>NW_020172476.1:259692-432139 GCF_003031525.2 Neophocaena asiaeorientalis asiaeorientalis
TTTTTTTTTTTCTCGGTACACGGGCCTCTCAATGTTGTGGCCTCTCCCGTTGCGGAGCGCAGGCTCAGCGTCCATGTCTCACGGGCCCAGCCGCTTTGCGGCATGTGGGATCTTCCCGGACCGGGGCACGAACCCGTATCCCCCGCATCGGCAGGCGGACTCTCAACCACTGCGCCACCAGGGAAGCCCTGATGATTCTTTTTTAACATTTGTCAGTTGCTTCATTTTTATGATAGTTCAATCTAGCTGAATGTTAATTTTACCTTAGAAGTTTAAAATGTTAGTTCTCAAACAAATGCATTAGAGTCACCTGGGGTGCTAGTTATTAATCTGTTCTTCTAGGTCTCAAGCTCAGTGATTTTGATTTAGTAGGGCTTGGGATCAAAAATGTTAAAATATCTCAGGAGAAGACCACATTTTGAGAAACACTGGTTTAAACTTGTAGTTGTTAATCTTTCATTATGTATTTTCTGGAATAAAAAATAGCTAATAGTTTTATTTCTTTAAGATCCAATTTCTAGCACCCCCTTCCTTTTCTGTCTCCTCTCAAACTTCATTTTTGATAATACACTTTCCAACAGAATACAAGTATTTCTAAACTTAGCTAATTTATCCTAGGAAGAGATCATAGCATTTATAAAGATCAACAAATCAATAAAGTCATGTAATATATTTTTGAAAGAAATGACTTAATGTTTACAGGTTTTGCCTCAATACATAAAGAAAAGTTCAGCCTCTAGCAATAATTTTTTCATAAGAAACAAATTTAGGTTCCTAGTGACCTAAACGTTCATTTTCCTTTCCTATATTGTCATGCATACATAGATAGCTTCCTCTTGTTCTTTCTAATAAAAACAAGTAATTTTTGATTAGAAAGTATTTAGGTGATTTCAGAGCCCTAGGCCTGCCATTTACTAGCTGTGTGATATTATCTATATTAATTTACTTTTCTATCAATTCTTCTTTCAAAAAAATGAAGTTGATAATAACCCATCATAGGATTCCTGTACCTATAGCTGAGATACTGTATGTAAAGTATTTAACACAGGGCTTCCCTGATGGCACAGTGGTTGAGAGTCCGGCTGCTGATGCAGGGGACACGGGTTCGTGCCCCAGTCCGGGAAGATCCCACATGCCGCAGAGTGGCTGGGCCCGTGAGCCATGGCCGCTGAGCCTGCGCATCCGGAGCCTGTGCTCCGCAACAGGAGAGGCCACAACAGTGAGACACCCGCGTCCCGCAAAAAAAAAAAAAAAGTATTTAACACAGTTACTACTATCACATACAAAACACACTCAATAACCATCATCTAGAATTAATATTATTATTGTCATCTTCCTAATTAACATTAAAAAAATATAATTATATGATTAAATGAAATTTTTTAAATAATATATAGATTATTTAAGGAAACTAAGCGTTCTCTTAATGTAATAAGGTGACATTAACCCCCCCCCCTTTTTTTTTTTTTTTTGTTTCTGGAAGCCACCAGGGAAGCCCCTAACCCCTTTTTTACTGAATGATCCATCCACTGCAGGTAGAGTATTACCCTGCTTTTAGGTACAAGGTGAAACAAATATGGCAATGGCATATCAATACATAAAAAAGTGGCATTCTGCTGTGACATTTGAATAGGTTCAAGATAGAAACTGTTTTATAGTGTCAACATTATCTTTATAGTAAATTTTAAAATGACTGTGGAAACCATGAATTCTGTATTTGTATTACTTAAGATGGAACATGACAGAGACACACTAAGAATGTAAGAGTATACAGTGCTAAGGAGTGACAAAATATGGTAGAATGGTCTGTTCCTGCTGCAGTTTATACCTGTCATGGAATAGAGGCTGTGAGACCATGTAGCCAAAAAGCACAATTTGCTTTGGAGGGATATTTGTAGCAATTAAAAACAAAACAAAACAAAAGTGAATTAGAAATTATTGAAAACAAAAAGATTCAGATATTCATTTGGGAAATGATTAAAAACAAAGAAAATACCACCAAAAAAAAAAAAACCCGAAATACAAAAAACCATTAACTGGAAGTAAAATTTCCTGTTAGTCAACACAAAACATAATCAAGTTAAGAGGATGTTCATGTTGAAACTTGCTATTTCAATTTTCTTCCTTGACCTTATGGCTGATTCAAGTGCCCAAACAGACGTACACATACATGACATTTGTTGCTTTCCCTTTTCTTGAGTACCATTAGGAACACAGGAACTTTTATATATCCAGTGTGCTCCAATCAATTGTAGTTATTGTTTTTGAAACACTTTAGCCATTGGGAAACAGTGGACAAAGCATTATAGGCTTGTCTTACACATTCCCACCCCAGACCTGTAATTCAACCATTTCTCCAAGGTGAGATAAAACAACTTTAAGTGTTAAAAAAAATAGTAATTTTACAAAGAGTAATTTAGAGACTACTTAAAAGAGGGAGAGGCATTATTACCAAATAGTTCATCACAGAGGCCTGTTAAGCCTAATAAGGAATAGCTGTCCACTCTGCTGTCCTATTCCAGAGAAACATCAGCATTGTAACTGAGAGATGTGTCTGGAGAAGAGGTTCTAAGAGACTCGTTCCCAGGAGAAGCTCCATAGGAAACTCTTGAAAATATAGAGATTCTATGCTTGTATAATCTGGGTTGGTGTCTGATAATCTAAAATGTAACAAACATCCCCAGGTCATTCTGATGGTGATGATCCATACTTGGGAAAAAATCCAGGAAAAATGTTGGTAATTTAGTAATATCCAGGCAGCTCATAGGACTAACAGACCCCATCTCCTGTCACTTGTCAAGCCTGTTGAGCTCACTGTTCTTCATGATCCCTGTTTGTATACCTCATCATGATAGGCTACCACAGTCTTGTATCAGTATTCCTTATTTCTCCATCTATTCTAGGTAATCAAGACTTCAGGGATCCTGTAGATACGATTACCTCCTTCAACTCCCAAATTGGAAATCCCATTTCTATTAGCCTAAGCACAATTTGCAATGGGGAATATGTATATGTATAGATGATTCACTTTGTTATAAAGTAGAAACTAACACACCATTGTAAAGCAATTATACTCCGAAAAGGATGTTAAAAAAACCCCAATGGGATGTGAACTTAGTATTGGCCCAGTGGTTAACGAATTACGCTGCATAGTATTTATTAAGAAATGTTAGATTTGAGGGTTAGGAAAAGAGGCTGGAAATGGGTGTGGGAGAAGTGTCAGTAAATAAGAAGAAAGAGAAGAATCACTAAGATGTATTGAATGCTTATTCTGCATGCCCTGCATTAAGATTTTGATATAGTTTAAACCTAAGAGCAAACCCTATATTGTTCTTATATTTATATAAGTACATGTATATATCATATTATGTATTAAATAATATATTTATATCATATCAGATATCATATCATATCAGTATATTACAAATAAATATTTAAAGCTTAGACTGATAAAGTAATTTTTTAGGTACCAAGCTAACATGTGGGGAAACAGGAATGTGATGTCAGGTTAAAGTCTGATACAAGAGTGATTTCATAAAAAGTATGAGAGTTTGAAGAAGATACATGAAATAAAAGGAATGTTATCAAATTCTAAGGGGATAGATTTTAGTCTCCACAACAGAGAAATTGGTTTAACTACACTATAGAGGATAAAATTGAAAAAGTATTGCAGCAGAAGAGATTTGGCTTTATCATTAAAATAATATATTTTGGAATCTTGTACCTACAAACATGGTGATGGAAAACTAGGATAATAATATTCTTTGATATTTTACCTATACTATACTTATATATCTTAGAGTTAGATGCAACCCTACCAAAACCTTCAGGCTTCTTTCTGGTTGCATGATGCAATTTTACTTTCAAGTAAGAAAGAAGAAAAACAGCAGTGAAACCCAAAGCATATCTAATTGCTGCTAAGATCCTTCCGTAAAGCCAGCAAAGGCACGGTGGTTCTAAAGCTAGAGTAGTAGTCCAAAGAACTCCAAAGCTTTGTAATCCAGCTCAGAGCATAGAAATACATACTTTCACAATTTAACCTGTCAGTTTTCTTGCCAACTCCAGAACATTGGAAGTCCTACCTTAATGAGTTTCTTGATAACTTTTACTTTTTCAAGGACAGCAATTTTGAAATCAATCAAACCCCAAACAGAATATGGATACATACAATATGTGATATTTGCCAACTGAATCTTTTGTTTTTGACTTGATTGAATGAATCATTAAATAGTCCAATTTCAATGAACTTAAATTTTACTAAACTTACTTGGAAATTTTTGTGGCTGCCTGACAATCAAGGTTAAACATTAATAAAGCATTCCTTCTATCCTATACATACTCTATTATACTATTTAATTGTACAATGTGTTTTTAGAAACTGAGAACCAACAAAAGATAGCAATAGTGAACTGAATTTTAATTCTCTTTTGTCAAAATGATGATTCATTGTGGTTTAGGTAGGGTAATGATACTTTGTGTCTGATGACAATGTAATAATAATCATAATGTGAACAAGATTAAAAATAAGACAAGAATTTGAATAATTTAAGTGACATTAAATACCAATAATTAGAATGGCAACCATAAGTATGAAACCCTTACATACACAAGTTACCAACAATATATTACACCAAAGTAAAACTACCACTTATATCAACATAATAGCAAGTAAATGCTAATAGAATATTGCAAACTTTAGCTTCAGTTATAACTTCTCACTATCGACTGATAACAACAGGTTCTCATTCATAGTCATTTCATAAAGCAGTTGGCAGCCCCAACTTTTTAGAAGGCGTATTTGCTCCATTCTCCCTTTTTTTGATAAAATAATTCTCTGTGTCACAACTTCAAGTCTTTCTTATCCTTTTTCCTGTGCACACTCGACTTTCTTTTCACAAATAACTCGTCTTTCCATTTTTCTTTCACTCGAGCACCTCAACAGATCTACTATTTTATGAAGCTTCCCTCAATAGATGGAGAAAGATGTAATGATGATTCATAAATAGGAAATCCACCTGCTTTAATTCACTAAACTAAAGTTTTGTTAATAAAAAAGTAGACTTGTAAATATTTCTGCAGAATGGAGTTTCTTTTGAAGTTTTCACAGGCAAATTGAATTCCTGTGAAGCCTTATACACACCTTTAAGGTTTTCATATTTCTGTGCCCATCTCCTGCCTGGATGTCTCTTTCCCCATCCATGGCTTCATTTTTATGGGCCCACACCTACCTAAATTTTAAGGCCATTCTCTGAAGAAGGCTTCCACAAAGGAAATAGCTTTTTCCTTTGGCCAGTTCTGATCTCCTATCTTAAGGATGTTTCAGTATTTCATCATTCTTCTAGGCAATTCCATCAATCTACCACTTGCTTGTTTTTAATCTTTTCTGGCTTAGTGGGAAATAATTGATGAATAATAATGAAATAATTCCTAAAGTGATTAAATGGCAAAATGTTTCAGGAGTGAAAAACAAGTTCACTATGACCTCTTCCTGATTTTTAGATTTGTAAAAGAGTACAGTCAACTCAGTATTAGAGAAATAAAATGAGGATTATTCAGTTGAAAAATAAGTACATTTTTGTTGCTCTTTGGAATAGCACACACACACAAAATCACAAATTATCAACACTTACAAATAATTAGAAATGTTCAAGAAAAAATAGTTCAAAAACTAAAATTATATCTAATGGATTTTATTATATATGGAGGGTTTTTGAAGAATTGTTTTACTAATTCAGCACTTATGCCTATTGAACATATTTTTAGCTTATTGCTTAGTATCTCTGCTTCTTATTTAAGAAGTATTTGAGAAGGATTGGTAAAGAGTATATTCTGATACGTTTTGTGGGTCTGTTTTGCACATAAATTATAAGGATTGAGGGAGATGGGGAGGAAGGGATAATTGTCAGATTGGTTGGAGAATGGAGGAGCTACATCAATTTTCTTTTTCTAACTTGAATTCTCGTCAGGTAATTTGTTGTCAGAACTTCTGTACTGTTGCGTACAGACAAAACATAAATCTATGGGATTGTGTCATAAAGTACTTTGACCATACAAACCAGAACGGAGTCTGATACTTTTTGTTGCTAACGCTAAGTTGCTCAACAATAGTGACGTTTCCTGCCTAAAACAAATTGACCTAACATGGGGCTTATGACTTGTAATGGTTCTACTAACCAGCCCAGCAGTAAACTTGAAAGATTTGATAAAATACAATAGCTCTGACTGCTGTGTACAAAATAGTTGTTTTCACTTGCATTGTCCAAGTTATTTAAAAGAAATAATAATAGTGATAATAATACATGAAGTTATTCCTGCTACAAACATCTCTTTATTGATAGTGGGCATTGATTTCACCAAAAGACTTTAGAGGTTTGATAAAAGCAATCACCTGGCTGAGGGATGCAAGCCTAGCTCTGGCTATGACTCCAAGGGAGTGCTTAAAAGATACTCAAAATTATTTATTAAAAAAATCAAGTCACATTAATGAATACTTTCTCGTTTCATAGTGTATTTGTCCTCGGGGAAACTAGAAGGGCTCTCCACCCACAGTTTACCCAAAACTGAAATATTCAGGTATCAAACAGTCTTTGCTCTGAACTACTGTTATTGCTATTGGGGACTTCTTCGACAGCAATGGCTACCAGAAGAACAACTTATTCAGTAGCTGTCACTCATCCCTGCTTTCGGGTAGACTTCTGAATTAAATCAGGCAGCAAACATTTATAGGAAAGCTTACAGTGGCATTGCTCTGAGTATATAAATATAACTAACAGAGATTTTATGCAGGGCAATAGGGGCTGACACACAAATTAATATAATGACCACAAAATAGGGATATTTGAAATCTTAATGGAACACACAGAAGGGGTTTATTTATTTTGCATGAAAATGAGAGAGAAGAAAAGACTGTAGTGCAAATTCAATGGGTCTCTTTTCTAATGCTTAACTAGCTGAAAGAAAATAGGACAACAGTAAATGAGAAACTAGATATAAAATGGGGCAGTAGAATCATTTTTGCTCTTTGGATATTGCCTGGTAAGAACAGGACATGGTAAGGTGCTGGTTATGTCTGATTATATGCTTGTTACGTGGTAAGGTGCTAGTTATTTCCGCTTATATGCTTGTTCCTTTCTTTATTTCTCATGGTTAGATTGAGCCCCCATCCTATTCATGTTTAAATCCCTATCTCCTAGCATGGAGTAGCACCTAGGAGGAACATAGAATTCACTGTGACGTCTCCTTTTGAATTTTCATCATCAAACACATGCTTTAAGGCTGAAAGCCCTTTTTGAAGTTAATCTCTGAGTATTGAGTTTAAAATACTGTAAACTTCTTTTTTTTAACAACAGGAAAGTATACTTCTGGACTTATCTGTCTTGGGGGACTTAGTAGCTTCAGCATCGTTTCTTCTTGAAAAACTTGAAGTTAGCAAAGTTTCATCTACTAAACAAAAAAATGCAGAAGGTGAAACAAATAATTTTCTCATGGTTGTATCATTTGGTCTTTTCAGACTCATAGAGGACCAAGTTTAGTTAATATTGAAGTGGAAAGATCTTCAGGCAAAGACAAAACTATAAAACGTGTAACTATATGTTCTCTGCATTCTAGCAGCAGATCAGTACAAGGTACATTAAGAGTAATAGCAGACATTTTATTTGTTTGTGTCTGTGTAGGGGAGGCAAAACTTTACCTCTGCTCTTTTAAGGTCTCCATCTGGGCCTGAGAATTAAATTGACATAAAACAGATTAACAGGAGAAAAGCATACATGTATATGGTAGTCCCCATAGGAAAATAAAGACCAAAATAAGTGGCTGGACCTAATTGTTTATATACTTGGCTGAACACAGAGAGGCAACTGAAAATATGGGGAGAAAAGCAACTGAAATATATGGGGAGACTACAGGAAGATAAGAGTTACTTTTAGCAAGGTCTGTTTGAACAGATTTCTCTCGGCTTTGACTTCTCGTCTCTGGTGATAAGAATGTTTCTTTGCTCCTGGTAAAAAGAAAGCATCTTTCACATGGGAGTTTTTATCTGTTGCTTTCCTGAGGAAAAGGAAGGTCAAAGTATCCTTCTTGTACCTGCTGTTTTTCAAGTGTCTTTAGTTCAAAATAATCCTTATGCTAAAGGTGCATATTTTGGGGTGGCATATTTTGCCATGCTTCATGTTCCTTCTGTATAATACTAGCTTGTATGTTCCTTGATGGCAGGATTCAGTGCTTCAGTCTCAATTTCTCACTAATTAAATTGTGAGGCCATCTCTTTCTACTCTTCCTTCAACCCCTCATGTTGCACAAATGAGCACACACATTAAAAGTGCACGTAAAAGTCTTTAAGGCTGATGGGGACAAGAGCAGACCCCTTCACACCTTCTCCCCCATAACTATCCCCAGGTGTAAGTACATAACCCACCTGCTCACACACCCCTGAGATCCTGCACATCAAACAATGTGAATAAATGCTCATGGGCACAGTCACATACACAAATACTCTGGGATGCCATTTTAGGTTCAACTGTAAATCTACCCCTAGAAGTATACGAAATTAGATAGCTTAGAAAGAGAACGCTAGAAAATAAACATTAAAATATTCCATTGCAATGTCCTGTTCTGGATACCTGTATCATAAACATAACACAGGTGAGCATATTTCCTTGAACATGACAGTCACCACTATATATTATTGAAAGAATCCTGTATATAATGACTCATATACAATGCCACATTTAGAAAGTCATATACTCACCTACTTCTTGCATTTTGGGGGTGAAACCTCTTTTAATAATGTTATTCAAGTTATGGATGCTCTTTATAAAACAAGAAAGTGCACATATAGCTCACAGATTTCTTAGAAACTATTCATAGGCCATGGACCCCAAGATAAGGTCTCTTAATATAGTAAAAATTCCTTATTTCACAGAGAAGCAAACAAAGGCCTTGTTGAGTTACTAGGATAAAATAACAAGTCTAGAGCATGAACCCCAAATCCATGAGGTTCAGTTTGTTGCCCTTTCTACCATACCATTCTCTCTCCCTTCCTTTTACAGATGAAAAGTGACTTAATAAAAGAATTCTTAGGACACCCTAATAGCAGAAGTCACTCAGGGCTACAGTGACCTAAAAGAAATATTATCACTTTTTTTTTTGAAAGGTCAGGATAATTTAGATGTCATACATCATTCTCCTTTAAGCAGAGCAATAAGACCCAGCTGGCTAGAATTTCCTGAACAGCAGGCACTTAATTAATTGTATCTATCTCTGTCTCATATATTAAAAAAGACTTCTCTTTGCCAGTAGTGGGAGGTGGCAGGGCCCTTTTAAGGTTTCTGTGGGCTTTATTTACTTGATTTTACAGCCTCACCCCATATCATACTAAACATTAAAATCCATTCATATGGCTCATGAAAGAACATTTATGTGTAACTACATTAGAGTTAGTTTGTGATACAAATGTCTGATAGTTATAAACATGGTAAACATACAATTATATATTTACAAAGTTTAATTTTGTAATGCTTTTCCTGTCCTGGACCAATACCTTTTATCACATTCAAACTTTTTTCTGCATCTGTGAAAAGCAACTGGGCGTAGGCGTATGCTCAAATGACCAATGAATGAAGGAGTCATGACAAGAGGTGGAAGGAATCACCAAAGACTTTACAGTTTAGAGTAGATTGTAGATTGACATCCAGAATCACTGATTGAGACTATATAGAAGTGAATATTTTCTTCTGCTCAAACGTGGGATCTAAACAAGGTACTGATGGCAAAGATCAGTCTATAAATACCAGGGAGCTAAAGCTCGAGATACATTAGAGTCCTGAGCTAAGGGAGTTTATTAGTATGGTTTCTGAAGAGAAACAGAACCAGTAGGAGTGATGGAGGCTGAGAAGTCCCATGTTCTGCAAACTGGAGACTGAGGAATGACAGTGATATAATTCAGTCTGGGTACAAAGGACAGAGAACAAGGGGAGCTGATGGTATAAATCGTAGTCTGAGGATGGGAGAAGATGAGATGAGATGTTCCAGCTCAAGTAGGCAGGCAGAAAGCAAAAAGGGGCAGTTTCTCCTTCCTCTTCCTCTTGTTCTATTTAGACCCTTCATGGATTGCATGATGTCCAACCACACTGAGGAGGGCAATTTACTTTACTGAGTCCAGTAATTCAAATGCTAATCTCATCCAGAAACACCACACACTCACACACACACACACACACACACACACACAGAAATAATGTTTAATCTGGTAACCTATGGTCAGTCAAGTTGACACATTAAAAATGAACCATCACTGGAAGCAAATATAAAATATAGGTAAATCAAATACATAACTAGTCTATTTGTTAAACACCCTGATTAGAGCATACTAAGGGCAGACTCTATACATATTCATCACTATATTCGTTGTTCATGGCAGTAAATGAATGTGTTTGATATTGTATTGATGTGAATTTTAAGGCACTCTGCTCCAATCTCCTTGCATTATATGAAAACATGATAATAACCAGGGTAACCAAATGTCATGGGCTTGTTGTATTAAACATTGCTTCTACTTTATACCAAGACTACCAGTATGATTCACCACCAAATCTGTGAGTCTTGGTTAAGTTACTTTAGTTTATTGAATTTGAATTTTTCATCAGTAATGGATTGATGTCTCTCTTGTCATGTTGCGAGGCTTAGAGATAGCATACAAAGCAGTTGGAAACAGAACAGGACCAAGAGGGCAAAGGTGCAATAAAGGATGGCTACTGTTGCTCTGTTTTTCAGATGGGGAAGTTTGTCTGAGTGCAAGTTGACCTTCTCTCCTAGAATTGATTCTCCTCTTCTTCCTTAGCCTATAGCCATCCAGATAACTCCACATTCCCAGGTTCTCCTGCAGCTGGACGTGGCCTTGTGACTGGGTTCTTGTCAATGAAAAATAGCATGAGAGGTGTGGGCAACTTTCAACTGACTTAATCAAAATAAAATTACCTGCCCAGGTCAATCTCTAGTCTTTATCCAGGTTTGATAATGAATCAGGAGAGAACCTAACTCTGACCATGAAAAATGAGCACATTGTACTATAGGAGGATGGAGCAACATTAAGGCAGGAAAATTAAGGTCCTGGGTGATATTATGGAGCAAGCCTTCTCCATCTGCATAAACAAGGAGGTAAAAAATTAATTATTCTAAATCCACTCACTTCATGTTTTCATGAAATTATAATTATTTTCTCATCAAAATTTGTAAAAATTGTTTTTTAAAATAATTTCTTGAAAGTTTATAAACATATTAGTGATGATCTTTCTGTACTTTATTCCTTTTATTACTTTTCTTTGGACAATAATAATACAACAGTGACAAACATAGTAGATGTAATTTCTGAATACTTATTATATGTGAGAAACCGTATGATTACATGTGTTAACTTGTTTAATCTTCATAATAACACTGTGTGGTAGATACTGTTAATCATCCTCATTTTACATATGAGGAAATTAAGTCACAGAGAGTTTGAATCAATTTCCTGTGGTCATTCAGCCTTAAAAAGAATGGAGTTAGGAACCAGAGTGCCTAGGTTCAAAATCTTAGCTCTTCTGTTTTTAAACTCCTTTACTTAGAAGCTGAGTCATTGGGAATTTGCTCAACCTCTCTTTCAAAGAAGCCATTTCAATTTAAATGACTCTGGTATGAAATCATTTTATGCATTGGGTTTACATGATCTGAAGACAAGACAAAACACCTATATGGCATCAAGACATAAAAATATTAATCCTGATATGAAAGTAGGATTTCTCTGTGTTACTCCAGAAACCAGAGCAGAATACATAGTTAACTGAGAGGAAAGGAGGTTAATGATGAGACACTCTAATGAATAGTGTTCCCAGAAATGACATGCCTTGTCACAAAGCTGTGAGTTACTCTTCACTGTATTTATTTAAAAATAATATGAATATACTGATTTCATAAATATTAATTTTTAATTGTTGTCTTATCTAACATGCATGGAGCAGGTGTTATTAGTTTGTAAATGTACATCATTCCCAGTTCTATACTAGATGGAGGGAACTCCATCTTTGCTGGTTCAGTTGTATTTTTCTTCACTGAACTAAAAGGATATATAGCTAAAATATTTAGAGTACACTATAGTTTTTTTCCTGAAAGATGGATTTGCTTTTATTATTACTATCTGTGTTTTCTATTTAAAGATATATTTGTTTAATCATATACTATGTATATATGTGTGTGTGATACTAATGTATAATTCTGTAATTATATATATTATTCAATTAGATCATTCAGAATTTCCTAATTAAAACACTAATAGGCCAGATTTCTGTCTATCCTTGAATTTTTATTTATTTGAAAAAATATATGTTTGTTTGTAGTATTACCCAATTCATCACACTACACATTAATTCAGAGGCATTCTTCTAGCTTTTCATGTGCCTTGAATATGGTAGATATCAAAAGAACTTAAATTTATGATAGATATCAGAAGAGCTGGCACATGCAATAAAATAATTTTTCACAGTCTTGGCCTGAAACCCAAGGTTTATTTTTGTTTATTTCTTTTACTGATAAATATATAGCATGTTGCATGTAGCATATCTATGTCCCCAAATCAGATTGTTCTCAGCTCTATATAAATATGGTATAATGGAAGAATAAGTGTTGAAAACATACACACTCGCTATTGTTATCATTTTGTAATATATGACAATTGTTTTGTTTTGTCTCTGAATAATATGTAGTCACAAAGCACACAAAATGACATTTAAGGACTTTATAATATTTTTAAACCCACAGAAAGTCAGTCACACAAGAAGATAGCTTTCATTATCTTATTGAAAATTTAATATCTGCTGAAATTTTATAAATTTATTTATAAATGAGCATTTCTATCATAGTCAAAAGATAAACTGAAGACAGTAACATAATTCACACATCTGTTTTCCAAAGAGTCCCCCTTCCTGTTTGAAAAACTTATTAACTTCCCATGAGAAATCTTGTTAAATTATAACCATAGAGTATAAAGAAACAACAATAAATCAGTCAGGTCATCTGAACTTTGCCCTGATCTCCACATATGTAATTGACCACTCAAACCACAGAAGTCTATTTTCCAATTAAGATCTGAAGGCAAATGAGAAAAAGGGTAAGGATCGAAGGGTACTGAAGATGAATTCCACATTTCTCTAGATCTCTGGAAATGTAATTGTGCTCAAAGTTTAAAAGTTAGACGGATAGGAACACTTGCTACAATGGCAGCATCTACATCAGCAACAGTATCACATTATATTGCAACTGATTTTTTTTTCCTCCAAGAAGAGAACTGAGTTTGTTTGTTACTCTCCTCTCCACCCACCTTTCTCCAGCCAAACAGAATTATTTTAGCAAAGTAAATGAGTTTAATTTCATTATTGAAAAAGATATGTCTATGTTTTCTTGTATTTTGAGTAGCCATATTCCTCTTACCTAAAGTATTTGTTCATACACACAAAAAAGTCATTTATTTTATTCTAATGTCTTTTGTCGGGTTGAATTGGATCAATTAAAAAATTAATGGCCAAAAAATTCAATCTTCTTTTAGGATTTTGAAATATAAATGCCTGTGAGTCATAACTGCATAGCTATTCATTGTATAGCTTTATGAACTTAGAATTTCTTCACTAATTTTGATATAATTATTTATGTCATGGCATTTTTTGCCATCATAAATAAATTATATATATGTAGTTTAAATATAAATTATGGTCTCTTAATAAAAAGAGAACTGATGGCTTTTGGGTAATAATTTTTCCTTTAACATTTTTAAAATGAACGTTTAAATTTTTAATAAATGGCTCTGGCTGTTTGTTCGTGTTTCCTGCCTCAGCATTTGTCAAAATCCTTTCATTGAAACTTAATAAATTTGTGATTGATAAGTCTTATTGAGTGAGATTTTAGCTCTGTTCATCGCATTGAGTCAGAGGGAAGTAAAAAATGAATTTTTTGGTGAGAAATTTTATTTTCAGAGAGATAATCCATAAATTGATTCAAAATACTCGATTTTGTATATAAACTATTCATGTTAATGGTGATGTGCAAAATATCTGTCTACTTACAATCTGTTTCTATTTAATATTTTGTATTTTCAGATCAATGGAATAGGTTCCCCACATAAAGCATTGCTTTGGAAAAACATCCCTAAGATACAAATCAATCAAATAAGTCCTAAAGTTTAATGACATTCAAAGGCCAAGAGACACTTCTCAGTCTGGCCACCATAAGGCACTCTTTGGTTTCTCATTAGTCAGTAAGAAGTAGCTTGCAAAAGGGAGGAATTCCCCATTCCTATTTAGTGGTCCTGGTAATTGTCCCTGATGGCTATTCAACAAAACTAGAGCAGGGAATCTTTCTAAGCATCTCGATTCTGCAGAATATAATATATGCTATTAAAACTATTCTGTCAAACTCTTGGGAGTATTTATAAGCATCTATACTTTAATTTCCTATCATTCTTTAAAATTGATTTAGTGGGGTTGGCTCTTTCCTTGACCCTACATATGAACTCAGAAAATTTCACTTGATTTTTTGGCCATATTTATGCAATCATATCTCAAACCAATAATAACCAAATTAAGCTCCACATAGTAGTCAAATCTCTGTTCTTTTCATTCTTCCTTGACTCAGGCTTAATGTAGATGTGAAGCCTTCCTTGCTCACTGCAGTCTATGACTCATCAAGGTTTGGAGGTAGGGAGTGGGTGTTGCTAGGGCCTGAATATTTATGTCCCCCCCCTGCCCCAAATTCATGTGTAGAAATCCTAATGCCCAGTGTGATAGTATTAGGAGGTGGAGACTTTGGAGGTGATTTGGTCATGAAGGTAAAGCCCTCAGGAATGGGATTAATGTTCTTAGTAAAGAGACCCCAAAATGCTCCCCAGCCTCTTTCATCATATGAGAGCACAACCAGAAGTCTCTGGCTATGAACCCAGTAGAGGGTCCTTATAAGAAGATGACCATGCTGTCCCCTTGATCTCAGATTTCCCATTCTCCAGAACTGCAAGGAATAAATTTCTGTTTTTTATAAGCTACCTAGTCTGTGGTATTTTGTTATAACATTTCAAACAGACTAATACAGGATGAGTAAGAGAGAAAAAATTTATTGATACCACCATTCTCAGTGAAAAGCTAGCTTCATCACACTGCTCTTTGGGTATTTAAAAATTATTTTCCCTTGTGAAGTCTTTCATGGCTTCTTTGGAGACCCCCTCATGGTTTGGGGTCTCTAAACTTACAAATGCGTAGGTTAAATTAATCTCTATTTCAGCTCATCCCAAGGATTCCCTTTGATATCTGCTTAGTTTTATTTGCCAATCCAGAGTCCTTCTTGGAGAAAACCTAAGATGGTTCTAAAGTAGTCTTGTCTCTCATGAGGGCACATTTTTTAAACATGAGAAACACTGCTGCATCCTCTTCTCCAACAAGTTGCTCAGTGAAGCAGCCATCTTCCTTTTGTTTCACCAGTGGAGTAACTGGCCAATCAGTTGTTTGCCCTTTGATTTCTCATAGGTTTAGATTTCAACTGAGTATGTTGCACAGCTCTTTGGGTAATCTCTGTGAACACCACCTTGCAAAGCTTGAGGCTATCAAGAAAGATGGGGACTCCATGTGGTGATAAGACTAAACTATCTCCAAAGATGGAAGACATTCTGTTCAAAAGCCTCTAAATCAGGAGGTTTAAAGCCTTATAATAAGTTAAAAAAAATTTTTTTAACTGTCTTTTCCAATACTTATGTGATCTAGCATCTATATTTGAATGTGAGACCTCCTGTTTGTGATCCTTTAGTAAATGCTTCCTTTTGCTATGCTATGCACAGATGGTGGAGATGATGATGAAATTCTTTCACTTTCTCCTTGTTGTAGGCTGAATTGTCTTCACCTGTAGATATGTTGCAGTCTTAACCCTGGTACCTGTAACGTGATCTTATTTGGAAATAGCGTCATTGCAGATGTAATTGAGTTAAGATAACGTCATACTAGAATAGGTGGGACCTTAATCCAATATGACTGTGTTCCTTACAGGAGTAGAGACACGGAGGCAGAGGCACAGACAGCGGAGATCACCACAGATACACAGAGAACAGCCATGTGGTGATGGAGGCAGAGATTGGAGTTTTGCAGCTACAAGCCAAGGAATCGCGAGGATTGTCAGTAGCAACAAGCACTAGGAGAGAGAGCATGGCTGTGCTAGCCTTTTCATTTCAGACTTCTAACCTCAAGAACCGTGAGTATTCTAAGACCCCAGTTTGTGGTAGTATGCCGCAAGAGTAATAGGAAACTAAATTTCCTCTTGACTAAATATTTAATGTAGACATACACATATGATACCGTCACCACAGTCTCAGCTATATGCCTGTGTACATTAAGTGTAATTTTTTTGTATATCAATTATACCTTGATAAAGGTATTGAAAAAAACACTTTTAATATATGTTATCATCGTGCTTTTAGAGTAGCCATGTGTTGGCCAGTCATGAGGAATGAGACTTGATAGAAAATTATATCCATCCTGAGGAGTGAGACTTGACGGAAAAACATATCCATCACCTTGATCTCTAGCTCAAAACCTAGCTGTTTTAGTTCGTTGAGAATTTAGATAACCCTTTGGATAGGAAGTGAATTATTTTATTTTTCTCTTTGGTGTGAGATGTTTACATGGTATATATATATACATGGCATCATTTCTGAGAAGTAAATGGGAAAATGGGCTCATGTAAATGTGTTTCTGTTAGGGAATGGAATGTGAAGTCGTGAGCTATTTTTGCCCACCCAAGACATCTTCTCCTTTCTTTTGTGTAAAAACATTCTAATTTTGCTTTAGAGAACTACTTTGTCATTTTTTCACTATTTATATGTTGTGTGTTGGGCTCATTCTATTTTGAATTTTGAGGATAGGCAAAGTTTGAGGATTAGGCCTGGCTAATCAGAAAACCATATCTCTGTGCCATAGAAATGGGTTAATATACATACACACACACACACACACACACACACACACACACACACGGCAGATTGGATACCCTAAGACAGTATTGGTGATATTAACTGGAAGTGGTATTCTCTCAATGCTTGAGTTGCTGAGCTGTTGGGATGCATATGATGCATATAATGGTGACAAGCTTTGCATAACCACAAAAGGAGTCAATGTAGGAAAAGGTATCACTGAGATAAAGACAATGTCCTTATAACAGTGTTCAAACCTGATTCAATAATGCTTGAAACCTCATTTTTCTGAGTTATAGAGCCAAAACCCATGTGTTTTGTTTTGCCTTTCCTTCTGTAACTATGGGTGAACTATTTATCTTATCTATGGTAGACCACCACATGTGTACCCATCATGTGAGGGAAACAGTGTCTTGATCATTGCTTGATAGACAAGCTTAACTCTGAGTTAACTCTACAAATGTATTGGCTTTAAATGCCAATGTCCTGAGAATTATAGTTTGTTATCAAGTAATTTCTTGAGATTAATCAAAAAAACCTCTATAAATTTTATGTATATTAGAATTCAAGGTTTTTAATGTTAAATTTTAGTAGAATTGCTTTCTAAGTGAAAGGAATGTAAGTCACAAATACGATGTTCATGATGTTCTCATATATATTCCTTAATAATCTTGAAACCTCAAAACGTCTGAAATATCGCCTCCATATTTTTAAAGTATAATTCACATAATCCTTCTAATAGTTTGAATTTGTTTTATACAATGTACTAATTTCATTTTGTTCATCTACTGAGATATTGTCAGATTATCTCAAAACGTGAATTTATTGTAACAAATCAAAGACATTCCGTATTTATTTATTTTAATGAAGAATGACCAAAAGAATTTTATTTTATATTTACATATATTTTAACTGTTTTTAGTATACATGACAATATTCATTTAAACAAATAATTATTCAAAGAATAAGTTTGAAATAAACTATTAACCTCAAAAACAATGGACTGGTTTATAAATAAACCAGATGTCAGAAAAAGCATACTTTATCTAGAGCCACAGTTGCAAACACATGCACACTCATTTATTTGAAGACAAATACATGGGATATTTCTTCTCTCTTTATCACTTGGAATTTTTTTTTAATCTTAAGCAAATTAAGTTTTGTGTTTCACTTAAAAAAGGACATAAAGTTAATTATACATATTATAATCAAAGAACATATAACTTTATACACTAAAAATATAGATGTTTTTACATAGTGTATTTGGTCTTTGAAAATGTCACCTACTACAGAGTGAAAACATATCAACAATAGAAGCACAGTACTTATTTATCAGTATTTCAATTGCAGATGTATAAAATTTATTTAGAACTTTTAATTTTATCCTTTTAGTTTTTCTCACTCTCACTGAAAACATTAGGCAGGACCTACCTGCATATCTTCTAATTGTTTTTTAAGGCATATTTATGCCTGTTTAATTGTACACACCAAAGTCTAATTTATTTTGGGCCTTAGATATCTGTTAGCAAAAAGTCAATAAAAGTTGTACAGTCAAATTATAATGGTTATCATCTAGAATGAAAAAGTTAGCCATAATAAAAATTATACAATAGTTTTGTTTTTTAAGATATAGATTTTTCTAATGCTTCTAAGATATTTAGAGAATATTCTTGCAAAATGAAGTAAGCATAGCAGATCAATATTTAAGGTAAATAGTCTTAAATCACTTGGTGTTATTGGGTTTTAAGAACAGTAAAAATAATCAGATTTAGAATGCTTAGGTGCTTGGCTATGTAAAAGTCTGACCCTATACAGCTAAGCATTTTACTTTAAAACCCAATAAATAGGAAGAATTTTAATTCATTGCTTTTATGTGGCTTGGTACACTTTATTCAAATAATTGATTTCAGTAAATGAAAGAAAAATTGGCTCAATTAATTCGTGAAATTAGGACAAGTTTGGGGCATTTGAACCAAGAAGAGTTTAAGAAACTAACAGAGATGGTTTGTTTTTGAAAGTAAAAGTATAAATTCCTCGAAATTGCTGACAAGTTCTTCTTAAACACTGCAATGATAATCTTTGTACAGCCATAGACATTAGTAGTCAAACTGAGAAAGTATGTATTGAGTAAATTCAGTTAGCTCCAAAGTTTTACTGTGTTTGCTCTGAGTTATAATACCTAGTAATAACTAAATACATTGAGTACTTACAAGTGTTTGCCTGACATTTTGCTAAGGGCTTTATGTATGTTCTTAACTTTCCTGACGTTACTTTGGAAATGGCACAACATTATTATCTCACTCTGCAAGACATTCAGCTTTTGCTTAAGTTTAGAAGATAGGAAATGGCTGAGGTAGGATCTGCAATCAGAACGGTGTTCTTAATTCCTGTGTCTTTAATCACTATCCTGTAATACCATTCACCTTTAATATTAATGTTGTAAATAGTACAGAATTTTTTCCCTGACCTCAAGAAATAAGTTATCTATTTGAAGAACTTACAATAAGAATAGTTTCAAGAGGGTGCTTGGCAAAAATCTGCTATTTAATGATATAGAAGAGGAGCATACCTAGAAAATGGGGGCGACCCTCTACACACAAGGTGATGTGCCCCAGCAGGCACAATCAAAGTCTTGTCTAGAATGAATCATGAGCAGTGCATTGGAACTTATTTTCCTGGTAAAAAAATCATGCCAAACTCACCTCTGGAAGAAGATCAAGTGAAACTAGACAAAAGTTTTTATCTTAATTCTTCAACTTTATAGCATGTCCCTCTGCTTCTTTCCAACTCCCTTCTACTTTATTGTAGACTCAAAAATAGAGTTCTTTATGGTATGGAGTTAGTAGAGAAAACGCATGGCAAACCTGGGATAGAAAATGGAATGGAAGAAAAGCCAGAGGCGGAAGCAGCTGTAACAATGGCCCAGTAGGTATCAAGAAGTATCTGTGGTGAAACTCTTAAGCCTGATGCATGATTCTAGTTGTCATGCTACAGATTACTCTAAGAAAAAAATAGTCATCCTGAAGGATCTGAATGCTGCTTTTCAACTGAAAACTCCTTGAAGGTTGGCATTGAGAACGTTTTTTAAGCATAATTTTTCATCAGCAAAGCACCATGCTTTAATTTTGTAGTCATCTTATGCACAGATAAAATAAATCACTCCATGCTCAATTACTCATTTTCATAGGCAAATGCCCAGTTTTGCAAGAAATAGCCTCTAGCAGGTGAAAAGAATATTTTTACAAGAAAAGAATTTATTAGAAGTCTAAATTCTTTAGAAGTATATGTTAGAGATACATAGATAATGGCCATTTTGAATATAAGCTAGATCATTAATGCCAAGTTGTTGTCATCAAATAATTTTTATCCCTCAACAGAAAGTTCAGGAACTGACATTTTATACTCTCATGTGGAAATGTCATAGAAATCCCAGCATATTTCAGAAGGTAAATTTGAAGACCTCAGTTTCAGCTGTCACATGCAGGACAGTGCTATCAATTGAACGTTCATTGTCCCCCAAATTCTTATGTTGAAATCCTAACCCCCAGTGTTATGGTATTGGGAGGTGGGAACTTCTGTATCTGATTAAGTCACAAATGGGACTAGTGTCCTTTTATAACAGACCCCAGAGAACCCCCTTTCTTCCACATGAGGACACTATGAGAAGATGGCCTCTGTGAACCAAGAAGCAGGATCTCACCAGACACCAAATTTGCTGGCTCCTTGATCTTGGACTTCCCAGTCTCCAGAACTGTGAGAAATTAATTTTTGTTGTTTATAGGCCACCCAATCTATGGTGGTCTGTTATAGCAGCCCTAATGGACTAAGACAGACAGTGACCTCAGTCTATGGCTTTCCACCGATAAGCCCTAAATCCCTTAGATGACTTGAATGTAATGAATAGTATACACAAATCTATATGGCCTGTAAGAGTTATCAAGTTTCATATTAAAATTTAAATTATAGAAATAATGCATAGTTTTGTAACAAAAAATGAACATATGTATGCAGGGCTGATATGTGATAATTCAATTTTCTCAGTCTTATTTAGAGTTTAGAGTATAGACTGTTTTCAGGTCTTCTAGAGCAATGAAAAGATAAGCTCCCTCTCAAAAAAGTTCAAAAGATCCCCACAAAGCACACAGGGTTATGCTTTTTATAGCATCAAGGTGGTCTTTGTAAGCCTCAGTGTCCTCAGTATAAGCAATGAAAAACTTAAGTGTGTGGGCAAAGTCTTGTAGGACCAGGCTGTAAATCACCGTATATCCATCAGGACAGTAGCTACCAGAGGGGACCCCATTTTGTTAGCCAGATGCTTCTTCCCAGGTATATATCTTAATTTATTCACCATGTATCACACTTTATCACATTCAGCATTGCAATATTAAGTTCATTTTTTTAAATCAATAAATGACAGCTTATGACCTCAAAATATCAGTCATTTTAATGTTTTCTTATGCATGATTTCTCTACCTTGAACACTTTTTTGTCAGACAATTTATTTTGCCGTTTTAAAGCAAAATTCTAATATTACGTATCATGAAAATCAAGGTACTTC
This sequence comes from Neophocaena asiaeorientalis asiaeorientalis, assembly GCF_003031525.2. Taxonomy (NCBI): domain Eukaryota; kingdom Metazoa; phylum Chordata; class Mammalia; order Artiodactyla; family Phocoenidae; genus Neophocaena; species Neophocaena asiaeorientalis. The sequence continues at coordinate 281,223 of NW_020172476.1, forward strand.
TCATAATTTTACAAAAACCACAGTGTCTTCAGTGCACTGAGACTCTTTTTTATTGGTTCTCAGAATATCAGTATTTATTTCTGGAACAACCTAAAGAAATATTCTTCACACCAAAAATATTCCCTTTTGATTTTCCTCATTGAATAATAAAAATGGAACAGATGCTATGTGCTATGTCAGGTACATTTGGAGTACCCCAATACATTTTATTTTCTTTTTATTCACAATTATTATAATTAAAAAGAAACTTCCATATATATATAGAGAGAGAGATTTACTATATAACAAAAATAGTGTAGAAAGAGATGAAAGAAAATATGAAACAAATATATTGAGCTCTAATATTCCAAAGTGATTTTAACCTACTTCCTCTTGTTTGCCTTCATAAATACCCTATGTATTAGGCATTATCATCCACATTTTATGGTTTGAAGAATGATACCGAAATAATAGTAACTAATTCAGGAATTCACAACTGGTAAGCAACAGAGGTGAGATTCAGACTCTTGTCAAATTAGTCATCTTTCTACTCTAGAAAGTCAGATGACTGGGAATATCACACTAAATGAATGAGCAGAGAGCTCCAGGACCCAGCAGAAGGGAATAATAATTCCACCTAGAAGATCAGAGAATTGTCTTTGGAAGAGTCAGTATCTCATCTAAATTGTGAAGGATGAGTACAAGTTTGATAATCAGAATAATCCAAGAGGAAGGCTTTGTATGTTAAGGCAATGGCATGGGAATAAATATGGAGACACAACATGCCAATATGTGGAGGAAAGTCCTATGTGGCAGAAGGTAATTTGCGCTGAAGTACAGGTAATGAGAGGTAGGTGAGGTAGGGCCATTTCATGGAACCATATGGTGGGGATAGGGTTTGAGGGCTGGGAAAGAGAGCTCAAAATTATTGTCTAAACAATCATGGAAGGATTTTAGGTAGAGTTGGTATAAATTGCCTCACAGAGATATCCTTTTGTTGTTTTTTTATGGTGGTGGGAGAGACCTGACATACTGCCCCATGGGTAACAAGCGTTTGATTTTTGAAAGGTTGACATGGGTAGATTGTTGCAGGTAATCTATTAACTCTGAAGATTAACTGTGTTCACCCTACACACACACACACACACCCCAGCCCCTACCCTATTCAGCTTTAAGAGTCAGCAGCTGTAGCGATTGTGTTTGCTCTATAAATCCAAACTTTCTACCCAATGGGCTATTCAAGGGGATACGCTTGGGTAGCAGGTTATAAGTAAACACATTTGGCTGAACATCTAAATCCATATTCTTTAAGAAATTATATGAGTATTAAGGGTGGCTTTTGTATTTTCATCCGCCTCTCTTCTTTGTCTTAACTTCTGGTTGGTTCCAAGCCCTGGAAAGGAAGAAGGGTGTTTGCTATTTCCCTTCAAATAAAATCTTGAATTCCTTATCTTAGGAAGTTGACCCTAGCAGGAGAATAGAACATAGTTTGAAATACAAATAAAATTAGCAATAGTGAGATCATATGGGAGGCTATGGCACCAAGTAGCTGGGAGGATAAAAATAAATTAAAAGTTATGAAACAAATTAAGAAATTAAATCAACAAACATTTATATAAGCAATCGCATTGGAAAGGGGAAGAACCAACTGCATTGGATTAAGCAATATGGCTTTATAACGCAGAAACCTTAACCAGTTTGGACCTGTATCATTGATATAAGCCCTAATGAAAAAAACATAAAGCAAGTTGTTATTTTGTTACGTTTCACATTCCTTATATGCAAAGAGAATCAGAGAAGAAGGGAAGGGGTACCCACATGTACTAATGTTGCAATTTAAGTTTGAACATCTAGTAATATCACGCAGGCACTATCTATCACAGATAAGGATAAATATTTTTCTAAATAATTGGAACAATTTGCCCAAGCCCTTTTTTAGTGGGTAATTCAAAACTTAGCCCTTATGTACTTTATGTGATTGTATAGGAAAATATAAAGGAGAAGGAAAATACACAGTAGAATAACATCAATCAACTAATGTAATTCTCCTTTGTATTTTAAATTAATTAATTAATGTCTTACATTTTTTATACGTTACTCTCCTAAGATTATAAGTACCCACATTTACAAAGACATTTGGTGAGGTTCATTGCTTCTGTCATGTGGTAGTACATTATGAAAATGTGGTTAAACTAAGATGTTCCAAAAAGAAATGGAATTAAATTTTATTTGGTATGTAACGCTGGAGACTTTCTATATGTTATTGTATCCGATCACAAAATGAGACATTATTAAAGGTAATGAAATAGGCTAGGAGTTATTAAATGAATGGCCGAAGTTCACAAACTGCTTTCAATGTGGACACAAATTACTGATGTTGAAAATACTAGTAAGATGAGTGATTGGATCAAATCAGACATCTAACTTTAATTCCTTTATTTCTTTCATCTGTTAATACTGCATAACACTGCATTCCCTCTAAAATGTCAGCAAATTGTGCCAGCAAGATGAGCCTAAAGATTTCTATCCAGTTGCCTCAACCAGAATTATGGAACTGCTATAATCAGCCTAGATTTTCAGGGCAATTTTTAATGATATTTCATAATCATGAAAAGCATACTAGAAATAATTTATTTTTCTTATATCAACAATAGCCCTTCTTCTTTGAAATCATAAAGTTTAGCGATGAAAAGGACATTACTGATTCTCTAAGCCTGCTGTAAATCAAATATTTGACTTCTCACACAATATTCCTGTCCTCACCACCAACGCTGAAACCACAACAACCTGAAGTAATCCATTCCATATTTCCCAGTTCTTACTGAAACTCCTGCTGCAAATTTCATTCATATCCAGCGATACCTGTGTCTGCCAACCACATACATGCGTACAATCTATCAGCCAGAAAGCCCAGACAGGGAAATTCAGGACCAAGAATACAATCCAGGAAGAAACTTCTGAGTGCGTGGAGGTTGTCAAGTCCCATGTGGAGGGGCCAGAAGGACACTGACCCAGGGAGGCACATGTAGTGTGTGTATCTGAAAGGCAAATCCATTCAGAAGACTGGATTAAGAAGAAAAGAAAGGCAAAAAGAAGTCGATATCATCTGACACTGAGACAGAAGCCAATACAGTTAGGTACAAGCAGGGCTGACTATATAATTTGTGGGACACAGTGCAAAATGAAAATGCAGGGCCTTTTGTTCAAGAAGTTAGGAAAAGAGTGCTGCAAAGGTACTAAAATATAAAGCTTTTCCTTTCTTCCATGGTCTGTCCCTTGACTTATCATAGTGGTTTAATTTGGTATTTAATATCATTCTAAGTGCTTTTTAAATTATTGATATTAGCAAAATTTTTCTGTTATTCTTTATAGTGTACAATGTTAGTTCTAAATACAGATATAAGTGCATTCAACTCACTTTTGGAAACACCAAAACGACACAGTTTGTATCTTATAGCTCATTCTTAGAGGTTACCTCTGGCTGGTCCAAGTTATACCTGGGGAGGATAGAGGAAGGAAAAGCATTTTTTTGGCCAGGCATATAGACATCCTGAGGGGCACTGCCTTGGAGATGCGAGTACCAGGATATGCAGACCCTCACAGCTGCCCCTGACACCCAGTCTGTGATTAGAGGCCCCTGGAAGCCCTAGCTAGGACCTGATACTGCCAGCTTCCCCCTTCTAAGAGTCACCAGCCAGACTGATGCCCAACCCCTGCTGGGGCAGAAGCTGAGGAATTTAAAGCAGTCATCCCCCTTCCTAGAACCCCAACCTACCTCAGAAGGGCTAACCCCTCCCACCCTTAACAGGTGGCCTCTGGCTGCGGACTGGATGCACCTGGAGTCGCCAACCATGGGTGGCAATGACTCTAACCAGTTGCCCCCTAAAGACACCCAAAGAACAGGTGCCCGACTCTGGACTCTGACCACAGTCCCCTGAGTTGCACTCATACCCAGGCCCCCACTGAGGAATGAAGGGCCAAAGTAGAATGTGGAATCTCCCCTTTCCCTGCCCCCGCTCCCACAGCAGAAAAGAAGACCTCTTGTCCCAGGTGGGGTGCCAGAAAGCAAGGGAGTGGGCAACTGAAAGTCTACACAGGATGGCTGGGAGGCAGGACTGTATTTGCTCTGAGACTCCATGCCTCCCATACCCCCTCCAGCCATATTTAATTGTGCCCCTGGAATTCACTTCCAAAACACAAAGTCAAAGATAATAAGACTGTCAAGACAGTGACAACAGGGTGTTAAACCAAGCTCAGGACCCTTCTGAGCTGGGGCCCTGTGTGACTGCAGAACTCACATGCCCACAAAGCCAACCTTGGGTGTAGCTCAGGTAATGTTTGATGGACATATGTGTGTGAAAAAGTCATCAAGTCAAATTTCTGGCAAGTGTCCGGGTCCTGGTTGAGAGACCAGACACCAGGAAATATGCATCCATAGGAAGATCTACTTCCTCTTTCAGTGCCTCTAAATAGGTCATTAATATCACAGCCAAATCATCCACCATATTTGTACTTCCCTTATTTTGTCTAGAATAGGTTTGGTACCATAGTTCGGTTGCCAGAGCTGGCTCCACAAATGTGTATAAATATGATCACCTTCCATGGTTTAAATACTGTGAAGTTAGGAGGCCAGGCAGAACATTAAACATTATGTGGCAAGACCACATAATCTAAGAAGACTCAGAAATTCAAATGAATGTTCCCAAATTAGCTACATTTCTCCCATTTGTTTTGTATCATTGGACTAATAGAGCACATATTCCAAAGCATATTAAAACTATGGTGAGAGACACTATGGAAATATATAGGTAGATACAAGAGTTTATGTTTTGAAGACTGTTAATAGCTCATTAAAGTGATAGTTTATCAAAAACAAAATAATTATATCAATGTTCAACTAGTTCAACAAATTATTTCTTGAGTGAAGTTGGCTGGATGAAGTACAATGGAGGAATAGGAGGGCAAAAAATGTATAATTACCATCCTCCAGAAGTTTGATATATTTCCCTTCTGCTTTTATTTGGTGGAAATACAAAAAGTGTATACATTTTGTAAAAATCTCTTTCAAAAAGGAGCATTGGTAGAGAAACTGGATATAGCTGAATGACATATTTTTATAATTTCTGATATTTTTTATTGCTACTGGTATATATCTACTTCAAAAGTCTGCTCGATATTGATTTTCTAGAAGTGGATATAGGACGTTGGGAAAACTACATAGTGTAATGTGACTTAGCTTAATATATTTGTATGTACGTGACATTAATTTTTAGTCAATACTGAGTACCAATCTAAAGGGGAAAGACAAGTTAGAAAAATGATAAGAACTTGGAAATCATGGTTGGAGAGTTAGAGCATCTTCAACGTATTTCCTTGGGGCTAGTCCTCGGGTACTTTGTGGGTGTTACTAATTCTCTCCTCGTTTCGCATCTCCACCCAGACCCTTTTCCACACTGACTCAATCCAGGGTCACTGAACGTCCCTTTCAATTTGGACCTGACATAACAGTCCCAGTTACTGGGGAAACTAATCACAGCTCGGCCTATTTAGCTAGTGGCTATTTATCAGAACACTTTGCTAAGCAAGTTGATTTTTTATAAAGTTTTCAGAGGGCATATTTAACTACTTTGTTGTTTTTTTTTTTTTGGTTGAATCTTTTTTTTTTGACATCTTTATTGGGGTATAATTGCTTTACGATGGTGTGTTAGTTTCTGCTTTATAACAAAGTGAATCAGTTATACATATACATATGTTCCCATATCTCTTCTCTCTTGCATCTCCCTCCCTCCTCCAGGCGGTCACAAAGTTAACTACTTTGAAACAGACTATCTGCAAGCTTGTGAATACAAAACTGGTATACTGTGTAAGTTAATTAAAATTATTTTTCATTTCTTATTCACAGTAGCGCCTTCAATAGACCACATTTAATTTCTTTTCTATATTTTTAAACCAACAATTTAGAGAACTTATGAAAATGTAGGTGACAATATTGTACTTTATTATGATTATGTTTTTTTTTTTTTTGATATAACTAGAATCTGGTTTCAGTAATTTTATTTGCCTCTGTCAGCTTTCCTATCTCCAATCATCTGTGTATAAATTAATAAAATAGAAAATGCCTCAAATTTAATTATTTGCCTTAACAAAGTGTTCAAATGTCAAATGAAGCTAATAAACACGGGGCTCTGGGCTTCCCTGGTGGCACAGTAAGAATCCGCCTGCCAATGCAGGGGACATGGGTTCAAGCCCTGGTCTGGGAAGATGCCATGGAGTAACTAAGCCCATGCACCACAACTACTGAGCCTGCACTCTAGAGCCTGCGAGCCACAACTACTGAACCCACACACCACATCTACTGAAGCCTGTGCACTCTAGAGCCCGTGCTCTGCAACAAGAGAAGCCACCACAGTGAGAATTCCACATACCGCAATGAAGAGTAGCCCCTGCTCGCGGCAACTAGAGAAAGCCCGCACACAGCAATGAAGACCCAACACAGTCAAAAACTAATAAATAAATAAAAATAATAAATAAAATAAATAAATAAATTTATAAAGCAAACAAACAAAACACAGGGCTCTGAGATCACAGAGCCATATAGAAATCTGAATTGCATGTTCATACAAAAAGTTATTTTCTTTTAACATGAATAGCATATTCCCTCAGTGTCTTCAAAATATTTTAAAAACCAGTTGTTGTCTGAACTCTGCATTTGAAAAATAGGATAGGGAGGATGGGAGGGAGACGCAAGAGGGAGAAGATATGGGGATATGTGTATATGTATAGCTGATTCACTTTGTTATAAAGCAGAAACTAACACACCACTGTAAAGCAATTACACTCTAATAAAGATGTTAAAAAAAAAAAGGAGAGTGGATACACATTCAAGAGAAGAAAATAAACTACAGTGCAGTAACTTATTTTTAACATCCAGAGACAGATGGCAGATGGCTTTGATCTCATCTGGACGTTAATAAAACTTTGAGGAAGTTAGCTCCCCCCACCTAAATTGCATGCCAGAGGTCACTGCCACCCTCAAACACCTCTTCCATCCACGTTGATTTTTATCTAGGAATGATTTCAGTGACTTTCGCACAGGCAAGTTACACCTTTCACTGTGTTGAGTATTACTTTAGATGTCTCAAAGACTTAAGCTAAATTGTCTTTTTCTGTTTATCACTGTAATGGTTTTTCTGGTGTGATATCATTCACATTATCTTTTAATTTCTTAGCACCACAGGGTACAAGCTGTCTATGATTGTGTCTGTCATGAATTCCTCAGACAGAAAGGATTGTGGCTTGGGATGAGTGCCACAAAGAAGCTTTAATTCTGCCATCACTCTATTTCACAGAAATTAGGGCAAGGGCTTAACATTTTTGGATGCCATCTGAATTGGAAAATGTAAATGGACACTTTCAGCATCATAGCAATGAAAGGAAATATAGAATATTGAAAAGAGCTTAGCTGATGACAATAGGTCTTATAGAAATATACAATGAAATAAAATATCATTCCAAATGAACACTAAGCCCCTGTGGGAAGTGATTTGATATGGAAAAGAAACCACTCTGAATGTGATGCAGTCTCTTCCTCTGCAATTCTGTAATGGAAAACAGTGGGGTCATCAATTTGTTTTTATTTTATTTTTAATCTAGAAAAGTGTTGATTTTTCATTTAAAGCTTAAAAAAATAGTCTCACATTATCCTCCTTTAGAAAATTCTTCAGCAGCTTTTCAGAATTACACTATTTTTTTCTAAATACATGTTCTAGTTTCAAAACCATTAATATCTTAATCTTACTACATTTAGATCTAAGCAATAGTTTTTATAAACCATTATAACTATATATATATAACTATGTATATAACTATACTATATATAACTATATATAGAGCTATGTATATGTATATATATAACAGTTTTCTACCCAAAATGGAGCATTCTGTACTAGCCTCCAATAATGGATTTTCCATTGCCAACATGCTAGTAAATATTTGGGTTTTCATGTGGTCATTCTAACATGTGTAATGTTCAAACAATTAAGAGATTGCCAATTAGATGTCATTTTACATTAGCTTTAAAGAAGCAGATAGGGCTTCCCTGGTGGCGCAGTGGTTGGGAGTCCGCCTGCCGATGTAGGGGACGCGGGTTCATGCCCTGGTCCGGGAGGGTCCCGCGTGCCGCGGAGCAGCTAGGCCTGCGCGTCCAGAGCCTGTGCTCCGCAGCGGGAGGGGCCGCAGCAGTGAGAGGCCCGCGTACTGCAAAAAAAAAAAAAAAAAGCAGATAATCGACAACACAAGTCATTCCTTAATAGTACTATAATCCATTCAGGAGATAGCAGATGTATTTCAATTAAAAATCACAAGCAGTAGATATTTTACATACTAACTGATAATCAGATTAAAGATAATTATAATGGCATCCAAGAAATACATATTTGAGGGTTGGAATAGTTGAAGAGGCATTCAAAGATGCGGTTATACAATTGACCCTTGAACAATACAGGTTAGAACTGCAAGAGTCCAACTATCTGTGGATTTTTCTCAATGGTAAATACTACACTGCTACATGACCTGCAGTTGGTTGAATCTAAGAATTCAGAACCTCGGATATGGAGGAAATGTGGATAGGAAGGGTCAACTTTAATTTGAAATTTTAAGGAAAACAAGCAGAATTTAATGGGCATTCCAAGTGGGATTTACTTTATAACCAACTATCAGTAATACAAATGCAAATGATAGTTAAAGAAAAAATAAACATACCCAGTTCAGTGAAATCAATGATATTATAAAGCTCAAGTTCAGGAAAGCCAACGATTGCAGTAGTTGAGGGAGGGGAGCAAGACGCTACTGATTGCAGAGAAGCAGGCAGAATTGGAGATTATGTGTCCTATCCAAATGAAATAATGCATACATAGTTTAAATAGCCTTGTGGGAATATGGACCCATGTTGACAAATTTGTGATATTATAATAGAGCGGAAATACAGATGGTTATAGGAAATCCTTTAGAATTTAAATTCAGGAAGTTAATTTTTAAAAAAAACAAAACACCTGGTGCAAACAATGCAAAACACTTCACTGGGCAAAATCCTGCCTATGGACCATCAGTTTGTAATCTCACTTGTATATGATAAGTGAAAGAGTCATTTGGGCATATACCAAGTAACCGCCACTCAGTTAAGGGAACTGCCATAATAAGGGAAATGCAAAGATATCATCTTTCCCCTATCAGATTTGCAGAAGTCAAAAAGTTTTATACCACATTGAACAGGTAAAAATGTGAAAAACAAACATTATAGAAGAGGGTAAATTTGGTAGTATCTATCAAAATCCAAAACATAGATAACTTTTCAACCAGTGATTTTTCTTCTTAAATCTTGCAGATTTAAAATGTGAAATGATAAATATGAATTTTTCCCATCACTTTGTAATAGCAAAATTCTAACTGGCCTCAATATTCATTAATAGAGCACTGGCTAAAGTAATTACAGTACATCTATAAAGCAAAATATCATGCTGTTAGGGAAAATAATGAGAAAGGTCTGCATGCATTATCATCTGGAGTATTCTCTAAGATCTATGATTAAATGAAAATGCAAGGAGAGGCAAAGTGTCTCTATTGTTTCCATTTGTTATAAAAAGAAAAATGATACACATTTGATTTTACATTCAAAATACGCTGGAAAAATACAAGAATTTTTTAATAACACTGACTTCCTCTAGCAAAGGAGCCTGAGACACTTGGGGTCGAGGAGAAAATGTTTCACATGTACTTTGTATTCTTTACATTTTTGAATCATATGAATGAGTTATTTTTAAAGTTAAGTATATTTTTTTACAAGTAAACTGTCATGATAAAGCTTTGTTAAGGGCCCTTCCCTGGTGGCGCAGTGGTTGAGAGTCTGCCTGCCGATGCAGGGGACACAGGTTCGTGCCCCAGTCCAGGAAGATCCCACATGCCGCGGAGCGGCTGGGCCTGTGAGCCATGGCCACTGAGCCTGTGTCCAGAGCCTGTGCTCCGCAAAGGGAGAGGCCACAACAGTGAGACGCCCGCATACCACAAAAAAAAAAAAAAAAAAAAGCTTTGTTAATTATTAAGCATTATGTAAATGTAGGAGTTTGTTTCATATTTTATTGCTATTAGACACTACCTAGCTGTGAAACTTCTTTTAATGATTAGGCAATAGAAATTTTAAATTACATTTAGTTTATTACAAACACATTGCAAGAAATGTGGGAAGGCATAAGGCTAATAAATTTAATATACAAAGAACTCTCGGCAAATTGCCAAAAACAATTCCAACATATGAAGACAATTTATAAAGGAGGAAATGCAAATGGCTGTTAAACATATGAAAAGATATTCAATACCACTAGTAAACAAAATAGTGAAAATCATAGCAATGATATAATCCCTTTCACTCTTTAAAATGGCAACAGTTATAAAGATTAAGAACATTGAGCGATACAGTATGTAGTGAAACAGGTAGCCTTATGAATTACTGGTAGAAGATTAAATTACTACCACATATTAGACTGGACTAAGTTGGACAAAGGGAAGATTATTTTTCTTTCTTTTCCTTTTGCTTTTTGGAAAAGTAATATATTCACATGATTGACATAATTCAAACTTCACAAGATACAAAGGATAGATAGTGAAAAGTTTGCCTCACACTATTTTTCCCTTGTCACCCTCCCAGTTCCTCCTTCTGAAGGCAGCTAATGCCATCATTGCTTTTTAAAATTTTTTAGAGACATATGTATGTATATGCACATGTATGTATGTATGCCTCTAAAAAAGGCATATGGAGGCGTGTATACGTGCATATGTATTTATTTTCATGTTATATAGTCATGTATATAACAAATTAACTCCTTTTCTTATACCTGTGGTAGCTTACTGCATAGATTGTCTGCTATATATATATTACATATATATATATATATATATATTTTTTTTTTTTAACATATCAACATCATTCTTTTTTTGGTGGTGCTGTGGGGATGGCTGCATATTACAATGTGTGAAAGTACCATAATTTTTCTGTCATTGTTTTTTGTGAATATTTGGGCTCTTTACAATCTGCTACTATTTTGAACAACATTGCACTGAATAAGCATACACGTATTTAATTTGAAAAAGAAAAAAAAAAGGAGAAAGGAAAATTTCACCACATAGAAAAAAGACTGGGGACATAAACTCAGATAAATTTTAAAAAACAAGAATTAGAACTTTGTTCAATTTATATTAATGGATTTTAATACTTTAAAGATTGGTATATTGACTGTGTAAAATGCTGACTGGCTCAATATAATTTAGAAAAATCTAAACAGACAATTACCATAAGAATATTTAAGAATTGGGGCTTCCCTGGTAGCACAGTGGTTGAGAGTCTGCCTGCCAATGTAGGGAACACGGGTTCGTGCCCCGGTCCGGGAAGATCCCACATGCCGCGGAGCGGTGGGGCCCGTGAGCCATGGCCGCTGAGCCTGCGCATTTGGAGCCTGTGCTCCGCAACGGGAGAGGCCACGGCAGTGAGAGGCCCGCGTACTGCAAAAAAAAAAACAAAACGAATATTTAAGAATTGGTATTTGAAAAATTCCTCACTACCTTCACTCACTACTTCAACTTTCAAATCTATCCTCTGACAAAATCAAAGAAACACACCCAAAAGATTTCATTAGTGAATGATTACAAGTTTTTCAATGAATGGATAATTCTGAATCTACTTAATCTATTCCAAGAAAGAGCAGAGAAAGCATTGCTCCCAAACTATTGTTGCGAAGTCAGCAGAATCGTAACTGCAAAACCTATATTTAAGAGTATGAATAAAGATACTGAGAGCAAAGTCATAGATATTAATCTGTGTGTTTATCTAGATATTACCTAGATAATAATCATATTCAAAAATATTATAGGAAATTATCTAGATATTTATCATAGATATTACCTAGGTATTTATCATATTAAAAAATATTATACGACATTATGTGTAAATACTGTGCATACAAGTAAATATACTAAAACACACCCAGGAAGTGTCTAACATTCATGGTAGTAGGCACCTACATGCAGGGAACTAAAAGGAAAAAAAGGGGCTATTTGCAATGTTTTATTTATTTATTTATCTATTTAATTTATTTTTATAACATCTTTATTGGAGTATAATTGCTTTACAATTGTTTGTTAGTTTCTGCTTTATAACAAAGTGGATCAGCTATACATACACATAAAATCCCCATATCTCCTCCCTCTTGCATCTTCCTCCCACCCTCCCTATCCCACCCCTCTAGGTGGTCACAGAGCACTGAGCTGATCTCCCTGTGCTATGTGGCTGCTTCCCACTAGCTATCTATTTTATAAACAACTAGCTCAACTTCTAGATACAAAATCAGCAAAGAAAAGATATATGCACATATGGTCATAATAAGCACATTGCAAGAATAATCATAGCAGCATCATATTTAAAATAAAAAAAAAAAAAAAACGGGCTTCCCTGGTGGCGCAGTGGTTGGGAGTCTGCCTGCCAATGAGGGGGATGCGGATTTGTGACCTGGTCCGGGAGGGTCCCACGTGCCATGGAGCGGGTGGGCCCGTGGGCCGTGGTTGCTGGGCCTGTGCGTCCGGAGCCTGTGCTCCACGGCGGGAGAGGCCACGGCAGTGGGGGGGCCCACATACTGAAAAAAAAAAAAATTTTTAAATAATAATAAGAAAACAGGAGTGATGTCAGAAACATAGCAGAGTGAAAAACTACCTCTGTTCCTCCCCTTCAATCTACAACTACTAAAACATCCACAACTCAACAAAAGTGCCTCTGCCCAACAAAACAGGACACTGGAGAATTTGACACATCTGTACATCTAAAGGTTGGTGGGCTGGAATACAGAGGAGGCAGAATTGAGGAAACGGCTGAGATGGGGCCTGCAATCCCAGCCCTCTGACCTCAGTAGCAGAGCCCACAGCTTCAGAGAGCCCAGTAGCATTGAGCAGGGAAAGTAGCACACAGGGCTCTGGCCACATAGAGCTGCACTGTACCAGTGCCTGCAAATATAGGTGACTGGGCAGCAATAGCAGTGGGGGCTGGGACCTGTCCCTCTGGCTACTGAGGTTCCCACAATCCTGGTTCCCACCCCATCCCCCCATCTGCAGAGGTAGAGCCCAAAAACCTTAGAGCAATGGCATGGCTTCCCTCCCCCACAAACTCCCCTCTCTCCATGAGAGGGAGGATACAGGATCTGCTAAAACACAGAGCCTGTGTTTTAGCAGATCCTGGATGCAAGGAAAGAGCCCACCATCCTGGTGATAACAGTGACTCTGACAGAAGGAAGACAGCAAGGACCCCCATGGCTAAGAAGCCACAATGAAGGCACAGAGCAACATCTCTTACAGATAAGGTGGAGGTTGGAAAATGTCACTCAAATATAACCAGAGGCAGCTCAGGTAAAAGAAATCAAAAACTCTTGTGATGGTACCAACTACTGGAAAACAGAAGAAAGGACTCAAACTCCTAACCTGTTATTTAATTTCCAATGTGCCAGTGGAGAAACAATTCATCAAGAAACATGAAAAATCTCAGTAACACTATACCACAAAAAGAAAATTACAGTTCTCCAGAAATCAAATGTAAAGTCATGGAATGCAATCTAACTGATGAAGAATTCAAAATAGCTGTCATGAAGAAACTCAGTGAGATATAAGAAAACTCAGAAAGGCAGTTTCACGAGTTCAGGAATAAAATTCATGAACAAAAGGTATACTTTACCAAAGAGATTGAAGTTCTAAAAAATAATCAGACAAATTCTGGAGCTAAGAACACAATACACAGGATGAAGAGTGCATTAGAAAGCATTGGAAACAGACCATATGGAAGAGAGAATTAGTGAGCTTGAAGATAGAAATCGAGAAATGAGAGAAATAAGATATGAAAAAACCAAGGAAATACTGTGAGAATAATCTGACTCTTTTAGGGAGGGCAACATTAGGATAATGGGTATCCCAAAAGGAGAAGAGAGGGAGAAGGGAGCAGAGAGATTATTTAAAGAAATAATAGCTGTGAACTAACCAAATGTGGGAAGGAACTTGATATACGTATTCATGAAGCTAAGATAACACCTAATTACCTCAATGCAAAAAGACATTCTCTGACACCATAATATTAAAATTGTCAAAAGTCAATGACAAAGAATTTTAAAGGCAGCCAGGGAAAAAAGGATGGTAACCTACAAAGGAACCCCCACTAGGCTATCAACAGATTTCTCAGTAGAAACCCTACCAGCCACGAGGGAGTAGAATGACATTCTCAAGATACTGAAAGATAAAAACTGTCACCCAAGAATACTCTTTCCAGCAAAGTTATCATTCAGATATGAAGGAGAAATAAAGACTTTCGCAGATAAATGAAAACTGAGGGAGTTCATCAACACTAAGTTCACCTTATAAGAAATGTTGAAAAGAACTCTTCTACCAGAAGGAAAATGGCAAAAATACACAAAACTTTGAGCAAGACAATCAATAAACAGAACCATAAAATTGCAACTCTTCAGAATAGGTTTTTAAACACATTATTATAGTATAAAGGTTAAAGAGAGAAAAATAGAAAGCAGAAAAGTAACTATAGCTGTATCAGTTTGGTAATAAACTCACAACATAAAAAGGGATAATTTAAGACAACAAAAACTTAGAAGGGGAAGAGGAAAAGGATGGAACTTGTATAGGTAAATGAAGATAAGATGCTATTAGCAGAAAAAAAACCTATTTTATCTATGAGTTGCTTTATACAAACCTCAGAATAACAACAAAATATAAACATAGAGCAGAAGCACAAAATATAAAAAAGAGGAAACTGAGAAAAAGGTCATAGAAAACCACCAAACCAAAATGACAGACAGAAACACAAGGAAAAAGAAACAATGGAGATACAGAGCAACAAGAAAACGAAAGATAAAATGGCAGTACAAAGTCCTCATCTATCAATAGTCACCTTAAATGTAAGTGGATTAAATTCACCAATCAAAAGACTCAGAATGGCTAGATAGATGAAACAAACAAAACCCAACAATATGCTGCTTCCAAGAAACACATCATAATAGTAGGGGACTTTAACACCCCACTTATATCAATGTATAGATCAGACAGAAAATAAACAAGGAAACAGTGACCTTAAATGAAACATTAGACCAGATAAACTTGATAGATTTGTAATGAACATTTGATCAAAAGCAACAGAATACATTCTTCTCAAGTACACATGGAACTTTCTTGAACGTAGACTATGTGCTAGGATACGAAATGTCTCACATTACATTACAGTGTTGTGTTAAATTCAAGAAGAGTGAAATCATCTCAAGCATCTTTTCCAATAATAATGGAATGAAACTAGAAATCAACTACAAGAAGAAGACTGGAAAAATCACAAATATGTTGAGACTGAACAACATGCTGCTGAACATGTTGGGCCAACAAAGAAGTCAAAGGAGAAATCAGAATTTACCTGAAGACAAATGAAATTGAAAATATGACATACCAAAATCTATGGTATACAGCAAAAGTGGTTCTAAGAGAGAAGTTTATAGTAATACAGGCCTACCTCCAGAAACAAGAAAAATCTCAAATATACAATCTAACCTTACACCTAAAAAAACTAGACAAAAAAGAACAAATGAAGCCCAGGGGTAGTAGAAGGAAGGAAATGATAAAAGTCAGAGCAGAAAGAAATACATAAAGAACTCATACAACTCAACAACAAAAAAACAAACAACCTTGTTAAAAAGGGGGCAGGGGAACTGAACAGACATTTTTCCAAGGAAGATGTACAGATGGCCAACAAGCAAATTAAATGATGTTTACCATCACTAATTATTAGGCATATGCAAATCAAAACCACACTGAGATATCACCTCACACCTGTCAGAATGGCTGTCATCAAAAAGGCAAGAAATAACAAGTGTTGGCAAGCATATGGACAACAGGGAACCCTCAGACACTGTTGGTGGGAATGTGAAGTGGTACGACCACTTTTGGAAGACAGTATGGAGATTCCTCAAAAATTAAGAATAGCACTACCATGTGATCCAGCTATCCCACTTCTGGGTGTTTATCCAAAAATATAGAAATACTAATCCAAAAAGACACCTACACCCACACATTCATCACAGCATTATTCACAATAGCCAAGATATGGAGACAACCTAATTGTCCATCGACAGATGAAGGGATAAAGAAGATGTGGTACATATATACAATGGACATGAAAAAGATGTTATCTTGCCATTTGGGACAACATGGACAGACCTCGAGGATATTATGCTAAGTGAAATAAGTTAGACAATGAAAGACAAATACCATATGATTTTACTAATATGTGGAAAATAAAAAGCTAATAAACAAATAAAAACAAAACAAATAAACAAAACAAACCAAACATGTAGATACAGAGAACAGAGAATTTGTTACCAAAGGGGAAGATGGGAAGGGCAAAATGGGTATAGAGGATCAACCGTGTTGTGATGGATGGAAAATAAATTTTTGGCAGTGAGCACATGGTAGGGTATACAGAAGGAGAAATACAACACTGTACACACGAAACTTATATAATGTTATAAAACAACGATACCTAAGGACATTAAACATAGAATGTAATATGCAGTCAGATTTTCATTAATGTTCAGGATATATTTAAAAATAGTGTGCAATATATATGGTCTTTAAACGGTGCCACATAAATAACTAGTGGTATTGGGTTGGCCAAAAGGTTCATTCGTTTTTTTCCATAAGATGGTTGTCTTAACTTCTTAGTTGTCTTTAACTTCATTCGAAACAATTTTGTTAGATTGTATGCGATGGCTGTCATATCAGCGTGCATTTAAAAAAAGATATCAAAATTGGTGAATTTTTGTATAGCCATTTTAATTTTGAAGATGGAAGAATAAAGCAACATTTTCAGCGTATTATGCTTTATTATTTTAAGAAAGGTAAAACTGCAACCAAAACGCATTGTGCAGTGTATGGAGAAGGTGCTGTGACTGATCAAATGTGTCAAAAGTGGTTTGCGAAGTTTCGTGCTGGAGATTTCTTGCTGGAAGATGCTCCACAGTCAGGTAGACCAGTTTAAGTTGATAGCTATCAAATTGAGACATTAATTGAGAATGATCAGTGTTATACCACATGGGGGATAGCCAACATACTCAAAATATCCAAATCAAGCATTGAAAATCATTTGCACCAGCTTGGTTATGTGAATGGCTTTCTTGTTTGGGTTCCACATAAGTTCAGAGAAGAAAACCTTGACTTTATTTCCGCATGCATTTCTCTACTTAAACGTAATGAAAACATTCCGTTTTTGAAACAAATTGTGATGGGCAATAAAAAGTGGATACTGTACAATAATGTGTAATGGAAGAGATCGTAGAGTGAGTGAAATGAACCACCACCAACCACACCAAAGTCTGGCCTTTATCCAAAGAAGGTGATGTTGTGCATATGGTGGGATCGGAAGGGAGTCCTCTATTATGAGCTCCTTCCAGAAAACCAAACGATTCATTTCAACAAGTAGTGCTCCCAGTTAGACCAACTGAAATTAGCACTCGACGAAAAGTGTCCAGAATTAGTCAACAGAAAATGCATAATCTTCCATCAAGATAACACAAGACTGCATGTTTCTTTGATGACCAGGCAAAAACTGTTACAGCTTGGCTGGGAAGTTCTGATTCCTCTGCCATATTCACCAGACATTGCACCTTCTGATTTCTACTTATTTCGGTTTTTGCAAAATTCTCTTAATGGAAAAAATTTCAATTCCCTGGGAGACTGTTAAAGGCACATGGAACCGTTCCTTGCTCAAAAAGGTAAAGAATTTTGGGAAGACGGAATTATGAAGTTGCCTGAAAAGTGGCAGAAGGTAATGGAACAAAATGGTGAATATGTTGTTCAATAAAGTTCTTGGTGAAAGTGAAAAATGTGTCTTTTATTTTTACTTAAAAATCAAAGGCACTTTTTGGCCAACCCAATACTTTTATGGGCAAATCAGTAGCTGCCTAGGGCTAAAGAAATGGGATGGGCATTGACCTAAGAAGTAATACAGAAGAGGAATATTTTTGGGGTGAGGTAAATATTCTGTTGGGTGTATACTTTGGCCAAATCACACTTTAGAGATGACAAACACTCCAGGTTTTTCTCATTATAAACAGTAAGAAAAACAAAGTGATGAAAATGGAAACTGTAGATTGAAAGAGACTTAATCTTATAATTATTTTTAATGATCAAGACTAATCTATATCTTCACTTGAGTCAAGAAAATACAAAAAGATGAGGTCATGGTAACTATAAAAGTCAGGATAGTGAGTAATTTTGGAGGGAGGTTGGAACCTGTGTTTGGGAGAGGGTACACTGAAACACTTCTGAAGTGGGCTGGTGAAGTTCTAGTTATTGACCTGGGTGCTTATTACAAAGGAATTCAACTTGTAATAATTATCAGGCTGTACATTTGCTTATCTGTTTTTTAAATTATACAATACAAATATTTTTCAAAAGAGGTTAAGAGCAATAGAGCACATCAAAAGTTAAAAAATATACAAAAACTGAAAGCAAAAAATAGAGGCAAAGATAAATTTTTAAAAATCTGGTTCTTTAGAATGATTAATAATAAAGACAAGTTACAGATTAATCTAGTAAGATTAATAAGAAAAAATGCAAAAGAAAACAGAACTTGATAAAGGACATTATCCAAACATAAAAAGTTTAAAAAATTATATAATATTAGAAACAAACATACTAATATTTTCAACACAAAATTAAAATTACTGACAAAATTAAAATATCAAAAAGACACAAGAATAGAGAACTTGTATAGCTAAATACCACACAGATAATTTTACAATGAGTTGCACCAAACTTTTTGGAGGTAATTTATTCCGATCTTATATAAGTTAGGCTGAAGGATTTTTAAAAAGTATCATCAACCCTTCTCATTATGTAAGGCTGGTGAAATATTGCCTCCAAAGCAAGAACAAGCAGGTTGGTCATGTCTCTTCCACCCCAGTAAAAGTGAGCTCATTGTAAGGTTTTTTTTTTTACGTTTTTTTGTTTTGTTTTGTTTTTTGCGGTACTTTGGCCTCTCATTGTTGTGACCTCTCCCGCCACGTAGCACAGGCTCTGGACGCGCAGGCCCAGCAGCCACGGCTCACTGGCCCAGCCGCTCCACGGCATGTAGGATCCTCCCGGACTGGGACACGAACCCGTGCCCCCCGCATTGGCAGGCGGACCCTCAACCACTGCGCCACTAGGGAAGCCCTGTTTTGTTTTTTTTTTTAACATATATAGATTGGTTGGGACCTGGAACAATGTTGTTATTTTAAAGACATAATATCTAGAGAGAAACTACTACCAGCTATGACTTGGAGAGTTATATCCTAAACTCCAGAGAGAAAGTGACAGGAAGAAGAGAAAAAAGATAACATGTATTCAGAGTCAAATATGTACCAGGAATTTTATATACATTATTGCATTCTCCCATTTCCATAATTTTTATCATCAATGATAATGTTACTAACCCATTTTACAGGGAGGAAACTGAGGCTTAGAGAAGTTAAATATCCTACTTATTACTACATGGGTCATAAGTTTAATAGTTGGAGCTTGAGCCTATGTATAATCTATTGTATTCTTTTTAGCTCCTTATCCGGTTGATACTATTATTAGTTTTGAAACCTGAAAGTGTCATTCATTCATGTGTTAAATGTATTAATGTAGCAAGAATTAATAAAGAACCCACTATTATAGCTGAGAATGGAATTTTCGACTTTAAAACAAACACTTCATTCAGTAAAAACAAGTACTTTTTTCAAAGACACAAGCATTGCCACTTTAAGGGCTTTTATGTGTGTCTAAAGGAGTAAAGCATCCCATTCCTAAGCAATCCATTAGTATTTGCGATTAATTAGCGTGAAGAATAATGAGGGGACTGAGACCAGAGTACCCTTGCCTTCACTGATTGCTTGGGTTTCTGGATTAATAAAATCCAATTATTTTATTATGTAATTGGCACAAGGTTTATTTGTATCTCCTTTTTAATAAGTTTGCTAATGATATAAGAGCATAAACAAAACAACTTGTAAATGAATACCCAGTTCAATTAATTCCCCAGGCCTGACCAAATATCCCTGTCTACAAGTTAGTTCAGAATCCTTATTTATCTGTAAAACACAAATCAAGTTAATGGCCTCTGTTTCCCTGACTTGTGTGTTAAAATGGGAGCAAAAAAGCATTATAGCCTTTTAAATAGAAGTGAAAGATCATAGCACTCTGGAATTAGAGAAAGGTCAGTCAGAGGGAAATCCCTAGTGTTTCAGAGACTGAACTTTAACTAAGATAGTAGAATGGAGTAGTTTTCTTGAGGCTGATTTTTAAGATGTCTCTCAAGTGACTCTAATCGTGCCTTCTGGAATCCTGTATGCCAAATCAGTCCCTGTTCCTGCTGTGCCTTGCCTGTCCTTGTTGTCAGATTTGCATACCCCCCAGTCCTGCCCCACTTAGATCCTGTTTTATGCAAACTCTAGACAAGTTTAACTCTTTTCAGACCACTTAGGGCTGTAGACTCTTCAAACATATGCCTGGAATCATTTGAGTTGGGGTGAGCGTTGGTCATCTCTATGCTCAGTAAGTTAGTTTTTCATCAGCCCATCATTATCTTTTCTCAGCTGCTCTTATTTGGCTTCTGTAGCTTTATCTCACTTAACCTCCATTTCCAATGTTTTAACAGAAATCCTTCCTTAACCCCAAGCCATTTGGTTGAGGCTTAAACAGAGTTATTAGTACCTTACAAGATGTCTAAGAACTGTAAGGAAGCATGCTAGAGATTATAGGCACTCTGAACCTATCAGAGTCTTAAAACTAGTGGGTGAATAATATACATTTGTTTATTTAAATTTAATGGATGAATAGGGTACAGTGGTAAAGTTTTTGACAACCATGACCTGCAGTCCCCCACATTAAGTTTAGCTGTCCATTTGATATCTCCACTTTAATAAACATCCACAACCAAGCTCCTGGTTATGACCAAAAACCTAACTATTTCCACAGTTTTCCAACTCTGGTAATGGTCACTTCTACATGGTAGTTGCTCAGATCAAAAATTTTGAAGGCAGATCTTCCTGCCCCCTCCATCCTTCATCCAATCTGTCAGCCACCCCTGTCAATTTTCCCTTAAAATAAATCCAGATTTGGGCAATCTCTCACCACCATCACCACTATAGCCCTGGTCCAAGCCTCCAACCCACCTTCCTACCTCATATAAATTATTGCAGTAGCCTCTCTACTTCTTCCTCTGCCTGTCTACACTTTATTCTTAATGAAACAGGCAGAATGAGCCTGTTAAAACTTACATCTGATTATGCCACAAAAGCTTTGATTTCCTTTGTTCTCACTCAGAGTCAAAGTCAAAGTCCTTACATTGGTTTATAAAGTGTACACATGTTTTTTTTTTTTCCCCCTATTCACCCTAATCTCATCTTCTAGTCACTCCTCTTTTTGAATAACTTGACTGGTTTTGTTTTGGGGTCTTTGCATTTGCTGCTTTCTTGATTTAGAATATTAACTGAAATTCTAATTTATCTGTATAGATAGTGCCCTTACCTCCTTTAGGTTTTTAGTCAAATGTCCCCTCTAAAATGTGTCTTTGTCTTACCATCCTATTTAAAATATTATCCCGCGAAACTCCCCACTCCCTTTCTCTGCTTTATATTGTTTGCTACAGAATTTGTCACAATCTAATAAGTGCATTATGTATTTTATATATATATATATATATAAATATAATTTTTTTCTGTCTCCTTCTACTAAAATATTAGCTCTGAGAGTCCAGGGATTTTTGCATTTTATTTCCAGCTATATCCCCTGCACTTACATAGTTTCTGCCACATCTTAGTTGTTCAGTAATTATCTGTGAAGTGAGTGACTGGATATGACCATGGTGGACAGGATTACGTTTCAGTTCTTCACATTCTTCCTGGATTAGACATCCATACCTTTCCCCCTGTAACTTTGTAGTGCTCTCCCACTTTAGGGGTGACGTAAGGGGGCTTCCCATTCCTTAACTAAGAGCTTTTCCATGTAATTTCCTTTTTAAAGCTGTTGAACAGTCATGCAGGCATCTCCTGCACCTGTCACCACATGAGAACATTCCCCAGGCTAGCCAGCTAAACCCGACCAAGATCAAAAGAGCTGTCCAGGGCCTCCCTGGTGGCGCAGTGGTTGAGAGTACGCCTGCCGATGCAGGGGACACGGGATCATGCCCCAGTCCGGGAAGATCCCACATGCCACGGAGCGGCTGGGCCCGTGAGCCATGGCCACTGAGCCTGCGCGTCCGGAGCCTGTGCTCTGCAACGGGATAGGCCACAGCAGTAAGAGGCCCGCGTACTGCAAAAAAAAAAAAAAAAAAAAAAAAAAGAGCTGCCCAGCTGAGCCCAGCATACATCAACTACCCCCAGGAAACCCCTAGATACGAAGCTAAATAAATGCATATTGTTTAAAACAATAAGCCACTGGGTTTAGAGGTATTTGTTACACAGTAATAGTAACAACTTAAACAATGGGCCATAGAACAAATTTTCTCAAACTCCAACAATGATACAGTGCCTTCCCAATGAATTAACATGTTATATGAAATGAAGCCATAAAAATTAAATAATATTTTATATTTTTACATGGTTACTGGGAAGCTCAAACTATGTTGTCTACTCACTAGCAATTTATTTTACACCAATTTCAGAGTATAATCACTCTCTTCTCCCATATGCTGTTAATTTTTACTTGGTTCTTATTTTAAATCTTTTTAAAATTGTATTTTTCCCATTTTACATTAATCCATTTCAAATATTTTTTACAAATAAGAGTTGTGTGAATTAAAAATAATAGCAATTATTATAATAGCATACTCAGTAGAATTTATATGTTGCTGCTGCAACATAAGGCTTATTAATCTTTAATCAGTCTTCTGGAGTCCACATTCTAGTTTATATAATATTAAGAGGGTACATTCTATCATCTATTTTCTGTGTCTTAATAGCTTAGTATTGAGCTGAGCAGTAAAAGGCATAGGACCTCTGAAATGACACTAAATATTTTACATACACTTAAATCATTAATTTTCCAACTGGCTTCTATATCATGGTTGTTAAATTAGTTCCTATAATGATTAATATAATAAAACATATTGTCACCTCCTGAACAATAAATTCTGACATGAATAATAAATTATAACAGAAAGGTCTAAATCACTTTAAGTCCTGTTCTTTTATCTAAAATGAGTTGCAAATTTTCTCAGAAACACTAGTTTAAAATAATAGGCCCGACTGCGGGCCCCCGGGTGCAGAGACGGCTCCCTCCCCTGGCGCAGCGGAACCAGTGCCCTCGGTAGGAATGCGTGAACCTGCCAGGAATAAGCCGGGGCCCACCGGAGACGCACCTGGCCCTCGGTAGGAAAGGCCGCAGTCTCCCCCAAGGCCCCTGGAAAGCTGTTCCCCGAGCGGGAGAGTGTGTTCCAGCCTCCGCGCCCTCGCTCCGGACATGCCAGGAGGCACAGCGAGGCTGCTCTTTCCCAGCAGAGATGGAAACGCCCCCCTGGCCCTGCAGCCTGGGGTGTGGAGGTGGGGCGGGCCCAGCAGGTCCGCTGACTAGGAAAGTCGGAGAGGACTCTCCTCTCAAAACCGTGCTGCTGATTAAAATGAAAACGTCTAAGGTCAAAAATAAATAAATAAATAATTAGAATTTAAAAAATGAATAAAATAATAGGCAGTCAAATATTTCTAAAATGTTATATTAGCCTTTAATTTTTCACAACTAATTCACAGCAATAATTTTTCTTCAAACACAAATATCTCCTACAAACACACAACCATAAACTAACTTATTTGAAAATTAGTTTTTGAAATTTTCTTAAACCAAAAGATTGAGACAAAAATAGCGAATTGAGGGGCTTCCCTGGTGGCCCAGTAGTTGAGAATCTGCCTGCCAGTGCAGGGGACATGGGTTCAAGCCCTGGTCTGGGAAGATCCCACATGCCACAGAGCAACTGGGCCCATGAGCCCCAACTACTGAGCCTGCGCATCTGGAGCCTGTGCTCCGCAACAAGAGAGGCCGCACTACAAGCAACTCTATGTCAATAAAATGGGCAACCTGGATTTAAAAAAACAAAAAAAACCTCTTTAATTGAATTTAAAATGTTAAGCTCAAGTACAGTAAATTTAATTTCAAAAATCCTTTAATAAATAAATAACTTCTATTACTAAATTGAAAAAATCAACATAATAAGTTATTACTCAATTCACTATTTTTTTAAAAAACTTTTGTTTATTTATTTATTTATGGCTGTGTTGGGCCTTCGTTTCTGTGTGAGGGCTTTCTCTAGTTGCGGCAAGTAGGGGCCACTCTTCATCGCAGTGCACGGGCCTCTCACTATCGCGGCCTCTCTTTTCTTTTTTACATCTTTATTCGAGTTTAATTGGTTTAGCATGGTGTGTTAGTTTCTGCTTTATAACAAAGTGAATCAGTTATACATATACATCTGTTCCCATATCTCTTCCCTATTAAAGGTTTTAAAATGAAAGTAAAGTGTAAAATTCACTTTGTTTCTAAAGCTTGATCATGTTTAGTCAGATTATTTCAATTTATACTGTTTCATTTTCAGCACAGAGATTAAATTTACTTGAAAATGTGCTAGTAGAAATGAGGCTGATAAGGTCAGAGCTAAGGAACTGAACTGGAAATTGAATTAACAACCAACTTATGGTGGCCAGAAATACAACTAGATATATAAATGAAGCAAGTGAATCTGTCCTGTTTTCAAACTGGTAGGAAAGAAATGACTGCAGAGGATTCAAAATAGCAGTAATACTACAACTTTGAAAGACTCTCTTTGTGATTCCAAGTGAGTTCTCTTTGTCTCAGGATCTCAACGAATGGTCCATGATCTAAAATGTGTTCCACAGAATTTTACTGTTCTGCACCATTTTCCAGGGTTTATGGAAGAAAAGTCCCAGTGGAAAACTGGGAACAAAAAGGGAAAACAGATCTTATGAGATACAGAAGTCCAATTAGATGGAAAAGAAAGAGCATTATGGTAGGGAGGAGACAGATTGTGATAGAATTGACAGGAGTTGGCCCATGTCCTTCATCACTGTTTCTTTTTAATTATTTTGTCAGTGAATATTTAATGAACATCATTACTGTGCTCAGTTCTACAAAGTTGCATAACTGGTCCACTCTAAGTGTGCATCTGTTAGAGGAAGACAAATAGAATGTAATATACACTGATTCTTGCAGCAGTACTAATAGTATTAGATCCCTTCCATGGTGAAGTGGAAACTCCTAAAGGTCTTTTTATATCCATGGCCAAGATATGCTTAGGAACTGGTTAGAACAGAGCTAATCTGGTAATGGTCTTATTTACTAGCATGCATAAATTGCTAAATGCTCTAACCTTGTATTATCTTGTTTATAAAATGGGTAACAGCATTAAGTATATCAGTGAGCTACTGGTGACACTGAGTAACACTGTGCATTGAGAGGGTTTAGCAGAGTGCATGGAAAATTGTAATTGGGCAATATTTATTGGGATTACTATTTAATGAGAATTACTAGTATAGTTAGGTACAGTTGAACAAGGCTAAGGAAAGAGGAGTTAGTGTGCAATAGAAAATATTGTACATAAGCTATACACAGAATCTGGAAGGTAAGAGGTAAAAACTAATATTCTTCATAACCTGATCACAAAAACATCAATAAGCACTTTACCATGGATTTGCATCCTTTATATAACTCTCTATTGCATGAACTATGCAAGTTACCCCAACCTCTTTTCTCTCATGAATAAATTCATTCCCTATTTAACTTTCCTTCACATGACACAGCATACTGCATTTTGGAAATATGAGGTTCCAGAAGTGTCACACTAATATAGAGCTCTAATGCTTTCTGATCACTCAAAACCTGTGGTTAAAAAAAATAATAATCCTAAATAGAGATGGACTGGTAGGATGCTAGAAGATATTGCTGCTGCTAAGTTTAATAAAATATGATTGACATGCTTAGATTTATCATGGGAAGGATCACATTTTTATAATAATCCAAAATGACACAGAGCAAAATTTGCTGCCAGTGGGTGGAATGAGAAACACAGTGCTCTGTGTTCTGTGGCAGAACGTTAACAACCAAGCATTGGAATAGACGATGCTTGTTTGTTACAGATGCCTCACGCTTTCCTTCCTGAGTAAATCTTCAAGGACCTGCCCCTGTTATCTAACCACCTTCACACACTGCTTTGCACCCTGCTCTCTCCCCGACTCAGGCTGTTACAGCATTTGCTAGGAGGACATTTTTTTCTTATGCCTAAGACCTTTCAATTCAACAAACTGATTTTCAGAAAGATTACAGTTTGAAATTCCCAAAGACTGGAAAACATCTTAATAGAAGTTAGTTCCGAGTGGAGAGACAATGTTTTCTCATTCCCCTTTTTAGCATTCATGCTTACCTAAGCCTTATTCTCTGTTTAAATCCTCATTCCCTAAGGAAATGGGAATTTAAGAGGAAAAAAGTGAAGCCTATCTAACTACATACACTTTACTTGCACTTTACCCCTTTCACTAGTACAAACAGATCATCCTCCCATCCTTCTCTTATGATATTGGAAATCTGAAAAACCATTGTATTAATTTTCACCTTATTATTTGGAGAAGTAAATTTGCTAAACTTTGTTGTTGTACTGAGAAATGTTATTGTATTTACTGCCATTAAACACAAAGAAATGGTTTTTAAGTGTAGGAAACATTTCAAGAAGTAGATATATATATCGTCTGCTCAATTGTATTAATAATTAGAGGTGATTAATAGAATTAATGTATTAAATCCTTAAGAACATAGACTCTAAGGACATATACATGATTTATTAGCCGTATGAACTTGAGCAAGTGACTTAATATTTCTGATCCTTGTTTTCTTCTCTTCAAAAGACATTGATAATGAATAAAAAATTTGAGTAGACAGTTCCCCAAATAAGAATAAGATGTACAAATGGTCAATAAGCACATGAAAATATGCTTGATTTCATTAGTCATCAGAGAAATGCAAATAAAATTCCCAATGAGATACTACTTAATATCCATTAGGACAACTTTAATCAAAAACATAATAGCAAGTTTTGGTGAGGATGTGGAAAAATTGGTACTTTTGCATACTGCCGGTGGGAATGTGAAATGTGAAATGTGAATGTGAATGAGGCAGCCACTTTAGAAAACAGTGTGGATGTTCGTCAAGAGGTTAAACAGAGAATCATTGTACAACTCAGTAATTCTACTCCTAGGTATATACCCAAGAGAAATGAGACGTATGTCCATACAAAAACTTGTAGACTGGTGTTCATAGAAGCATTATTTATTACAACCCAAAAGTGGAAACAACCTATATTGCCATCAACTGATGAATAGGTAGATAAAGTGTGGTATATCCATACAATGGAATATTATTAAGCAATAAAAATAAATGAAGTACCCATACATGCTACAGCATGGATGAACCTTGAAAACGTGCAAATGAAGTAAGCCAGTCATAAAAGACCACATATTGCATGATTCCATTTATGTGAAATGTTCAAAATAGGCTGAACTGTAGAGACAGAGTAGATTAGTGGTGGCCTAGGGCTGGAGGGTGGGAGTGGAGTTATAAAAGAAAAGAAAAAGAATGAATGCTAAAAGGTATGGGGTTTGGGGGGGAGGAAAGATGATAAAAATGTTCTTAAGTTCCTTATGTTGATGCTTGCACAACTCTATGACTATACTGAAAACCATTGAATTATACACTTTAAATAATGAATTATATGGTAAATGAATTATGTCTCAATAAAGATGTCATTAAAAAAGACATTCATAATTTTAACTAGCCCAATTGTTTTTTTGTGTGTGTGTAGGTAAACAAGGGCATATAAGATGCAGCACCATGTCTAATAAATATATAACAAACGAGACAGTATCTTTCACTTATTTACTAACTTTCCAGGGTAAAGCAAATTGACCAAGATAATTTACAGATAGTAAGAGATGAATCAAAGTTTATATTTACTTCTGTTAGATTCACTTCAGATTTTCCAATCTTAATCTGAAAAATTGATGAGTGAAGCTCCATGTATGTTTCAATTATAAAAATTTTACCATGAGAGATGTTAAAACAGATATAACTATATGCCCAACTTGCCCATTAAAAGTATTTGCACATCACCTTTGAACACTAACTTGAAAATCTTTCTCTTCTTAGATTACAAAAAGCGCAAAACTTGTTATAAAAGCACACCTACATTCTAAATGAATGTCTAGAACACTATATGAATCTTTTCCATTGAAATTATCAGCCACAAGCCATCAGTTTCCCTGTGACTTTGCTTTTAATATATTTGACCTGATATCTTTTCCTTTTTACATAAATTGAGATATACAAACACACGTATTTCCACCTTTAATATTTTTGATAATTTCCTTAGAATATATCTTAACTCTCTGTGTTTTAAATCCTCTTCAACAAAAGTAGAGGGGGTTAATGAATCCGTTCTACTAATCTTTCATATTTGTTGGAGATAGATAAAGCTGATTCAGATGGCATATGTGAAGGTATTAAACAGAAATCTAAAGCAATATGTTTGGATTGCTATGATTTATAATTCGTGTTTTCTTTTTTTTTTCCAGTTCACTTTAACTGCCCAAAATGTTATGGTGTAAAATGTTGAAATAATGCATCTTAAGCGTCCACTGATAACTCTTTAAACAGCAAGATATCCTACTGTTCAAAAACAAATTCACCACACACAGCAGCACAAAACAACCTGTGTTAACACTAAACTCATACACACAGTTCTACATATAATTCATCCATTTGTGTATGTATAATTCTGAGTTAAGGCAACAAGAAATCTAACCAATTTGACAATAGCCCAATAACTAAGAATTACTAAGAAGTTTATGTTTTCCCTACAGTTTACTAAGAATTCAGTCCACATTTTATAAAGATCAAGTTATGTACTTTTTGGTGTTTTAAACATATCTTTTCAATTCCACAAATTACCCTACTGGCGTCTCAAAACTCTCAGTATTTGGCCGAGCATATATAAGTTATATAGAACAAGAGACTTTTTCTTCAACCCCTGACATTCTTCTAGATAACTTCACAGTAGTAAGTCCTATCACATCCAGGATGTTCTTCCTATCTGAATATCTTAAAGACCCAGTGTCCAGTTGGCTTAACAAGTGAAAAAGCATTTTTGGAGGAGATGGAAAACCTGAGTTCAAGTACCATTTTTGTTCTAGACTTGTTTCAAAATCACTGTTTTCTCCTCTATATTATGGGGCTATGATGCCTTCCTCAAAAGGCTGTTTTGTGGTTGGAGTGAGATGAGGTTTATGAAAGAGCTCTACAAACGTAATGAGTTACAATTATCATTTTCGTTAAGACAGTGTTAGGCAAAGAGGAGTGGAAATAGCATAACAGGTTAGCTTTTGAAAGGGACTCAGCACCCATGCAGTCTGCACTTATTTTCTTCTTTTTATTTTCAGAGTCGAGAGACACTAATATTTCCTCTAATTGCTACATATGTGGTATCATTTTCTTCCGAAATACCCTGAAAAATTAGCTTTTTACCATGAATTTTTGTAAACAATTTTTAAAATTGTTTTTTTAGTCTTCATTGAGTGACATTGGTGAGTTTTGAAATTCTATAATGTAATGGAGGCCAAAATTATTAATACAAATGACCCTGCAAATCATGAACTAATTAACTCCTCACATGCAGAGCCTATGTCTAATTTTGCTATGGTGTTACACAGTGGCTAGGACACTGTACATTCAGTCAACACCATTCAGTAACAACTCAGATATAGATGGGAGTGTGCAAGAACACAGTGAGCAAGCTTTTCTTCCTCTAAATCTGAAAGTAAAATCTAATCCTAGAATTAAAGAGAATGGAGTAATGGAAAGACCTTTAACTTAATTACTAGCAAAAAGTGTAACAACCATGAGGGAAAATTTAAATGAATATTAACTGTAAAAAATCACAATAATAATTTATTATGTAGTAAAAAGTAAAAACATGACAGTTATGTGTAAGGAGGGGAGTATGTTTTTTGAGGTTCTTCTTTAGTATAGCAAGAGGGCAAAGTGACTGATTATGCTTTGCTAAAGGGCTATGCACGTTACAATTTCTCAGATAACCAACAGGTATAGAGTAAATACATTCTGAATTGTGGGTAGGGAGAAAATGAATGTTAAAAATGTTTAATCAACAAAAAGGAAGGCAAAAAGGAGAGAAAAAATGTTTAGAAAAAGCACAATACATGATAATTATCAAAAATATATGAGAAATCATATTAACTGTAAACAGATTACGTTCTCTGATTAAAGTACAAAGATTATCACAAAGCAAAATCCAACAATATGCTGTTTTCAAGAGATAACGAGATAAAACACGCACACACACACACATATTTTTAAGTGAAATGAAGTTACAACTTAACCCAGGAAATGATAAACAAAATAATATTTGAATTGTTTTATTAGTGTCAGATAAAAATATTTATAGAATAGAACCTTATTATAAATAAAGAGGGTCACTTTATGATGATAAAGAGTTTAAATTCACCAAGTATATATTACAATTTAAAAATGCATATCCATCGGGTGATACATTCTCTGATTATTTTAAAATAAAATAACAAAATATATTTTTATATTGACAAAATATGTCCATAATGAGATATTTTTCATGTTTCTCTCTATAACTGACAGAACAAGAAATTAATATAACTATAAATATATAATTGACAAAGAGCAACAAGAAACCCAGGAAAAATATAGATTTCAGTAGCATAACTAACAAATAACTGTACACAGCCAGACACACACACACTCACACACTGCATCCAACAGCTATAGACATTAGGCTGTTATTAAGATTATAAGATAATAGAAATAGATTTGGAATACGTAGGTTTTTAGAAAATAATTTACATAAAATAAATGCTATCTATTATTGTTATGGTTTTGAAACACTTCTATAAACTGTTCCCTACCTACTTCTCTAAACTTTTCTCTTGCCAATTCATCTCAGTTTAAATACTCAGGCAGATTTTTATAAAGTTTATAGTTCCCTGCAATCACATTTAATTTCATGCTTCTCTGACTTTGTCCTTTCAGATCGCTTTGCCTGGAATTTTCTAGATTATTCCTACTCTTGTACATACTGTATTGTGATTGAACTTTATGGAAATAGCCCCCCCTTTTTTTTTAATGAACATGCTCTATGCCACTGCAAGTGAACTGATAGAAATGTTCTTCCAATACCTAATTTACCTGATAACGCCTACTCTGCTTAAATTGTAATAGTTCCTAAAATCGTCACTCACTTGAATAAAACAACTGACTTTTAAAAAATTTTCCCTTATCCCTGTGTTGAATTTCTATCCTTAGTACTCACTCTGCTCCCAAATTTAGAAACCTTTGCTAATTCACACATACACACAATTTCTATTGCCTAGATTCTTCCTTCCCCTCATATCCAAGCTGAGCCTTCTCTTTTAACCTATGATTAGTTTAATCATATATTAATAATTTACCCTTCTATCTTTCCTCCTACGGCTCAACAAGTTAGCTTCCTTCCAGGGTGCTAACAACTCCACAAATTATGCCTCCCACTGAAGTTAGGTCTGATTATTTGGAAGATTGACCAAACTAAATACATTCTGCCTTTTCATAAACATAGTGAAGAATCCAGGTACAGTTTCTTGCCAAATATGTGAAACTGTGTTTAGTGTATATTTACAACATGAATAAATTATATGACTTAGGTTGTAAATTCATGGAAAAAATAACAAAATCAACCATGCTTTAAATATTCCTTTAAACGTTATCTGCTATACATTAAATCATTCATTAATGTTGATGGATCTTTTGTGCTTTTTATTTAATCATGGCCTCTGTCTTCTTTCTTCTCTTTTCTCAAGAAAGGATAATGTGGTACTTCCTAGTCTCTGCTGCTTATATTATTATTATTATTACACTACTTACCTTATACTCTTGTTATGCATTATTTTAATTCTATAGTTTTAAGACAAAATGTAGGTGAAACTGGAGAAGGAGAAATTTCCATGAGTTTTAAAGGTATTACAAAGTCATCTCTGAGCCTGTAAGATAAAAGAAACAGATTCATTTTGATCCATGGATGATAATTACTTCTCTTCAGTTTAAGAGTATTAAAATACTTGGGAACATTTTATTATTATCCTTAAGTAGGAAATTGTACTTTTTGAAATGCCAGATTTTAAATATTTAATTTAGGAATAATGCCAGCTCCTATGTTTCTGTTAACATTAGGACAGAGAAAATCAATAGCTCCTAACAGGGTGATATGTCACATGAGAAAGATTATCTTTACTGTGAAACTGTGCCAATGTATTAACTATTTTTTATTATTATTCTGGATCAACACCATAATTAAGTTCATAAACCTATGACAGTTGGTATGGTTTAAATTTAGTTTCCCTCAGAGGTAAGTTTGGAGAACTAAATATTGAACTGACTTCGCTAACATACCATATGAAACGTCAATGGCTCCACTTATTCATGTATTCACTCTTAAACCCCTCTTTGCCTTGACTTCTGCATCACAGTAAAGATTAACTGTACCCACCCACTTGCTCAAACCAAAACCCAGGGGACATCGTTAATTTTTCACTTTCTTTCACACACCACATTTAATCCACTAGTAAGTTGCTGTTTCTACCTCCTAGTACTTACTGTATTTCATAGTTCCTTTCTGTGTTCAAGGCTACAAGGTTAACACAGGTTCCTATCATCTCTCACCCTATTACAACAGAGTCTCGACTGCTCTCAATGAGCCTCTCTTACCCTCATGTAATAGTTACCTTTGTAAATAAATAAGTCACCAAATGCTTCCACCTACTATCCTCTAATGGCTTCTTAATGCACTTAAGATATAATTAAAAACTCCTTATCAAAGCCAACCAAGGACTGAATATGACATGAGTCTTGCCCATCCATTTGACCTCATTCTGTCAACCTCTTATCAGCAACAATCAGGCCAGTCACACTGGTGTACTTTCTGTTTCTTGAACATGTACAGCTCATTATCATTTTTGCCCTTTCTATTCCCTCTAAAGAGAATGCTTTTCTCCCAGATATTCTCTTTGCTGGTTCCTTCTCAAATGTTAACACTTCAGAGAATTCTTTTCTGTTACTTCATCTATAGTCACCTCCCAACAGCCACAGGGCAGTCAGTTTCTTTACTATATCACCTTGTTTCACTTCATACAATTATATGTGAGTATCTGAAATTATTATCCTCCTTGTTCATTGTCAACATCTCCTCCACTAGAAATCTTGCTTGTTTCATGCACCATTTTGTTAGGAAGGTTAAGATAATGTCTTGCATTATGACAGAAGAACATCTAACACCTCTTTCATGAATGAAGTCTAATATTTTTTATAAAATTTAAAACTTAACTTGATCTTTTAAGAAAGTATAGATACTACATGAAAAACTATGATTCTGAAAAATTCTGAAAATCTGAAATCTCAGTTTATACATCCCAAAATGAAAATCTGTAAAACATTTGATTTTCTCAGGAGTAATAGACACTGAGACATGACTGCTGCCTTGAATCTTTGATTCCAGTTTTGCTATTTGGTGAACAAAATCATCATACAACGCAGAGCATATCACTTTACTAGATCTGAATACTGTTAATAAACTCAAAACCTCTGAAAAGTGGCAGAGAGCCTAATTATGTAGAACATGGGGAAAACAGATGCTCCCTCCCATACAATGGATTGCATAAACTGTCACAATTCATTGCAGCTGAGAGCACCTGAATGACAAGACTTGGCTCTTTTGGAAGCCTGGCACATGATGACAAACAGGAGTGTAGGATGCCTCTCGTAGTGTTGTAATATGAGTGATTACAGTACAGAAGTTCTGGTTCCCAATTGTTCCCACTACTTACACTGAGTTCTTATGACACTAGAATTGCTCAGTGTTGCAGAGGAACACCCCAAAATGCCAAAAGGGATCCTATATTTTCTAGCAAGTACTGTGAAAATAAAAAAACCTGAGAGAGCACATAAAACAAAACTTACTTCACATGATCAAATGAACTTTAAAGAGACTCATCAGTTTTTTAAGCTCTATTGATGTATAATTAATACAAAAAACATTGCACACATTTAATGTACACATCTTCATGAGTTTGGACATATATAAACACCCATGATACCATCACCACAATCAAGGTACTAAACATATACATTACCTTCAAAACTTATGTGTGTGTGTCTGTGTGTGTGGTGGCAAGAAAAATTAACATGAGATCTATCTTCTAAATATGTTATTTTTTCCAGCTTTATAGAAATGTTGACATATAACATGTAAGTTTCAGTGTACAATGTGATGACTTGAGGCATGTATATATTGCACAACGATTACCACAATAAGGCTATTTGAGACCTCCATTCCCTTACATAATCACCTTTTTTTTGTAGTGATATATATTTAAGATTTACTGTCGTAATAAATTTCAAGTATATAATACAGTACTATCAATTATAGCCATTATGCTGTACTTTATAACCTCAAAACCTATTCATCTTATAGCTGGAAGTTTGTACCCTTTGACCAATATCTCCTAATTTTCCTCATCCTTAGCCTCTGGCAACTGCCACTCTAGTCTCTATTTCTATGAGCTCAGTTGTTTAGATTGCATGTGTGAGTAAGAACATACTTATTTACTTATATACTCATGTAGTTATAGATATAACATATATATACACATATATATACATATATATATATATATATATATACACACACATATAGTAGTTGTCTTTCTCTGTCTGAATTATTTCACTTACTAGAATATCCGCAAGGTCTATCCATGTTGTTTCAAAAAGCAGAATTTCCTTCTTTTTTATGACTGAATAAAATTCATAAAATATATATAATACATATGTAACATTCATATATGTACACATACATACATACATATATACACACACATACATACATATATATACATTTTCTTTATAAACTTGTCCTTTCATGGACTTAGGTTGTTTCCACGCCTTGGCTATTGTAAATAATTCTGCAGTAAATATGTAAGTCCAGGGAGCTCTTCAGAATAGTGATTTAATTTCCTCTGGATATATACCCAGAAGTGGGATTGCTGGATCATATTGTGGTTCTATTTTTAATTTTGTTGAAGAATGTCCATACTGTTTTCCATAGTGGCTGTACTAATTTGCATTCCCACCAACATTGTGCAAGTCTCTAAACATATTTTAAAGAGTACCATGCTGTATTGTTAACCATAGGTATTATGTGGAATAGCAAGTCTCTAGAATTGAATCATCTTGCATAACTGAAATGTTACATCCACTGAGCAATAATTGCCCATTTCCCCCTCTCCCCAGCCCCTTGCCACCACCATTCTATTCTCTGCTTCTATGAGTTTGACTATTTTAGATTCCGCCTATAAGTTCAATCATGATGTATTTTGTCCTTTTGTGACTAGCTTATTTAATTTAGTATAATGTAATTCCCTCTAAGACCATCCATGTTAACACAAATGGCAGGATTTTCTTTGTTTAAGGCATAATAATATCTTGTTGTATGTATATACTACAGTTTCTTTATCCATTCATCTGCTGGTAATATCTGTTTTGTTTCCATACCTTGGCTATTGTGAATATTGCTGCAGTGAATATGGAGGTGCAGATATCTCTTTGAGATGCTGATTTCAATTCTTTTGGGTATGTATCTAGAAGTGGTATTGCTGAATCATATGGTAGTTCTTATTTTAACATTTTGAGTGACCTTTGTATTGTTTTCCATAGTGGCTACACCTTTCTACATCCATTCTACATTCCTATCAACAGTATATAGGGTTCGCTTTCTTTCACCATGTCAGTATTTGTTATCTGTCTTTTTTTTATAATAACATACTAACAGGTTCAAGGTGATATTTTATTGTGGTTTGACTTGTGTTTTCATGATGCTTAGTGATGTTGAGCACCTTTTTATATACATGGTGTCCATTTGTAAATATTCTTTGAAGAACAGTCTATTCAAGTTCTTTGCCCATCAAATCAGTTTTGAATCAAGCCAGAACTAGCCTCAGTTATCCTCATTCCTCTCTTTATAATGTTCTCCTTTCTTATGTCAGACTTGATTTCTTTAAAAGAAACTTAATTTTTAAAATTTAGTCACAAAGTTCTGAAAATAGATTACATGATGCATAGATAATTGACTCATATATTACACCATTGCTATAATACAAAGACTCTAAAATGCCTTCTCATGTCTGAACGTGCATTTAGTAAAATAAGCTAAACATAATGTAAACTCATAGAATATAAGTTCCATCATTGCTAATACATTAATTGTCACGACCAAAGATTCTTTTTTTCTCTTTCTCCCTATCTGCCTACTCTTCCATCTTTGGTGGGAGTAGGTGTTTTCACAGCAAGATAAAATAAAAGAAGTTATAGTTTTGTAAAAGCAATGGAAGTCCAGAGAAGAGATTAGATACTGGTGGTGGTGGTGGTGAAGAGTTAGGTATTAACCAGAAATTTTGGGTATTGATGGGAATTGGAGAGACAAGATGTAGGTCTAAAGAGTCATTCTGCTATGTGGGAGTCAAGGGAATGAGGGAGGAAAACGGCATACCAGAGGGGATCATTTGCTTATCCCCTGGAGGCATGAGTAATGAGAGAATGGACAGTGTTATCTAGTGATCTATACAACTGAAGAATTGTTCCATCCGCATTTTTAAAATTGGGAATTACAGAATGTAACTCAAACTGGCTTATGCAAAGAAAAATATAGTGATTCATTAAATGAGACAAATCTAGAGTTAATCTAAGGTCAGGGAAGGTAAAGTCCAAGGCCATTGATAGCATTTTCTCTACCTAGCTTCTTCATCTGCAAAATGGGAAAAATATCAGCATTTACCTCATAGGGTGGTTGTGAAAACTAAGTGACTTGGCATATGTAATGTACTAATAAAAATGCCTACCATGAAGTAAGTGTTAGCTATAATTCTTTTTTATTAACAAAGATATTTTTCAAAACCTATAGAATAGTTTTTGCATGTTCTGGTTTTCTTTCAGGAGGGGTTTTTCTAGTGAAAAAAAATTTCAATTAAACTAACATATAAAGATTTTAGCACAATTAAAAAAGAACATTTTGAAGAAAATAAATTAATAAAACATTTAATAATTATGCCAACTTTGTGGGAAAAGATTCTACTTCCTTGACCAAAATGTGAAGGAGAATTATAGCTCAACATTTTAATTTTTAAATCTGAAACATTATTAAATCCATTTTAAATATGCTTCCCTGTTTTAATGTTCAACATCATTGGTATTTACAAATATGTGAGCAAAGAATGTGGATGAAGCAAATGGGCAGGACATATTTTCTACAACTCTCATGGGGTAACACCTTACATGTGTTCAACAACAACAACGACAAAATATACAAGCAATGTCAGGCAGGTGATAAAGCACATGCTCAAAGCACAAGCTTTAATACTCAGTCAGGTATAAGATCCCTTAACTTTCAGTCTTCCCTGCTCCAAAGATAACACCTGCCCTAATTTAATAGTCACACTTCCCTCCTTCTTTTTCATTTTAAGTAGTCTCTCTCTTCCAGACCAAGTTGGACTCTCCATATGTACATTGATTCCAATCCCCTCCCAGTCTCAAAACAACATCATTGACCTTTTTTCTCTTTCCATTTGTCATGATCCTTTAAATTCTCCCTTTCCATGTGCCTTTTCATCTGCTAATCATGATAATAACCTTTCTTATATTAACAATGATTCCTTACCCTGCCTATATTGTGGTTATGTCATTTGTCTCTATATCTTGTCAAATCTAAATACCTCAAAAGATGGTTCACACTCACTACCTTTTCAACTTATGTTTTGTTCCTCTTTCCCTCACTGCAGCCTGACTTTCATGTCCTCCATCACATCAGCAAATGTACTCTGACTTTGGACAATTGGCCTAACATCTCCAGCTTTAGTTTTGCCATTTGCAAAGCAAAATATCAGCACTTACTTTTTAAGGTTATTATGCAGATTTAATGAAATAACATAAATAAATTTTTATGTGCAATGCCTGGCACATAAGTAACACTCCAATAAATCTTTATAAATTAATAATGGTGATGTATTTACTGAATAAATTTATTCTTGTGAAATTTCACTAATATAATGTAAGTGGAAAACTATATATAGGAAATGGATAAGGCATGAATGTGAGTATATTTTCAGAAAATAACTATCTGCTTCATGGTGGTAGTAGTGGGGAGACCCTTTTATTTAGGTAGATTGACACTTTATGAATCTTTTTGAAGAGTGGCCAAGATGGCGGAGTAGAAGGACCCTAAGCTCACCTCCTCTCATGAGCACACCCAAATCACAATCTGCAGAAAAACTAACATTGAAAAAGTCTGAAACCTACCAGAAAAGATCTTCTACAACAAAAGACATAAAGGAATCACATAAAGGAGACCTGTGGGAAGGGTGGACTTTTGGTATAATCAAATCCCATACCCTCCGGGTTGGCAGCCCACAACCTGGCGAATAATTGTGTTACAGAGCTTCTCCCACAGGACTGAGAGTTCTGAGCCCCATGTCAGGACCCCCAGCCCGGAGATCTGGCACCAGGAGGAGGAACACCCAGAGCATTTAGCTTTGAAGTCCAGCGGGGCTTGATTGCAGGAACTGCACAGGATTGGGGGAAGTAGAGACTTCACTCTTAAAGGGCACACACAAAATCTCATGTGCACTGAAACCAAAGGCAAAAAGCAAAAGCAGTAATTTGATAGAAAACTGGACCAAACCTACCTGCTGGTCTTGGAGGGTTTCCTGGGGAGGTGAGAGTGGCAGACATATCTGGGAGTATTCATCTTCATGAACTCTCCTGCAGGCTGACATCTTGCTTTGCTCATTAGCACCAAGACCTGGCTCCACCCAACAGCTTGTAGGCTCTAGTGCCAGGATGGCTCAGGCCAGACAACTAACTGGGTGGGAACACATCTCCAAGCATCAGCAGACAGGTTGCCTAAAGAATTCCTGAGCCCACAGCTGCCTCTAGACCCACCCTTTGACATGGCCCTGCCCACCAGAGGACAAGCACTGGCCCCTCCCACCAAGAAGCTTGCACAAGCCTCTAGACTAGCCTCACCCTTGAGGGGGCAGACAGCAGAAGCAAGAAAACTACAGTCCCGCAGGCTGCAGATGGTATCCACAAATGCAGGCCAGACACTACCCTGGGACCAGCTGGCCCCTGGCTCTTGGATGACGAGAGGGGAGTGCACTACTGGGATGCCTATTACATCTCCTACAGAGGCCCACTTCTCCAGGGTCAAGAGACATAACTATACATAATATGTAAATATGTATTATTTCAGCATTATTATTTCACATAATATGTAAATATGTAATATATGAAGTAATAAAAGGAAAAGTAAGTAAAACCCATCCTCCAATAGCTGTAACTACCAAAATAATCATGCCACTCAGTTATGGATAAATTCCAAGATTTAATTTGTTTTTCTTTGCAATATTTCAAAGCCTGACTGTAATCAAATAGCTAATTGATTTTAAAGACAATTTTTCTTCATTTTTTACATTATGTCATCAATACTAAATGATTCAATTAATATTTTAAAATCCTTGCCTCGTGTAAAATATATAGGAAGGAGAGTGTGAGCTTAACCCATTTTCTATTAGAGGATTTTGTTGGGAAAAGGTCACTTTTTTTCAGTCACATTTTCATAATGGAAATTGGTTCCTGTCCCTAATCTGACTTAATGGAAAGGAAGATCAAGTTCTTGACGTATCTGATAGGCTATCAACACAATTTTCTGGAACACTTGCCACTAGATGATAACACTGTCAGAACTGAACTAATGAGAAAGGGATGCTTTGATTAGATGCCTTGTTGAATGTTAATTATGAAGTTAGGAAAATAGTTTATATTCTGACATGAAGCTCCTAGTAGGATAAAATGGATTCATAAAGGGTCAGGAAGTTGAGCTAAAACAAAGTACCATTTCTGATATGTTGGCCAAATAAATACCTTCAGGCTGACCTTGAAAATTCATGTAACTTGCTGGTATCAAAGATAGTGTCCATTTAGATTCCAAACTCTAATGCTCAGAAGGGTAAGTTTTAGTAATGCTGGTTCCATATTCTAAGAATAAGAGTTGCAAGTTAGTGTGGAGTTAGAGTTAAGCAATTAATATGAAAAATCTAGCAAAGATGTTACATAAGAAATACATAATATGATACTGTGATATATGTTTAGCTTGGATACATAAATATGTGTTAGGCATCTTCAAATATTTGAAACTCTATCATGTAGAAGAGAGACCTGGCCTATTCACTGTTCAGTTAAATTTGCAAATAGTACCGATATTGCAAATGCAGCTGTCCAACCATGGAAAGAATAGTGCCTGCTAAAGAAGAGATTCTATATTAGAACAGCCTCCACTAAATGGGCCTATAATATCTTTAAATTTGGTTTTCTATGATTTGCTGAAGTTAATAATCATGTTTTCTGTAAGTTACAACAATATTAACATAAATTATTAAAGTACATCAGAAGTAAGTGAGTTGACTGTTAAATTCAAGAGACTATTACATATTTACCAGAAATTTTGCATTTGGGTTCCATTCAGAAATTTCTCTTTGACTGATTACAACCATTTTATCTTTTAAAAAGTAATCCAGTTTCCTACCAGTTGCAGGATGATAAAGTAAGAGATAATAATAAGACCATTTTTTAATTTCAGGGAAAACAATAAGATTGTATCTACGGAAAAGATGAGGCAATTTTCTAGTTAATTTAATTTGCAAACCACTTTTACTTGACATTTCGGGTAACCTAGGAAAAAACTATTTTATTTTCAATTTTACTTGTAGAAACACAAAGTCACTTGAATATTGCACTCCTGCTTTGCAACTGGAGCTTTAATCAACTTGGATAATTTGATAATATTGTGCCTACAAAGGGACATGGTTGCATGCATGCCTGTAAATGTTTTATGCTTGTTACTCTTGATAATGTCTGAAATCTGAAGGACTATGCATTAATCCCCATATAATATCTTCATGTACACCTACTGCAGCAGTTTCATTTACATATTCCAAAAACACTAATTATTTTCATAGAATGTACTTAATTAACTCTATCCCAGTGCAGAAATCTCATCTAGAGGAGATGATGAAACAGTTAATTGCAATCTGAGAGAGTATGTGCCTTAAACAGGTGCAACCTCCTGCATCTATTTTGTGACTCTGTTTATGAATAAACATAAATTTTAGGCTATCATGTTTAGTCTTGTTCTATACACAAATGATGATTTATGGGTGTTTCCATCCAAGCCTTTGGTTACTGGTTTAAGGTTATTATTAGAAAATAAGTAAAATTAAATCACGTTACATAACCTATAAGGGGTATTTACAGGTATTCTAATTTAAGCAAATTTCCTATCAGTGTCTGCTTTTAACTTAGAGTGAAAATAATCAAATTGGTCTACTTTAAAGTCATAGCTGGTGAATTGTTATTGCTCAATACATTTGATAAATGCCTCTAAATTCCTTGCAGTAGAGAACATTAGAAGAAATTGAAATCATTCTTCTAAAGGCAGCTGGAAGTATTTCGAATGCTTTTCAACGTCTATAAACCTTATCAATTTTATAGTATATTTAATATTTTGACCTTATAAAGTGTGTCTTCTAGAGCAGGGCATATCAACAACATTATGTACTTTTGTGCATAAGTGAAAAAAAGAAAGAAAATTCTACATAATATATTTTGTAAGGTTATGAATAAATAGCTTACCTACTGGCCCTCCAATTTTTTTTTTTTTTTTTTTTTTTTTGTGGTACGCGGGCCTCTCACTGTTGTGGCCTCTCCCGTTGCGGAGCACAGGCTCAGGGGCCATGGCTTACGGGCCCAGCCGCTCTGCTGCATGTGGGATCTCCCCGGACCGGGGCGCGAACCCATGTCCCCTGCATCGGCAGGCGGACTCTCAACCACTGCGCCACCAGGGAAGCCCTGGCCCTCCAATTTTAATTTCAGAAATTATAATATTTCTTGGTTCCTCTCTATGAAATTTTAAAAATAACCAAATCAAAGGCAAAACAAATGAAAACAAAAGCAAAGCAAACCAACACACACACACAATTATAAAAGAAGTACAGCAAAGTCCAATAAAATCTTGGTATTTTCTCTGAAGATAAATTAAAATATTTTTGAAATTTCAGATTATTTCCAAAATATTTGTATTGATACCACTGCTTTGTAACTCCACGGCCTGTATTAGCTTACATGAGAGATGGAATTATAAAATAGCTCCCAAGTTTCCCTGCCTTGTGGTGTCCATGCCACACAAATCTCTAGGAGGGTAAATATGAGGGATTTTATTTCCATGATTAGATTATGTTATGTGAAGCAGTTGACTTAAAAGAAGATTATCAAGGTGGGCCTAACTTAATCACAAGCCCTTTAAAGAGCAGGAAGTTTTCTCTGGCGGGTAGAAGCAGTAAAGGAAGTCAGAGTTTCAATGCATGAGAAGGATTCAATATCCATTGCTGGCTGGAGATGTAGGGGTCACGTGAGAAGGAACGTGGGCGCCCTCTAGGAGCTGAGAGCAACCCCTGGCCAACAGCCATTAATTAAATGGAGGGCTCAGTCCTATAACTGCAAAGAACTGAATTTGCTTAACAGCAAGAATGAGGTTGGGAGCAGATTTTCCTCTAGAGCATCTATATGAGAATTCAGCCTGGCCAACACCTTGATCTGAACCTGAGATGCTAAACATTGAACCCAGTGGAGCCCATTATACTTTTGAC
Organism: Neophocaena asiaeorientalis asiaeorientalis; assembly: GCF_003031525.2. NCBI lineage: Eukaryota > Metazoa > Chordata > Mammalia > Artiodactyla > Phocoenidae > Neophocaena > Neophocaena asiaeorientalis. The sequence continues at coordinate 324,170 of NW_020172476.1, forward strand.
CTACAGAACTGTGAGCCCAAATACAGATTTTTTAAAAAAGACCAAAGTTTGTGCCAGCACACACAAAAAAAATAGCTATAAAAATCACAGTAAAAAAAAAAAAAGCTAATACAGCTAATATTACAATACTTCAGAGTATCTGATGCATTAGGCCAAGGTATTAGTTTTCCAATTGATTTTAACAGCATTATTCACTTTTGAGATGAAAACTGATATGTACTCTCAATACCTATAATAAACAAATGTGCACCACTATAATAGAATTGAGACAAGCCTGTCTGGATTAAGGCAGGTTCTGTTCAATATTAATTTAACAAAATATTAATTTCACTAATATTAAATCACATCATACTTTATTCCATATTCTTAATACTTACCTGGTATTTATACAGCACTGCCAAAAGTTCAGATGATAAATGTTATTAGAAAACAACAGGATAAAGAATAATTAGCATTTAGGGGGAGCACTTTTGTTGAGATAGTTAGGGAAGGCCTGGGTGGGAAAGTAATATTTAAGCTGAAATCTAAATGTCAAGATGAAGCATACCAGGTAAACTGGTGATAGAGCATTTCAGGTAATCTTCCACTCATCACCATGAGATGCCTACTACAAATTCTCATTCCTTAAAATAAGTTGGAAAACCATTGGCTTAAGACAAGAAGTCATTATAGGCAATAATTATAAACTGTGTTTTCTTCCCAGAACCCAACAAAATTAAGGTCACAGAATGATTAATCATTGACTATTAAGTTAACCTCATGAATCCATGAATACTGTCACTCTCTCAGTGTCATTGACTCAGCTGGAAAGGAGTGTAAAGGACAGTTTACAACCAGAAGCACAGTTCCTTCCAGCATTTAATATTCCATGGCTCCATATGGAGCATGAGAAAGTAGGACTATACTGAGGAACTGTAAATTGGGTGATACAGAAAAAGTACCAGCTATGATAGGAATAATCTGACACAATAACAGGAGTAATATCTTGTGGAACACACCAGAAAAATGTATTTTTCTGTGCCCCCTATTCCACTTGAGAAAATGTAGATCATGCTTATCATTGTGAGATTTAGTGTAATTTAATCCGTTTTGAGGAGACTTGGGGACCAGGCTCATTTCTTATTCACTTAGCCACTTCAACCTGGATAGGACCCATTTCATTCTAGAGGGGAAATCTTTTTCCCTTTAGTGAATTCCATAACATATGCTAACAGGGAGGAAAAGAAGGATCCAGTGTAATTCCCCCTTCGACTTTCCTTTGCAGAGTTTACTCTCTGTGGCTCTTTGTACAAATGCATACCACATAATTTTTTGTTATAATTACTGGTTTATACAACTGAATCCCTCCCACACATGATTGTGCATGTTGCCAAGGCAAAGAGAATATCAGTTGGATATGTTCCAGGATCCAGGATAGCAATTTAACAATACATGTTTGTTAAATGAATAAACCTAATTTGCTCTGTAATGTTATTAGCTGATGAGAGTTCCTTATGTTAATGCTTTAAGAGCAATGGGGGTTGACATAAAGTTGGCCCTTAATACAAGTGTGTAGACTGAATGAAGATAATGTAGACAAATATGAATCTTTTGTGTTTTTTTCCCTATCGAGTAGGTATAATAAATATAAATATTTCTTTCTATGTGTGTAAGTAGGGAAGAATGATATGAGAAATTATGAGTAAGCCAGAAATGAGAACAAGAAACACTCATCATTGGGTATTTGACTCACAAAAATACTATGCACACACAATTATGTATACATGTCTATACATAAATAAACATATGTCTCTGTGTATATTTGTAGCAAGGAGTACAATATTTTGTTTTTAGTCCCAAGGGATATACACTGTGCTGCATTTAATTTAGTTCACAATGGAGCCTATTTTAATTAATCTCTGATTAGAGCTGGGGTGGAGCAATTCAGGAATAGAGAACTATTTCAAGTTTATTTAGAGCAATGTGCATGCAGAAATATTGGAAAGTGGTCAGGGATTTTTTTTCTGTCTTACTTTTAGGCAAAACAGGGCAGATCTCAGATGCCCTCACTGGGAAAGAAAAAAGAGGAATCTGAATGCTTTCTAAAGATCAGATGTAAATCATAAACTCTGAAATGTTTGCTGTCAAAGCACTGATTCTCCGTAAAAATAAGGCATTGTGCATTTCTTTCTTGTTTTTCCTTTTCATTTGAAGTGGCTCTGATTTCTACTATTTGCCAAATGTTAGCCTCTCAAAACTGTAGCGCTTGATAGCCTCTCAAAGGGAATTTCTTATAGAATAATCCACTGACATTAATGCCGAGGGAAAAGTAATGCCCATGTCAAAACTATAGAGCAGAATACAATTAAGTGAGACAGCCTGTATGTTATAAAATGAGAAATAGATTCTTTCATTATTTTAAACCTTCTCTATCTCAAGGCAGGATTTATTAGCCACTCTTTTATTTTCTATGAGATCTACAAACTGTCATGGATCAATGAGAAAACAGACATTGGCTTCTGTGTCATCGATTTTGCCCACATGTTAGTATTCTAAAATTCCCATTGCTAATAACTTGTTCTTTGTTTTAAATTAAAAACAGAGAAATCAGGGCATCTCATGTAATTTGTACACATTTAGATTTTTCTCATAGAAGTATTTTTTAGAATCTCAAAAATGTTATACGCACATACTAGAAAATGTAGAACATATAGAAAAGTGTGACATATAGAAAAGCCAGACAGCAGGTGAATAAGCATCAATATATAGACGTGGGCAAGAAATATTCTATTTCTTTAGGTATTGGAAAGCAACATCTAGCTCCACAACTGAACACACGATAGAAAACTTAACCTTTCTCCTGGATCACACCACAGTTTGGGGATCTTTCATAAGATGAGATTGGGGGTGGTCCTGGCAAGTTGTAATTTGTCCATCCAACTTACCACTGAGACAGCCATTAGCCCATGGCAAGGATCAGTTTACATCCAGCTCTTCGTTGCTAGTTCTCTGCAATCAGTGAACAAGGTGATTGTCTCTATGGCTGCTTCCGGTCCTGTCTTATTGAGACTAGGTCTTCTTCTCAGAGTCTCATCCATCCTTGAAGGGCAATCAGCTAACCAGTCTTGCCAATACACCTGCTCTCTCTTCTCCATAAATTCTGATGCTTCAAATCTCCAAATGTTTTCTTCACGTTGGGAAATCTTTTCTTCTCCTTTCTTCAAGCCTCTGCTCAATCTCCTCAGAAAACCCTCTTCATTTTTATTCTTCTACAATAAACATCAATGGTCCCTTGATCTCCGAATCCAAATTTACAAAAATATTGTTGATTGTTTTCTTTCCAGACTAAGGAAAGAAGACTTGACTTGTAATTATTACAAATTTGACAGCAACAAAAATGTGGGATCTTCCTGGACCAGGGCTCGAAGCCGTGTCCCCTGCATTGGCAGGCAGATTCTTAACCATTGAGCCACCAGGGAAGTCCCATAGATATGTGTATTTTCTTGAAGAAAGAAATTAGCAACATTGGATCAGAATTCAATTCTTGCAATGCTTGATAATAACAGTGTAGGGACAGCAGCCCCTTCTAGTTGGGGCACGTTTTGTGAGTTCCCTGGTTTACCAGGGTCTCCACTGGTTATTTTCCACTGACTTTCTTTATCTTCCTGTCCCATAGAGTTATTTGTATCTGTGATTCCTGTTATTCACAGGTTTCTATAAAAGAAGTGTCCTTCATGACAATAATGTATAATGTACAATAATGTCTCAAACCAATCTATATATAAAGCTGTGGTTTTCAATGTGGGTTGGGGAATTTGCCTTGCTAGGGAACATCTGACAATGTCTGGAGACATTATTGTTTGTACACTGTGAGGGGACTGGTGGATGATTATATTAGAATCTAGCAGGTAGAAGCCAGAGATGCTGCTGAATATTCTACAAAGTATGAGAAAGCACCCACAGGGAACATCCTTGATGTGGATGGTACATATAGTGATTAACTCTTAAATAATAAAGTAGATTCCTATAAAGGAGATCAAAGGATAATGGCAGATTTTATATAATTGGTGGCCATTGTCAAATTTCTCTCAAGAAAGGCTTTTCCAACAGATGCTGTTTTAATTTCTTATTTATTTATTTAATAAGAATATTCATAAATAAATAAATACAAGATAGATTGTGATCGAATTTGAGAAAAAAAACCCTGGATACATAATATTGCCTTGATGTGCTTCTGAGGTCAAGAATCTCTTTGAAGTATAAACTTTTCCTGTATCTTCTTTACAGTGTTGAGGACACACCTCAAGTTCAAGAAATATTTAATCACGATAATGGGACATTCTGAGGCTGCCTGCTAGAAAAACATTGTAGTAAGCAGTTCAGTGTTAATTAGCATTTGTGGGCATTAACAATGCCTGGGGACTACACAGAAGCTGAGAAGTTATGACATTTTTAAAAGTAATTTCAAAATAAGTAGAAGACTTCTCTTTCCTTTAGTTTTTATTTACTTTCCTCTTAAAAAATATTGTAATTTTTTTCCCCTTAATGATGAGGTTCTGAATGTTCTGAAACTAGATTCAGGAATTAACCAGAGATAAAATTTCAAGAATATCTAGTTTATACAAATAAGGAAATTGAGGGCTAGAGAGAGCATTTTCAGCTTGACCCAAACTCTGATGTGGACTCAAATGACTCAAACGAAATCAAATGGACTGAGGTGTATGCCAGTGTAGGGTAGGGGTCATTGGATGCAGCAACAGCCTAGTACAGGGAGTCAGAGAGCAAACAGAGTGAGGAGGGTGTAGGGAAGTGGGGAGAGCAGTGGCGTTGCATGGTATTCTGAAGCCAAAAGAGGTTAAAGAGGATGGGTCTCAGGGAAGCCAGTAGGGTTAAGGCATCCATGAAATTGTGACACAATGGTGGTGGTGGCCTGGCGTCATGTGTCATGGGCTGAAGTGGGGTGAGATGGGTACTATGCCTGGGGCATTGTAATAGCTCCCTGGCTGAGAATTGCAGTTCAGTCAGAGTTGGGGGCATACATATTTGAGTGAGTAACAGTAGAAGTAGCAATCCAGCATAATGTGTCATGGTGGATGTGGAATGTGGGAGCTTGAGCAGGTACAGAGGGCTCACCTCTGGTGAAGGAAATGATAGATGGTCAGAAGGTCACCGTGATGGTAGATTGTTTACATATAGGGGGATAATCACATAAGCAAATATACTAAGGAAAATAGAGGCCAATTTTCTGGCCATCATGGAAGGAATTTGCAAATATGCAAAGGGAGAAAATTACAATGAATCCTGTATGGAAGATTGAAATAGAAAGCATCAGTGTTCAAAGTTTGTAGTATATATAGATCGATATTAAAATTCAGATGCATGTGTGTGAGTGCGTGTTTACTGTGAGAGCTTTAGGGTAACAACACCTCAGTAGCTGTGAACGAACATATCACCCAGAAATCAGTTTCTAAATTTGATGTTCCACCGAAATTAAAGAAACTATTTGAAGATATGGTAAATTCCAGGGCTGGGGTACAAAATATACAAGATGATCCATGAATACCATGTCATGCCTAAGAGTAAGGAAATGCTGAAGGAATGATGGGTACAGGTGAAAAAGACACCTGACCAACTTGAAGACATTCACTGGCCAAACTGGAGACAATCTTAGATACTATTAAATAATAATAATAACTGATTATAAACCATTGAATAAAATAGGAATCCACATGTTCATGATGATAAAAATATATAAATGAATAAATGAAAAGACATGGAGAGAGAAATTTTTTTCTTAGAGTAAAATGCCACTTAATAAAAGTGGAAAAATGATTGAGTTATGATCAGATTTTGACAATTATGAAAGTAATAACTAATTCAGCCAGGTAATATCAATGAATGCTAAAATAAGTGGGTAGAAATTTGATAAGATATTGGATATTTATATAGTCATAAAACACCTCCCCACAAAACAGTATAATTACTGTTAATTATAATAGTAAAAAATGTAATTTTTTAAAGGAGAAACACTGAAAGGGTTTTTTATTTAAATAATCAAAGTTAACATGGGAAAAACCAAATGGAACTTGGGATAAATCAAAATTATATGCCACATGGCAAAATACAGTGTTGCTAGCTTGAATATCATCATGCAGAAACATTAGAAAAACTAGTTTAGGGATGTTCTACAAAATAATTGTTCTACAATTCTTAAAACAATATCAGTCCTGAAAAATCAAAGGAAGATTTAAGGTGTTCCAAACTGAAATAGAGCAAAAGGATATGACAACTAAATGTGACACATTTTGGGATAGATTATTTTGCTATAATGGAGATTATTGAGATAATGGGTAAACTTGAAATAATTCTGTGAATTATCTGATAGTTTTAGTTTCATTATATTGATGGTACATTGTAGTTATATAAGAGATATTCTTGATAATATGGCATCATGTTGGCTACCTATATTCAAATAGTTCATGGCAAATAATTACCTTGCAACTTTTTTGTAGATTTGAAATTATTTCAGTGTATACAAAAAATAATATTTACTTTTAAAATAAATTTTAAATTTCTTCAGTGTATTATGCTAAGAAAAGAAATGTGACTGTCAGAAATAATGCCTTTTATGATTATCTTCTTTCACTTAGTAATGTGCATTTAAGGTTCCTCACTGTCTTTTCATGGCTTGACCGTTCATTTCTTTTTAGTCTTGAATAATATTTTGTTGTCTGGATATACCACAGTCTATTTATCCATTCACTTACTGAAGGACATCTTGGTTACTTCCAAGTTTGAGCAATAGTCAGTAAAGCTGCTATGAACATCCATGTGCAGATTTTTGTGTGAACATAAATTTTTAACTACTTTGGGTAAATACCAAGGAGCACAATTGCAGGATCATATACTAAGATATGTTTGTAAGAAACTGCCATTCTGTTTTCCAAGTTGGCTGTACCAGTTTGCTTTTTCACCAGCTCCACATCTTGTCAGAATTTGGTGTTGTCAGTTTTCTGGATTTTAGCTATTCTAATGGGTGTGTTATGGTATCTCATTGTATTTCTTATTTTCAAGAACATAATCGACACTCAACATACCATAAGTGATGTACAATGTTTTCTAAGGAAAATCAAAGTCAAAAGTGATTAATCATAAATGTAAAAACATAGTGTCATAAAGAGATACTAGTTATAGACTTAATTTTTTTAACCAAAATATATGAATTTTTTAATAATAGGTGAATAAAATAGAGGATTTAAACACAAATGTATATGTTGTAATCATGCTGAAAAAATGGGATGGATCCCCACCCAAAATTTGTTTCAGATATTGAGACTAATTGTTAAGTAATTTAAAAGGGCAACTCTCATTGAACTCCATTCTATGTGATGTTGACAAAGCCTTCTATAAAGTAGATGAACTCAACTGCTGTTGACTCACTTCATCCTAAGGGGCTCCCAAGTAACCAGTGGATTTGGAAGAAGGCTGAGCCACTCCAGGACCAAGGTATCTGGCAAGGGAGTAAGGATACGAGAAGCCTCTCCCTTTTGCAAGTGGGTTATACCAGAGGGTTTATCTTTCACTCCATCTTATAGCAAGTAAATCTTGGTAGTCTTACTGAATCTGTGGGGTGCTGCTTTCATGATCAAAGGAATAACAGGCAGCGGGGTACAGAGTGTCACAGGTTCAGGGCCTGTGAGATACAGGAGAACCTACTTATGTGGTTAGCAATTGCTGCATCAATGGTGTATATAGCACAGGGCTGAGGAGGGCAGTTTCTTGTATCAGAAGTCAGTGGGCAACTTATGGCCCTCATGGATTGTCTAGAGATTCCAGGAATCATGAGAGGATGTTGCTAAAGCACCTACAGATAGCAGTCTCTGGGACCATTAATGGAATGCTTGTTGTATTGCAATTTGGACAGATTCTAGAGACTTGTTGGAAGGAGACCCATTCAAAATGGGCCACTTTGCAAGTAACAGTGCAAATAGTCTAAAGTCAAATTCATAAATGAGAAATATGTTGCCTCTCAAGACAGAAAGAGTTTAAAAGAAGTTGTGGATGCTGAAAGAGTCAATAGAGAGTCAATGCTGTTTCTTGGCAGTGTTGGGGTACAGCTCTCAGTTTACCAAATAATTTCCAGAAATTTAACTGAGGTGGTGGGGTCTTGCATTATGTGTAGGCAGTGGTTTATCCTCTTTCTGTGAGCTCCTTTGTCAATATTTGTTGGTTTATGATTGAATGGGGGTCAGTAATTTCAATAATATTGTCTAAGGAGGTCTTAATGGGTAATACCACAGCATTAATATGGCTAAAATGTACCAGTTGACAACCTTCATGGTCCTAATTAATCCCGGGGATCAAATTACAGTTATAAATTGGGATTCCACTAAGTTTTTCTGTGGTTTGAAATTTTCTTACTGCTTTCACAAATTTTAAGTATCAAACTAAAAGTATTGTTAACCTAATCACACTCAGAAAAATAAGTACTAATTTGATTCTCTTTTGATTTACCCACATGAGATTTAGTCTCAGTTCCAAGGCTGATGACACCACACATATAACCAAGAAGATACAGGAAAGTTTATAACTTACATAATGGAGGGCTTCTGGGGAGAGGAAGGCAGGTTTCCAAAGATGGGCAAAACTGACTTGAGAGAACAGGGAAGGGAGACTGACTTGGAGCTTTAATGGTGCTTAGTGGGTGGAGCTCATGAAGTTTTTCACATAAGCTGGGACTTGAAGTTTGAATCTCTTGCCAGTGTCAAAGGGGGGAGCATCCAGGCTTTCTTGTCAGCTTGCCTAGATGTGGGACAAAAGGGGTAAGAAAGAGTGGTGAGGATAAAAACTGTCAGCAGTCAAATATCAAAAAATGGAGTCTAGCTCTTTAATACAGTATAATTAATATCCTGCTTAATACATTCTTTTAGAATATAGTTCATAATTTTTGTTATGAATTCATTGTATCTCAGGAATAATATAATAAGTTAATTGTAAGGTTATAGCAAAAAGCAGAGCTCTCTGAGCCATTTGGAAGGAACTCCTAATTTTATAGTGAGAAAAAGCCCCCTGAGGTTTACTGTTTTTCTCAAAGGGCAAATTCAGTAGATATTTCACAAAGAGTTCTGGTCAATATATTTAGGCAGGAGTCTAGATGCTTTTGTTGAACGTAATTCTTGCCCTCGGGTTCTTATAGTCTAGTAGAGGAGACGGACCAAAAATAAAAGAAAATGAATTCCAACAGAAAGAGATGTAAGGAAGTCACATACACATGATATTTGAGCAAAGAAGAGAGAATTCCGTGTTAGAAAACGTGGTCAGGATATGTTTCACAGGGAAGAAAACATCTAGGAGGTAACTTTCATAATGAGTAGAAGATTTTGAGCCAAGATTTCAACCTTTGGTAGAGGATCCATTACGTATAAATAGTCCTTCACCCTCAATATGGGAGAAAGCAGGGGGTAATAAAATATTTCTCGGGCACACGATTTATATGAAAAAACCCACAAAACATTAAGTCAGTCTACTCACTTTTCCTAGTATAACAAAGTATATGTTTATTTTCTTGTATTTGCATAGTAGATATCCTAAATTTAATATAATTTAAGAGTTTTAAGTGGTGTATGTATGTTTCTGTGCACAAGAGTTTAAACACTTAAGGAAACAAATTTTATCGGATTCATAAACCAGCAAAATATTCATAAAGTCAAAAGATGTTGAATTTATTTGTTTTGCCCATTTTGCCCATGGGGGAGTACACAGTGGGATTTCAATCTGAAATCATGAGCTACCTCTACTAATTCCTGCCAAGTTATTGAGAAAAAGTTCTCAATGTTACAATTTTACCAGCTCTCTTTCTACATTTTCCTTTGTTAATTAACTCACTAATCACACAATGATAATAGCAGGTATAGAAATTAATTCAAAGACATTTATTTATCACTTTGTATGTGCATGATAATGTACTACAAAGTGAAAACGAATGGAAGAACAAGACATGGTGGTCCCTTTTTCTTATGAAACTTCCATAGCATACAAAAACAAAAAATCTTACAAAGGTATACAAAGAAACAAAATAAAAGTTATGTTTCATTATGAATCAAAATAGACTCAAATCTCTACTTTAGTTTTCTAACTAAAACTAACATTATTTTAGGGTTTTTTAGTTTTTTAGATCTATACTTAAAATTTATGAAATAATAAAATTTCCAACCACAGAAAACTTAATTGAGGGATACATTATTTTTAATCCAAAAGAGAATTTTCAGAGCAAAACTACCAATTCAGTTAGCTATAAGTCAATTATTTATTCCTCAGTAAGGATTTTCTAAGTACTCCCTCATCTACCTTGGCACATTTTTTCCAGACTGCATGTCTGTACTTCAGCATGCAGCCAGGAAAGGGAGTTAATGTTATCTATCGCTCCGTTAAAAAAAGAAAAAAAAAATCCCCAAAATTTATTGGCTTAAAACAAACGTTTATTATCCCACAGTTTTTGTGGGTTCGGAATCCAGGTGTCCCTTACCAGGTGTACAGTGCTTAAGTCTCTATTGAAATTATGGGCAATTTGTTGGCTGGGATATTAGTCATCTCAGGACTCAACTGGGGATAAAAAATATGCTTCCAAGCTCCTTCACATGTTTGTTGGCAAACATCAGAAGATCAGCTTCCAAACTCATTAACTTCACGTTTCCACAGGGCTGTCTCACAGCATGGCAGCCAGTTTCCTGCAGTCAGTGATCCAAGAGAGAGTGAGATAGTGGCCAGTCTTTTTATAGCCTAACCTCAGAAGTAGCATCCTTTTACATCTCCCATATTCTGTTCATCAGAAACAAGTCAATAGGTCAAATGCGTGTTGGAATTCCATCTTCTAAATCAGGTTTAGATGTGGAGGAGGTTGCTTGATGATTGTTCCTTAAGTACAGCTCCTCATGTGAAATCTCATTTTAAATGTATATCAGAGATAATAGACAGACAATTATCAACTCCATAAATACCCAATCTTGGGTCACATGGCATAGGACAACTATCATAGATAATCCTGTACAAAAGGAGTTAAATGGAACTGTTTTGAGGTTGCCTAAGGTTTGATTTAATCAGGTATGGTAAGACACACAAAAATGGAAATGACTGTCATAAAGAAATAAGTTAATACACACAGTTACCTAGAAACAGGGGGCACAGCACATGACACCAGAAAGCACTGGAGCCAGTCAAAAGGCAGAGGGAACAAGGGAACTAGTGAGCTAAAGCTTTTATTGTGGTTTCTGTGGGAAGGAGGGGGTAGGGTAGGGCAAATAGACTTAGTGGCTAGTTTGAATAATTTCAGTGGGCTCTGAGTTGTATGGGCTGTCATTAGTTGTATGGTGACTGGCCTGGAGTAATTAGGGCAGGGGTTAGTTGCCCAGAGTATAAAAGTCTATAATGGAAATGCTAGGGTTGTGAGCTCTGGATTGGTTGGTTTGCATTTGAATGGTACATTTAAGAATGTTATTCATCCACATCTCTACAAATGACCCAGTTTTGTTCCTTTTTAGGGCTGGCTAATATTCCATTGTATATATACAGAGTGAAGTAAGCCAGAAAGAGAAAAACAAATATCATATATTAATGCATGTATGTGGAATCTAGAAAAATGATACAGATGAACCTAGTTCCAGGGCAGGAATAGAGACGTAGACATAGAGAATGGACGTGTAGACACATGGAGGGAAAGGGAGGGTGGGATGAGCTGGGAGATTATGTTTGACATAAATACACTACCATGTTTAAAATAAATAGCTAGTGGGAACCTGCGGTATAGCACCGGGAGCTCAGCTGGGTGCTCTGTGATGACCTAGATGAGTGGGATGTGGGGGATGGGAGGGAGGCCCGAGAGAGGGAATATATGTCTATACATATAGCTGATTCACTTCGTTGTACAGAAGAAACTAACACAACATTGTAAAGCAATTATACTCCAATTAAAAACAAAATGTTCATTGTCTCTAGTAATTGACTAACCCAGGGGCAGTAATTGGCAGTCCCCCAGGATGAGCGCAAGGCCCCAGATGTAAAAGCATCAGAATTTTAAAAAAATTAAAAGACATGGTTAAGTTAAGGAAAAGTGGGGTCATTGATCCACAGCAATTCTGAAATCCAGTTTGGTGATCATAGGAACTTCTTTGATTATATGCCTGAGAATAATACTTCATGGCACTCAGCTTTGCCCTCCATGGTCTTGGTTTTGACCTTTGAGTCAACTTTCCTTTTTCATGAAAAGAAACATGTTTGCAGCTGAGCAATTCTCTTGGCCTCAATTCTGCCAGTAGTACTCAGGGGTCCAAATGCTTCTCAGTTGGTATCGCCTCTATGCCCCTTAGTCAAAGCAGGTGATGCTTCTGCATTAGACAAAAGCCACACCCCTAACTCTCTGAAAGAGAGGCACTCCTCTCTTTTGGGATCCTGCTGGGAGAGCCTAGGAACAATATCCTCAAGCTTCCTGATTCTCATTTGTTTGATAAGAGGATCCTGGAGGCACACATTTTTAATCTTTTTAAGGGTCTTTTGTGTGACTGAATATTTGATACACCACCTTTGATCTTTCTGAGGTCTTAAAACATTTTACAGTCATGCCTTTGGCTTCATCTTTTGACCAAGTTTTCCTGGCAGTGGACTAGATTCTATGTTTGCTTAAAAGCTATTCCTTAATTTTAGTACTTCTGGTTATCTGGAAGGGTTGAGGGTTTATAAAACTATTGAATTTTGGCTCCTTTTAGTTTAACAATCCTCCTTTCCATTTATCTGTCACCTCTTGCATTTTACTATAGTACCTAGAAGAAATAAGGGGGCACCTTTAACATTTTGCTTAGAAATCTCCTTAGCTAGACCAGCCCCTTCATTCGGCATATACTCTACTTTCTGCATAACTACAGGCAAGAATGTTGCTAAATTTCTGCCTTTATAAAACTGTCACCTACTCCTCACTTGCTTTTGAGCCTTCACATTTAGCATACTTAAAGTCCAGATTTCTGCCAAAAATCTGCTTAATGCAATTTTAGATTTGTCTAACAAGTTAATCAAAATCCTTCCAGCCTTCTTCTACTTCCTGGTTTCAAAATTATTCCTACATTTTTAGGTATTTGTTATAATGGCACACCTCTCCTGGAACCAAAGTCTGTATTATCTATTTCTGTGTAATAAATTTCTTCCATATTTAGTGGCTTAAAATAGCAAATAGTTATTATCTCATAGTTTCTGTGCCTGACGGATATGGATCTAGGTTTCTGGATATCTATGCCTGAAGGGTCTAGGTCTAGGTCTAGGTTTCTGGATATCTGTGCCTGAAGGGTCTGGGTCTAAGTTTCTGGATGTCTGTTCCTGAAGGATCTGGGTCTAGGTTTCTGAATGTCTGTTCCTGAAGGATCTGGGTCTAGGTTTCTGGATATCTGTGCCTGAAGGGTCTGGGTCTAAGTTTCTGGATATCTGTGCCTGAAGGGTCTGGGTCTAGGTTTCTGGATATCTGTGACTGAAACTTTCTTCTGTGGTCAGAGTAAAGCTGTTAGCTGAGGAATAGTCACCTCAAGACACAACTGGGACTAAAGAATCTGTCTCCAACTCTCCCATTGGGTTACTGTCAGTCTTCAGAAAGTCTGCTTCCAAGCTCACTCATGTGGAGCTCTATACAGGGCTGTCTCATGACATGACAGCTGGCTTCCCCAGAACAGGTAACAAAGGAGAGACTTAAGAGTGTTCAAGAAGAAAGCCATTGTTTTTTTTGTTTGTTTTAAAGATTTTTATTTTATTTATTTTTTGGCTGTGTTGGGTCTTTGTTGCTGCGCCTGGGCTTTCTCTAGTTGCGGGGAGCAGGGGCTACTCTTTTTTGTGGTGCGCTGGGTTCTCATAGCCGTTGCTTTTCTTGTTTCAGAGCATGGGCTCTAGGCATGTGGGCTTCAGTAGTTGTGGCACACAGGCTCAGTAGTTGTGGCACAGGGGCTTAGTTGCTCCACGGCATGTGGGATCTTCCTGGAGCAGGGCTTGAACCTGTATCCCCTGCATTGGCAGGCAGATTCTTAACCACTGCACCACCAGGGAAGCCTGCCATTGTCTTTTATAACTGAATATCAGCAGAGGCATCCCGGCATTTCTTCCCTAGTCTGTTTGTCAGATGTGTGTAAAGAAGTCCAACCAAGGGAAGAGCATTACAAAAGCACATGAATACCAGGAAGCAGGGGTCTCAGTGACCCACCATAAGGGTTCCCGGTGAATGCTAATTTTGCTAAGGGAGATATATTCAGATCTAGGTCCTATCCCAAACAAATTCTACCAATCTATTGATATTTGTGGGAATCAGGTTTAGAATTTCTACAGATCTGGGAGGACTGTCACTCAGCGTGGATATTTGCATTTTCAATATGAGCATTGTGAGGTAATTGTTTCTGCAATGATCTCCCAATGAGAAAGAGGGGTCAAAAAGAAAGACTAGGATTTGCTCCTGCTCTCACCACTTCAATTGGTGTCAAAAGCGGTGTTCAAATAAACAATGTGATATCTCAGGCCTAACTAAAAGAATAGTGTAGGACTTCCCTGGTGGCGCAGTGGTTAAGAATCTGCCTGCCCATGTGCCACAACTACTGAACCTGCGCTCTAGAGCCTGCAAGCCACAACACGTGCCGCAACTACTGAAGCCTGAGCACCTAGAGCCTGTGCTCTGCAAGAAGAGAAGCCACCACAATGAGAAGCCCGCGGACCACAAAGAAGAGTAACACCCTCTCGCAGCAACTAGAGAAAGCCTGCACGCAGCAACAAAGACCCAACGCAACCAAAAATAAATAAATAAATAAATTTATAAAATAAATAAATAAGTAAAATAAAAGAATAGTGTAGGAAAACCAGATATCCTGTCTGTAATTCTTTGTAGAGAAATCCTCTCATCATCTCTTTTATGCTAGAGAATGGATGCATTTAATATAGGAAGGAGGCGGATGGTAAATCATGCAGGGCATTCAGATGGACAGTTGCCAAATAAATATGTGGTTCATGCTGGGGTGATGGGAGACAAAACAATTGAAGCAGGGTTTCCGGCTGCTATAATGTTACACAAAGTATATCAGCTAAGAATTATTTTCCACTAAAACCTATGGAGGGATATAAAAGCAACGATTTCTGTTCTCAAATATATTCTGGTGTTCAGTACACTTAAAAATGATTTTCCAAACCACAACTGCAAGCATATTAACTTGTTACAATGTGCGTAAGACACTTTGGAATATGCTCAACACAGATTTTTGAGGGGTTGGTGTGGTACTTCGGTAAGAGGTGTATCGTTTTTACAAGATAGATAATGGTTTAAATACTGACTTTGTCATTTATTTTAAATAAAGAATACTAATCCTGTGTTATAAAATGTTTTTGAGGGTTAAAGTGGAAAATAATATCAAAGTTTCAAATAGAGCTTGTTACATAGAAAACCCTTAAAAAAATAACAATTTGACTACCCTCCCCCTTGTTAGTAAAGCATTAAGAAAAGCTGCTTGCCTTGTATTCCCTCTCTAGAAGCCAGATTTTTATTTTTAAATTCAATCATTTTAAACATATTTAATAATTCCTGAGTGAGATTTACCATTTATTTCATCCTCATTTCTGCACAAAACACAACATAAAGGCTAAATAATTCTGAGTAAGTTGGAGTTAACCATGTTTTAATTTCTTGACAAAAGAGCAAGTTGGTAGTTTTGATTGGTGTGCATTGCCAGGACTGAAAAAACTGAAATCTTGGAATGTGGGGCAAGTCACTTTCAAAATAACAAGGGAGCACAGATGTCTAAGCATGTAGAATATACTTATTTATATATTTATTGATTGAATTAAATTTGAACTTGGATTTAATATAACTTTAAGTTTTAGTTTACTTTAGGTCTTGAATAGGTAAATGCCAACATGGAAAATGTAATTCAAAGGTTTTTTTCTAGTAGTTTTGAGTACAATGAATTTGATAAAGAAAAAAAAGCAAGAGAAAACTGGAAAGCTGACATATCAGTAATGGAAAATGGGAATAGATATAACAAACACCCTTTAAAGTGCTTAAATCAATGAGTGATTCATAAGCCTATTTTATATCATGTAAGTTACAGTTGATTGAAAGAATAACTCATATAAAGCATGTGTCTAAATTAGTAAGAACTGTATTTATACGTGTCATTTTAATAGGTATATATCTTCTTGTGATATCATACAATAAGGTATTTTGTTGGAAATTCAATTATGACATCTAAATGCCTTATTCAGGGAACTCTGACAGTAATTTTTTATCTGAGAAATTCTAAGGATTAAGTAGATGATTCACATAGTCCATGATATATGTAATGGTTTTTCAGTAAGCAAACTGAGCCATTATTTCCATAGACTTCTCTGAAAGAAATTGTTGACACTGTAAAACCTCATTTACTATTAATAGGCTGCTCTACTAGCATTGCCTACCAGCTTAAACTGTTGAGCAGACCAACAGAAAAATACACAATGGGAGTGGATATTGCAGATGACCATGCTGTTCAAAAAACATATGACATTTTATATCTCATCCTCTTAGAGTGTTTAGATCATCTATTTCTAGAACCACATAGGCCTAATACTCTTGGGTTGAAACTCGGCTTGAAGTATATTTTTAAGTCATTATGACTCTGCTGGACCTATTCTTTTATGCCAACATAATGCTTGGGAAATAATCTTTCCCCACTCCAGTTGAATTTTTCCATCTCTGTTTTTCAACTCCATCACTTTTTGTGGGTAGTCACAAAATTCTCTCACAATGTTTTTTGGACAATGACCAACAGCTCTTCCAAAGTATTTTCTCCTGCACTTGCTCTTGGCTCAAAATAAAATGCCTGGGAGTCCCTGATGGCTTTAGTGCTCACAGGAAGTCTTTATTTTCTCTCCCAGTTTTGACTGTAATTTATATCAGTACCGTCATCCTTCAAAATTTCTCAGAGTTATTTTTAACTGGATTTTTCCCCTGTTTCTTTATAAAGGTGAGTGGTGGAACTCAGCCCTTGTCATGCAAGCCATTAGAGTAAAAGAAGCTTACTTGTTTCCACAGCCTCATTTATTGTACTTTAATTACCTGGGGAAACATGAAGCCAGATCTAGATTTAACATATCAAGAACAAAATTCTAACTTTTGAAGAGTGCTGTCTCATGTGTTTGAATTTAAGCAACTCAAATGTGATTCGCAATCCTAATCAAGGAACTAACATTTTGGTTATAATAAGGGCCAGTATGTTCTACTTTATATTATTGCCTTCAGAAATGTTTCCATCAATGGTAGGTTATTCTGGGAAAACTCCAGTAAAGAAGGTAGAAATTGTTATTGATTTATTTTGACATGAGATCTTTCTTATCATAATTGAAGATTGGGAGATTATACATTTTAAAGGAGAAATGAATCTATAATTTTAGACATGAAAGGGACTTGCTAAACAGTTAATCTGATATGTCAGCTTATTTTACAAATGAGAAAGTCTACTCCACTGAGGTTAAGTGATGGTCAAAGACTGCAACTATTACTGAGTAACACAGGAGAATCCATAACCTTCTGTGATTTTTCCTCCGGCGCTTTTTGCCATGAACTTTTTACTGAGATTCTCACAGGGTTGGAAATTAAGCCATTTTGGATGTTTATCTGTGTTTCAGTCATCCAGCAAGCTTAACTCTTTCTGTTTGTATGAAGCAAAGACAGAAACCTAGAAAATGGCAGCAGAATTTGCTTCTTTATATATATCATAACACCAGATGGACTTCTTTACTAGCCAACTGTTTATGCATTAACTCTTATTTCAATAGAAATAAGACTGCTTTCAGCGTGGCGAAAATTTTGAAATATTCCTAGAGATAGGAATATTTCTAAAAGCTCCCCTTTAACACTGCTACTTCAAAGTATGATCCTTTGCACGGCATCTCTTTGTGAACTGTATGTTGCTGGTTTATACGAAACAAGTACAGAAATTGGAAGAATGTATATAGAAAATGTATAACAATTTGTATCTGTTGCAACTTTCAAGAGTATTATCAGATACACTTTTATTGTAGAGCAGAGTATAGAATAATTCAATTGCTGTTGAACTCCCCTGATGAGGTATATGTGGTAGTCATGTGCTGGAGGACTGTTTTTTGGTCCATTAAAGGTAGAATATATTTTTTAAATGGTCCTTTACTGCATCGTTTGAGCAGCACTGGTCTAGAGAATTGAGAAGTCCAGGCCTGGTAGCTTCTTGCCACTGACTGCTTAAATATTTGTTTGGTTTCAATTCCCCACAGCCTTGTCTTCTCAAGGTAGCACACAGTTCAGCTCTCTCTATAATTATGAAATTCATTGCCTAAAGGACAGAAAATGCTAGTGACTATGGTCTTATTTCACCTGTGAGCCGAGCAGAAGTTACCTACTATTAACGGGTATGTTGGTTGAGAAGGTAGAAAACTGTAACACAACCCAAGAGACTTGTTTTGATTTTCTTCCAGACTGGAGGAAAGGAAACAATGGGAAAATATTGTATTCATTTGCTAATTCCTAGGGGAAAACATACACTTTTCCTGGGAGGTGGGACATATTAAAGCATTTTCAGCTTCTCAGCAATGTAGTTTTTCCCAGGGGAGAAAAGAATGGGGAGAGAAAGGCAGAAAGGATTCCCCTCAGGGGCAAACACTAAATGCCTTTTGAGATGACCCTGGAAATCAGGGGGTTTGAAATATGCAAGCCACCTCTCATCCATCTCTAAAAATGAGCTCTAGGGATTTTGTAAGGTTTCAAAATATGCTCTTGAAAAGAATAGGAAAATAAATAAATAATATCTTTCATCACCAGAGAAATATTCTATAATCACTGTAAAAGTCAACAGGGAGGGTCAGAGAAAGTGATGGAACATTTGTGTTAGAGCTGAGAGGGTTGGAAACATGTTTTGCTTGGGCAGCAGGCCCTTTTAGGGAAGTTGTTGAGGCTGTTTGAGCTCATTGTTTATGTAAAACTCTAAGAAAGAGACCTCAGGACGGAAAATTCAGGGTAAGGATGTAAGAGAGACTTTATGTAAGATCTAAAGTTTTCCTAAGCTCTGTAAGAAGAAATGCAAAATTTATAATAATAAATTTCATTTGTATGCCTCATTACAGTTTGGAAGAGTGTTCATGTTGATTTTTCTCATTTCCTACAAAAACAGGTAAGAGAGTTATTTCCATTTCACCGATGAGTAAACTGGATTACCAATATGAATCAAAGAAGCAGGACTCCACAAACCAAATTTTGCTGTGTTTTGTTTTTTTTTTCCTGTAATAATCTGCAAGGGGACATAGACTATGTTATATTTTCCTTACCCCCCTCTCCTTCTTCCAAATTCAGGACACATGGCAGGTGTTGGTGAATAACCGTTCCACTATTAAAAAATATGTAGACTAACCTTGACCATTATTTTTTGAATTCTTATAACTTTTGTCAAGGTGTCCTGCTTTTAGTCACAAAGCATTCCTTCTAAAGACATTCTAAATATATTCAGTCAACTATAGATATTCAGTCAATTTGGTGACAGACCAAATTACATGTCATGTTTCACTGTTTAGGTTGCCTTTATTGTTTTGATGTCTTTACTTCACAAGTTAGAAAATGGTAACCTGAATAAGTTCAGGGATGTTTCAAGATTATTTGAAAAATCAAAGGAATATCAGTATGGAGATACCTGGGAATTTATCAGAACATAAGTAGAGGAATAAAATCTAGCAGTTCTACCAAGTTAAATGATAATAGGATATAATAACTGTTATGTTTAAAGGTTAATTGGGAAGTCATAAATATTACACAATAGAATTTAGAAATATTTCATTACAAAGGAATTCACAATACTCTGGCTTATTTTTTGCTTTCATTTTTGAGTGAATCTTGAAATAGGTATTACATGTGTTCAAAAAGTAACTCAGAAGCATAAATGATTTGATTGAAGTCAATAAAATCTAAATGGTGTTTTTGAAATTCTATGGGGGAATTTTTGCTTTAGTTTATCTCATGATTTATGATATTTTTGATAGTCATTGATTGTGTTACATTTTTTAAATTTTGCTGTTAGCTCTAATCATTTTCCTTGCCTGCTAAATGTACTACTTCCATGTCATTCTTTCTCCCCTAACTATACCAGTTTGGTGAACTGCTTTGAAATCAACATTACCAACATGCTAGCTATCCCCAGCTATAAAAAACTATTGCATATTTTATGATTAATATATCTACCCTCAATATACATTTTCAACGGGTAGAAAATATATGATGGGATGTTTCATGTATAAACTCAGTGAGTATCTTTTCCCAGTGAGGTAAAATTGATTCAGATCCTTGCTCTCATCCCTTTCATGTGGAAAGTCGTGGTTAAGGACATTCTATAATTCCCAAGGAATGTTTCTGAAGTCTTTTCTTTTTTTTACAGATACTTGCTTTTGATAGTGACCCATATGGACTGTATAGAGTCAAAAGCAAAACCCTGGTGTAAAAAGAGCAGGGAAAGAGAGAAAGAATAATATGTTAATAGGAAGTGAAACCCAAAGAAGAATAGACAGAAACTTGTGAATGGGGAAGAGTTGCTAGAAATGTTCTTCCATTTGGAAATCACAATTCATTCTTCCTGCAAAATATACTGACAGTCTATTCTGTGGTAAGCATTGTGTTGGATAATAGAGGTCCACATTCAACACAGTACTTTTCCTCAGCCCTTATATCTAGTCAGGTGGGCATTCATAGCCATCCTACTTTTATCCATCACTATTATTTCATCCACTGTCCAATCCTTCATTATCTCTTGAATAGATCATCATAACTCCCTATTTTTTAATTCTCCACCATCCTCCCAATTTTAATCTTCCCATCCATGATAATTTTTCTAAAAGGCAGATATCTATATTTAGGAATATAACCTAGTGTTCAGATGAACACATCTTTTTATAAGATCCAGGTCACACTCTTCAGTACTGCATCTGAGGGCTTTTAAACCCTCTCCTACATATTTTTTGATACCCCTGCCACCTCATTTCCACATATTTGTCTGCTGCTGCTCTCATGTATTGGCCATAGGTAGATTGGGGTCAGTGCCTTAGGAGCCATGTATACCTTTTTTTTTTTCTGTTCTCATGACCTTAATAATATTGCTCTCTTTGCCTGAAATATTTCCCCCCCCCCATCAGGCTTTCAAACGTATCCTCTTTTCAGTGAATCTTTCCTGACTTCCTTACACAGAGTTAATTGCTCTCTTTTACGGACTCCATCATAATTTTATCTCCACTATAGCAAAACACATTGTGTTGCAATTATACTGCCTGACTTCTGTGAATTTTTGTAAGTTGAAAACTCTGTATTTTCTTTTAGATGGCATATATCTAACTTAGTGACTGGCCTATATCAGATACTTAATAAACATAAAATAAATGAATGAACATATCTTGACAGTAGCTTTAGCTTTTATGTCTGCATATGTCAGTATACCATAAAGAAAGTATATTAATCTTTATGGGTTTTATAAAGCATGTAATTGAGTTTAAGATACAGCTTTTTTTCTATGTAGAGAGGAAAAAACAAAACAAAACCAGTAAATCTTTCTGCATGTCTTACCCTACCCACAGACACAGACAAACACGCACACACACACCACACGCACACGCACACACACACACACGCTCATAAGAAGCACCATTTGGAGGAGGCAGTTTCCCCAGGTTAAACTATCAATCCCAAAGTCCCAAAGGGTAGAGAATTGTCTGTGTTGGGGAGACCCGTCAGCCCACAGCATTCTTCATTTCTTTCTCCAGCAAGCCTTTTATGTTGCCCTGACAACATTCTGCCCTTGCCAGGAAAGCCAGTGGGCTGTTGCTGGTGATTTCCCTGATGAAGAAGCATGCGGTGATTGTCTCAAAGTAGGAGAGGTGAGAGGCAAGAGAACAGAATATAATAATTTTCTTTCAATTCATCTATTTTCCCTTCATCTTTCATCTGTTCCAAGTAGCAGGCACCACCCACCTGTCCCCACGAAGCCAAGACACACATCAAATTCAAGTTGAATTTCAATCTGTTCAATCTCTGAGGCCCATAATTGTGGACCTTAGGGATCCATAATTGTGTTTCACGTCTCTAATTTCTTCAGGGATGCATTTGATGGGGGAAGATGACAGGCCCATGCTAGATTGCCAGTCTTGAAAGAAACAAACCAAACTGTTAATTATGAGGTAGGCGCGGAAGGATCTTAATGAAATTCACATATTTGATTTTTTTAAAACAATATGATATTACGACGAATCATTATTTCTCAGTTTCATATTGTGTGCTAAAAGGTTCTTTAGGGATTATGGAGTTGAGCGTTTCATTTTGTCTATAACTAAGCTAAGGAGCAAAGGGATAACATTATTTGAAAAAGGCCATGGAACTAGTTGATGGCAGGGCTTGTGCTTGATTTGGGTTTTCTCCAGCTGGCCAAGAATACTTTCCACTGCATCATATTGCTTTCATTAAAATGAGATGAATTCTTGGAAGAACTAATTTAACTTAGGTGAATAGGTGAAGTATGAATTAAGCAACATGAAGCTATATGATATCCTTAGACAAGCAGGCCCTATGTGATCCAGGTCAGGAAACTTTTAGCTGTCTTGGACTGTGCTTTAATGAAATCTTTAGGCTGAAAGGGACCTCTTAATTTCAATCATTTCAAATACATAAGATCATTTATTTTGTTCAACCTATGGGATATGAACAGTATAAAATTAGAGCCACTCAAAAATTATGATAAAAACAGCTTTGTTCTTGCAAATTTAACAGTTTAAAGTGACAGTATCATCAGATGATGAATTGAATAAGCATATGTTGTTCAGTGCAATTACCATCTATTTTATATGATAAAGTGTTTATATGGGTTTAATTACGGGGTGAAGAACAATTAGAAATCCTGAACTAGGTTATTGCTGTCTATTCCGCTGGTGTCTTTTTTTCTTACGGGGTGCTGTGGGGAGGTGAGGGTAACAGGAAATTATCAACTTGCTCTTTTTTATTAGGTGCACAGACCTCCAGCTTTTGGTTCATTGGCACTGATTATATTTTATACAAATTACTATGGAAAATGATTCTTTGATAGGTGATTGCAATCAGGATGATAATATATAATTTTGATTAATCAAAGAAGTTTGATTAATTTCAGTGTTGATCGTAGCATAATCCCACGCTAGAATGAAATGCTGTTTACTGTCATTTGAGATGAGTAATATCCCACGGTGAATTGAGCCCTTGAAGTTCTCCAAACTTTGAACTGAAGTTATCTAACATTTCTAGTTATTTCTATTGATGATTATAAAAAATGTTTTAGTGCTTTCAAAAGTCTAAATCCTCAAACTCATTATAATATATAAGAGCTCTCTAAGAAGGATATCTCCAAAAAGTACTGTTAAAGACGATTGTTTCCTTATTTCCTTCCACCAAAACCTTGCATATCCACAGTGTTATTCACTTCCTCTTGATATGATTGGATTTTTACTCTATTGTGTTTAATTAATTCATAATTTTTATCTACAATCACATTGCAGTTTTTATTTCACTGGTGTTCACATGTGACTTTCATCTTTTGAGGCTTAAAAGTTAGATGTGGGCTTCCCTGGTGGCGCAGTGGTTGAGAGTCCGCCTGCTGATGCAGGGGACACAGGTTCGTGCCCCGGTCTGGGAAGATCCCACATGCCGCAGAGCGGCTGGGCCCGTGAGCCATGGCCGCTGAGCCTGCGCGTCCAGAGCCTGTGCTCCGCAAAGGGAGAGGCCACAACAGTGAGAGGCCTGCGTACAGCAAAAAAAAAAAAAAAAAAAAAAAAAAAAAAAAAAAAAAAAAAAAAAAGTTAGATGTCGTTAACACTAACCATTAATAATCAACAAATCAACTTTGCTTTTGGTTGACCCTCATCTCTGCTAGACAGTCCTTTTATTGATTTTTGGATATAACCTGGGTCATTTACCACTATATCTATTTGAGCATTGCTTATATTTTTATTTTTATCAGTCACCAGATTCTCAACTAATGACCCAGTTTTCTACCTTATTCAAAATGGTTGTGCCCTGGATGATCCCAAGGCCAGATCTTTTTCAGGGTAAAAATACTTATTGTGTTGCTTATAGTAAATACTTAATTCGTCCTATCAGCACTCTAGCACAGATTTTCCTGAAAGGGAGGTAGAATCGAGCTACCTCCCTTTCATTAGGTGAAATGAGGTGATGCATGAGGTGTGTGGGTTGCTGAGGAGGCCCGCAAAGTCACTAACACCACTTCATATACTCGGTGACTGAGTAGAATGAGGACTGGGCTGATAGAATGTGAAGAGAGAGAAAAGGAATGTGGGGTGAGGAAAATACAGGCCCTGGCTAGTACCTTTGACTGCAGGATGGAGGAAAGAGGGCAGGAGACTCACCCTGCACAGAAGGGCCGGAACTACACACTCAAGCTGTGAACCTCGTTGTGTAGAGAGAATCAAATGAGCCTCTCTCCATCTGTCTTGTATTAGGACCCCCTCCCCAAGTGCTCCTTTGTCACCTCTGTTCTTTTTTCCCAAATCTGTATTCCAAATTTTGCAGTTTGAACCCAAGTTCTGTCTTCCGTCATTATTTATCTAAAGCATTGCTTCTCTTCCAGTTATCCACACTGTAACACCCTGTTGAATTGTTGTTTCAGCGCTTACCATTTTCCATAATTAGTGCTTTTATTAATTTTGCATTTGTTTGTATTTGACTTCTCCATCTACGTATTAACACTGTGAGTGCAGAAAGCTTTCCTATTCTGTTTACTGCTCTATTTCCAGAATCAAGGAGAAGACTTCATCTATAATGGATATTAAGAAAGAAACGTGTTGAATGAATGAGTAAATGTTCTAATGTTCCCTTATTGACCCTTACTTTTATTTTTATGATTCTATCAAAGATTATCTGCTTTTTACTTCTAATAGGATCTACAGATTTATTCAGTCTAAGTTCAGTGTACATGATCAATCCCAGGCTCCTAAAGATAATGACCTTCATATGATATTTCCTTTTTTTAAATGTTCTTAAAGCTCTCCCTCTCAATTTTTAAAATAGAGTTTACGACATGGACACTGAAATCTTACTGCTTGGTACCATCTCTACAATTTCACAACTTCCTAGCTGGGGCACTTGGACACATTCCTCAGGCTTCTGGCATCTCAGTTTCTCATCTTCTTTGTGTTGATGTTAACAGTGCTACCAAATTGGTTTATTCTGGGAATTAAGAGTTCAGTCATGATGGTTCTCAGAAAACCACCTGACTCATAATAAATTCACATTAAATGTGAGCATTTTTATCATAAGAAACTAATTCTTATTTTACTTTAAAATTTTTCAATAGACAGGGAGAAGGTAAGAGAATTTGAGAAAATATTTAGATGACTTTCTTTTCCATAGTATTAGTACTTTCCTATGACCGATCTTTATTCCTCCCTTTTGGATACATGAAATAACCGTGTATGATCATAATATTCTCTTATTTTTAGGCCAGAATAGTTATGATTTTTATTTAAGTTGCAACTACAAGCATCTGAACTAAACAACAGCAAATGGACTTTGTTTAAGGCCCTATCCTTTCAGTTTATCATTCCAGCAATCTACATTATCAGCTCTATTTCCTTATCTTTTTACCCTTACTCCTCACATCTAGCTTCTTCATCCATCAAATTAATTTTTCTGGTAAGAGTGTCATAAAAGTCTTCCCTGAAAACCCACAGACAACATCCTTCTTTGTCCTATCAGAAGGATAATGAGTACCGGTTAATGCATGAAATAACTGGAGAAGAAGTAACTCTTGTAGGTCCAAGGTCAGGAAAGAAACCACAGGGCAAGGCAAGACAAAGCTGAGGCCCACATATAGAAGTAATTTTGAATTAAACATACTAGATTCTATTCGTATGGTTTCTTACTCCACAGGCTTATGAAAGATGAATTCCTAGAAACAAATGCGATAAATTAAGAGTCAAGTTAAAGAGCTGCATTGTCTCCATACAAGATTACTGAATTAATTAATTAAAAGGCAAAAGAAAAAAGAAAAATCGTGGAGTGCAAAAAACAGTATTCAGAGACCAAGCTGTAGAGTAGAATACAGATACAGGTGAGACTGATCTTCCAATTCAGCATGATGATTTTAGCTAACTCATACGGAAAAGTGGCAAAGAATATTATATAAGGAAGATGGGAATTGATGGTAGAACCAACTCCATTATTGCCTGAGAGATAGGACAGCATCAGCATTTGCTCTCAGAAGTCAATGGATTGGGTTCAGAGCAAAAAGTAAGCAAGTGTGCAAGAGGAAAAATTGCACACAAGAGAAACACTGGTGACTATTTCAAAACAAAATCAATACATTGAGTAGAAACATTAATTTCAGAGAGAGGATTGGGATCAGTGAGTATTTGGACTCGGTTGATAGAGCCTGAGCTAAATGTTACATTTTATTGTTTTAACTGTAACTCTTTTTTTTCTCATACTTTCTCCTTCATCCTGGTGCAGCCTAACAGTCAGTTAGCAGCCTAACAGTTGCTATTTGTCTCTCTTCCCTTCTGCCTAATAATAATTCGTGGACTTTTTCTTTGTCTTCATTTTATTCCCTCTACTAGAATGGGAAATGTCTGAGACCCAGGCCATAGTAATTTACTCTTCTTTCTCTTATGAAAATTAGCCTTCTCGTGCTTCAGTCATCATCCCTGAAGAATGGCTACCACACTTAAATTTATGAGTCTGATCAAGTCAATGATTTCTAACTGTGTTTGGTCTATTGTCAAGAATCTATTTCTTACACAATGAAATATGTCTAATTGTTTCCTCTCTTAAAATCATTCTCTGTTTTCCCATTTCTGCTAATTGCTATACTATACTCTTTTCTTTCTTCCAAATCAGAATCCCTCGACTCAAATGCCTTCCCATTTTTTTCTCTTTAACTTGCTAGTCATCAGCAATCTCATCAAATCATCTTCTAGATGATTTCTCAAATTTGTCTTTTCCATTCCATTTTGCTGTTTCATGAGCTGTTTTCGAATCTGAAATGTTCTCCCCTCTTCTAATATATTCAATAATTTCAATTCTTGAAATTTTTGTCTATGCTCCATTCTTCTTAAATATTTTTCTAACCTGCCTCCTAATCTAGCTTCATTTTCTCTAATTCCTTTTGACTTATTGATCTTATTATTAACATGTTATTTATATGTGTGATCTTATTGCTGTCCATGTCAAAGAGAGTAAAATTTCTTTGTGGGTAGATCCTTTATCTTTACTTAATTTTTTTTATCTTCTCTTTATATTGGATAAAAGCTGTTAAGAGAATTACAGTAGTTCAAGGATTTTAAAATGAGAAAACAGGCAAAGATGTACTTAATGGTGGTAATCTCAGTATAAAACTATTTATTCAAGCCCATTCATGCAATCAATCATTAGTTAATATAAATACACCCATTTAAAGATTCATTCATTTATTTTTGAAAAACATGTTTATGTTGAGCACGTGTTATGTGTCATGCACTGATGCTGGCACTTCGGGTATTAAGAAAAGAAAGACATAGTCCCTGACCATATGATCCCCAATATCTAGTAAGGAAAACAGTAAAAAAGATTTTATACTATCATCATAATTGATATGATACAGTTAACACATGTTCTGTGAATAATACATAGGAAAAATATTGAAACTTCAGATAAACATATTACTTTACAAACTTTATAAGCATATTACTTTATCAAACTTTTGATGATCTCTAATTAAAATAACATTAGTAAAGAAGTCATCGCTATTTTTATCTTAGAAAATACATGTACAACTATGGATATAGTTTCTGGCAATAATTGATACCAGTACATATTGTTTTAATGTTACATGTTTATAATATTATCATAGGTGAAATGAGGTAATTAATGAGTTAACTAAAAAATTAAAACATAAAAATACTATCATGGTAAACTTGATAATACTATGTGAAAGCTTTACTTCTGTTTGAAATACTTATAAATAATCAAACAATTATAAATCAGAGAATTGTAAAATCTACTTTCCTATAATTATTTAGTAAGAATTTTGCTATTACTACTTTAAAAAGTTTTTATTAAACTGCTTGTAATAAATGTAATAATTGATTTTTTCCAGTAGAGAATCTGGCTAATAAATTATAGAAATTTGTGTGATTAAAAACAATATGACTTGAATATTAAATTATCTTTATTTGTTTCTAAATAATAACATATTATAGTTGTACTGTCTCAGATTTTACACTTATCTGTATGTTGACTTTTACTAAGTAAGCTAAAGGAAATTGAGGCATGTATTATGTTTTGACTCCAATAATGATGCAGTTCCAAGAATTTCTAAATAAATGGACTTGTATCCTTTTTTCATTTTTGATAGAACCAATTTACAGAACATTTTTCCCCATCATTTATCTTTTTAGGCTCTTATTCTTGTTTTAAAATTGTTTAATCTTATGGTTTCTAGTATCTCCATCATGTTAATTTCTGAAGATTTATCCTCTTAAAAAGTATCACTAAAAAAATCCTCTCTGACTTATTTATATTCATTATGTGTGGTTCTAAATCAAATGAAGACTAATGCTAAGTAAAACAAATGGGATCTTTTGATCTTCATCAGCTTTTTCATGCTAAAGGCTATGTTAAAGAAAGTGAAATGTATCCTATACAAAAGTTATTTGTATAATGTCTCATTAAAGATGAAAAAAATAAAGATTTGTAAAGAAAATAACTCATTATAAACAAAGAAATTACTTAGAAAAATATTCTTAGAATATAAAAGTTATTTTCTTGGACATCTAGATATAAACTTTTCAAAGTAAAAGTGATTCCACCTGGTTCTCTTGGGTATTTTATACTGAATTTAACTTACTGTCCTTCTCCATCTTCAAAGTTTCTCTCTTTTTCTTCTACTTTAACTAATTAATGAGTATTGATTAGTCAGATTATGATATTATGAACATAAAGCAACTCTCTTCACCTCAAATCCAGGTTTTCGCTATTCAACAAATCCTGATGATGTTGAGTTTCATTTTATTTGTTGGTGAAACTGTTGGCGTTCATCAATAGAGACCATCTAACTAGTATTATCCTTATATCTAAGAATGGTTTATAGAAATACCATAAAGATCCTTCCTTTGAACAAAATTTTATAGAAGTTAAGTGTACTTTGAATCCATTAATAAGCATGGAGTTTGTTTTCTAAAATATCAGATGAACTTATTATGGGCTAGTTTTATTTTTGGCATGTTCCACAGATCGATAGTACAGTAAATTCCTACTTTATTCTTAAAAGTGACAATCCAGGGCTTCCCTGGTGGCACAGTGGTTGAGAGTCTGCCTGCCAATGCAGGGGACACGGGTTCGTGCCCCGGCCCGGGAAGATCCCACATGCCACGGAGCGGCTGGGCCCGTGAACCATGGCCGCTGAGCCTGTGCATCTGGAGCCTGTGCTCCGCAAGGGGAGAGGCCACAACAGTGAGAGGCCCGCGTACCGCAAAAAGAAAAGAAAAAGGGAAAAAGACATAATATCACTGTTAAAAAAACTAAAGTAAGAAACTTAGGATTTCACACACAAATGGATATGTCTTTTTTCCACATGTTTTATTTTAGTTTGGAGCTGCTGTTTCCTTGAACAGGTGTTTGTCAAGAAAAGAAAATGATTTAAATGGATATTTTACAATTTAAAAAACAAATTTAATTGCATTCTCAGTGCAATAGTTTTATGAATGCTGTATATATTATCTTAAAAGATAAAATATAATTGAACACAGAAAAAAGTCTTTATGACTAAATTATAACTAGAAAATTGGCATACCATTATATTAAAATATTTAGAACTGTTTTTCACCCTCCACACCATGAAATTCATAATTTTAGCTTAAAGTACAATGTCCTTTACTTCAGAGAATCTTCCACCTCTTAATTTGCAGACAATTTCACTAGAAAAATGTAAAGAACAATTAACTAGAATTAAAAGTTTAAGAAAGTACCTCTATTCACATGATGTGTCAATAGAATCGTTTTCAGCATTACAGTAAATCCTCCTTTAAAGGAAGAATATTTGATGATATCTTTAGAAACCAAATCTATTATCTTAGTTAATATATTGGGTTTCCTATTGTTGCTGTAACAAATTAATACAAATTTAGTGGCTTAAAACAATGCAAATGTATTATCTTATAGTCATGGAGGTCAGTAGCATGAATTGGGTTTCACAAGGCTAAAATCAAGGTGTTGCAGGCTGTGTTCCTTCCATAGGCTCTAGAGGAGTGTCCATTCCCCTGCCTTTTTGCAGGTTCTAGAGGCCACCCATATTCCTTGGTTCCTGGGTCCCCTTCTTAATCTTCAAAGCCAACAGTGTAGCACCTTCACAACTTCAAACCTCTCTCTGACCCTCCTTCTGTTACCATATTTCCTTCTCTTATTCTGACTCCCCTGCCTCTCTCTTTCCCTTATTAGGACCCCTGTGATTACATTATGCCCACCTGGATGATGGAGGCTAATCTGCCCATCTCAATATCCTTAATTTAACCACATATGCAAAGTCCCTTTTTCAGATAATATAGTCGCAGATTCTGGGGATAGGGAGGTGGACATCTTTGTGGGGGAGTCATCATTCTGCCTACTGCAGTTACATATGTGGAAAGGTTATTTAAGAATCCCAATCTGTTTCACTTACTTAATTTTCTTTTCTGGTAATACAGTGACAATGATGAAAAGGAATATTGTCATTTATATTGTTGTCCTTATATTCCCCAGCTTGTGACCTCAAGAGAATTATGAATTTTAGTGGCTATATTAATGTCCTTGTAAATTGCAGACAAACTAAGTCAATGGAGCCTTTTTGAGGAAAGGAGATAAAATATTATTAATAGCAATTAATTATTGACACTAGGATTATTTTAAATATTTTTTAAAATTGGCAAGGATTGTTCTAAATATTTTAAACATTTTACCATTATTCTCCCCATATTACAGATGACAAAATTGAGGCTTTGAGAGATTAAGGAACTTGCTCATCAAACTTACATTTAATAAGTGTCAGGCCTCTGTCTACTGAACCTGAGTTTCGAACAACTGCAGCATATTTGTTAATTTGCTGCTCATCTTCCTTCTGAATTTATTATATCAGTGAGAAATCTTAATCACTTTTGTAATTTTTCAGTCTATGGTCAATACATTTGCTGATATTATCCATTTTGAAATGTCAAGTAAATGCCTTTAAGTCCTTTTATATTTGAATACTTATGTTTCTCCAAAAGTGATCTTGAATTAAATGCAGAGGAGTTACTGTTTTTGATTTTATGATTATGATTATTTTCCTAACAAACTTTATCCTACCTGATGAGGCAGAAGAGTATAAAATATGTCAGTTTTAGAGTTAGGAAAGATGTACTTTCGTACAAATAATTTAAAGATGACATTAAGGAGAGAGATCACTACCAACCAGTTAGGAAAATATTGATTGAACACTGACTGGTATTTGGCACGTTCTATGCTCTTTGCTTGTACCGTACTATCTCATTTAATCCTTCACACTCTCATAGATTAGGTACCAAAGGTAGCATCATCTTATATATGAGGAAATTAGGGCAAAAATAAATGAAGTAGCTTATGTAAAAACACACTGTTACTAAGTGTCAGTGCTGAGATTTTAACCTAGGAATTTGGCCTCAAAGGCCATGATTTTAACCACTACACTCCTGCTTCCGAGTTTCAGACCTCACACTCAGAGGAGCATGGGTGAGGAATAAGGGTTTGTCTCAGGGAAGTTGTGCAGATGGAGGATGTGTCAAATGCAATGGTTTGTGGACCATACCAGTGTCCAGCCCACAGTGAACATTCCTAAGGGTTCAATTTGAAGACTCACTGGACTCACTTTTTGCTAAGTTAAGTAAGAAATTAGTTGGGAAGAAATGCCTCATGTAACGTATGTAGAAAGACAAGAGGAATAAGAATAGAAAAACATGTAAAGAAATAAGACACTTCTCTTCTATTCAAAACACATGTCTCACCACATAAACTCCCATCATTTTTTAATGTATGGCATGCGTTTTAATAGCATGGAAGGCATTCATGCAGGGCCAGCTTCATGGACCTGTGTCTTATGCAGTCTCAAGACCGTGCATTCAGAAGAGCCCCACACTTGGTTTAAGACTCTGGTGTCTCTATCATGAGTAAAGTCAGATGGGGCAATTGAGCATGTAAGTGAGCAGAAGAGATCTGTCCAATGCATGCCTGCTACCATTCCTACCACCCTCTTCACATAGAGCATTTGCAGTGCCCCAGGAGCAGAGAAATCTGGTGGACTCACAATGAGTAGGGGTCCATCTAGACTCAAACTGAGTACAAGGTGTGTTTGTATCACTCAGTGAGTAAGCTGATAGCCCCAAGAGGCTGTGTTTTCTGTTATAAACAGAACTTTCTTCAAATGCAGTAAGAAGGCAATGGAGCACTGAGAAACACAAGCAACAAAGGAAACTTGCCTTAGTCTTTCTTATTTTTTGTTACTTTTCTGTGTTAGCCAATCATGTACACTGAGAATGATGATAAAAGAAAGGGAAAGATAGCACAACTGAAAGTTCCTTTTCCTTTAAGTCCTTCCTTACTCATCAGTAGGGCAAAGGTAGAGTGTGTTGATGGAATATGTGTGTATTAAGACATGAAATAAAAACATTTGAGTTATTTCTATGCAGCGCTTTCATGGTTCTGATAAGAACAAAATATGTGTGTTTGTTGGAACTACTGTGTACATACTGTACAATATTGGTGATTCCGCATATGAGTTAAATTCTCTTATATTTGTGCTTAAAACTGACCTAACACAGTGTAAAGATAAAGTTAAATTCATGTTAATAATTTAAAATTTAATTTTTTCTTTACTTACAACGACATTAAATGAAAAATGGAAAATTCCATGGCAGTTAGAGAGAGGTCACAAAGAAAGGAAAAATCTTTATATTTTTGTACCTTTAACAGAAGGTTTTTTGTTTTTGTTTTTGCTTTTGGGGTTTTTGTTTGGTTGGTTTGTTTTCTGTTGTTGTTGTTTTGCATTTTGAACGTCTTTATTTTGCACCAGGCCCCACAAATTATGTAGGTGGATTTGCATCCAGGGAATGCTGAGTGGCCCAACAATCTCGGGAGAATACCTACTCTAGTAGGTCTTTCCATGGTCATGAGGAAACTGCAATAAGTATTCAGAAAAAGGAATTCTGAATGAAAGAATATTCTGCATTTTTAGCCACTCCCACAGAGGACACAAACCAGCAATTTGTAGGCATGGGGATTCACACAGCAGCAGAATTGGGAGGGCTGGATCATTGGGAAAGAAGAGGGGGAAGGAAAGGGTTTCCTAGCCACCTAGTAGGTTTAACAAGTTTTTTAATTCTTTGGTTTATTAATATTTTGCAAGTATATATATATGTATATATGATGGGAAAATATCACCAGCTTTAGTGATATGGAATTTCACTAAATTAATTCATTACAAATAAATAGCTTGCCACAAAGTAAGTGCTTGATAAATTTCAGTTATCACATCATGGTCATTATTATTTAACTCTCAAAATAACTCTGAGGAAATTATCATCATTATCTTCGTTTTATAAATGATAAAGCTGAGGATTAGAGAGATTAAGTACCCTATCCACAACTCCATGTCTAGTCATGGGCAGAACTGAACATGAAACCCATATTCATAAAGAAGACTCTTTTGCGTTCCTTAAATGCCTCATTTCTAATGATGTTGTCCTTCATGCCACCTTAGCCACTGACATCTGTGTTCATATTGTAGATCTTCATAATAGCAGATTGCACCTCCTCCATAAGCAAGATTTTAAGTACCTTACTCTCTGACCACTAATTTCTAATTTCCTGCTCTTTCGCTCTAGGTATTACTAAAAATTCTTTGTAACCACCCTGCTTGATAAAATTTAGATACAATTCTATAATCTTTTCCTGTTCATTCGCAGTCTCATGGTCTCACCTCTTTTTTGCATACAATTATAGTTCACTTACAACTTTCTCCCTCAATTACACTCAGCCTCACAAAATTTCAACTATCTTTTAAATCTGAGTCATTGCTACTACACACATGCAACATAACCCTAACCCTAACCCTAACCCATCATGCTTTAAATTTGTTTTCTTGAATTTCAAATTTCCCCTCAGTGATTTCTGACAGTCTTAGTTTCCTTAGTTAATTCATTCTCCCACACTCCAGAGGTGATCAGTTCACCCCTTGTGTTTACTCCTCAAAATTCCAAAGATACTCCCATTCCTGTCTTCCTTATTCTTGGTTGTTGACCTTGATTCTTTTTTTTTTTTTTTTAAACATCTTTATTGGGGTATAATTGCTTTACAATGGTGTGTTAGTTTCTGCCCTATAACAAAGTGAATCAGCTATACATATACATATGTTCCCATATGACTATTGGCACAGAGTTGCTTGTAGTAATCTCTCATGATTTTCTTTATTTCTGCAGTGTCAGTTGTTACTTCTCCTTTTTCATTTCTAATTCTATTGATTTGAGTCTTCTCCTTTTTTTTCTTGATGAGTCTGGCTAGTGGTTTATCCATTTTGTTTATCTTCTCAAGGTATTTTTTTATTTCCTCTTTGATTTCTTCAGTGATCACTTCATTATTATGTAGTGTATTGTTTAGCCTCCATTGACCTTGATTCTTGAAAGAAAATATGAGCAATTAGAAGAGCTGTTCCACATGCTGCCAGGACTATCTAACCTCCCTGCATCTAGTCTGTGCCCCGTGCCACAGCTCCTGCTTCTGTGGATGCTGCTGCACCTCTTCTTCCCTCCATTTAAAAACGGAGGAGCGGGGCTTCCCTGGTGGCGCAGTGGTTGAGAGTCTGCCTGCCGATGCACGGGACACGGGTTCGTGCCCCGGTCCGGGAAAATCCGACATGCCCCGGAGTGGCTGGGCCCATGAGACATGGCCGCTGAGCCTGCGCGTCTGGAGCCTGTGCTCCGCAACGGGAGAGGCCGCAACAATGAGAGGCCCGCGTACCGCAAAAAAAAAAAAAAAAAAAAAAGGAGCCCTTCCCTCCAGGGCTTTATTTTTGAAATAGTTTAATCTTTTTCTCTTATATTAACTTATTTTTCCCTTTCTACTGGATCGTTTCTATCATCAAAGCATTAATCTCTGTATTGTAAAAATAAAAACAAATTAAGAAAACAAAACAAACCCCTTATTTAACCTCACATCACCTTCCAGTTACTACTGCATAACTCTTTCCTTGTCTACAGTATAAGACTTTGAGTTTGGAAGTCCACTTTCACACCTCCAGGTCGATCTTGAATCTACTATGATCCAATTCCTATCTCAAACATTCTACTGAAAGAGCTTTTGTAAGAGTTATTGATAATCTCCACGTTAGTAAATCCAAGGTACGTTTTGTCTTCATTTTTCTAAACTTCTCATCAGCAATGGAGAGAGCTGATCGTTTTCTCATGTGATATTCTCTCTTCCCTTGAATTCTGGGTTCTCTTCCTACCTCTCTGGCTTATCTTTCTCAGCCTACTTTCTTGGTTCAAATATCAAATTGCTGGAGGGCCAGAGAGCTCATTCTTCAGAACACTTTTTCTATGTATCACTTCCTGCCTAGACAATCTGATCCAGTCTGCTTATTGTCTTTAAAGATTATCTTTATGTTGACGACTCCCAATTTGCATCTACAGTCTCCTCCTTTACCCTGACCTACAGAAAAACATATCCATTGCTGACGTGACCTTGTATTTAGATGTCCACACAGACCCTGTGAGTGCGACCTCATTTGGAAATAAAATTTTGCAGACGTAATTAGATAAGATAAAATGAGATTATACTGGATTAGGGTAGGGTCAAAATCTGATGTAACTGATGTTTTTATAATGGGAAATTTGAACACAGAAACACAGACTCTCAGGGGAGAAAGGCATGTGAAGAGAATGGTTGGAGTGATGCATTTACAAGGCAAAGATTGCCAACAACCACCAAAGGTAGAAAAGGCAAGGAAGAATTTTTTCCTGGAGCTTTTAGAGGAAATATGGCCCTGATGACAACTTGATTTTAGACTTTTAGCCTCCAGAATTGGGAAGATACCTTTTCTGTTGTTTTAAGCCTTTCAAAGTTGTAGTAATTGTTATGACAGATCTAGGAAACTCATTATATCTAGATATAGATATAGACATAGATATAGATAAACTAATTATATATATGTGTATAAACTAGTTATATGGATAGATAAATAATCTCCTATATATCTCAGGTTTAACCTTCTGTGACTTTTTGAACATTAGTTTTTAAAAATTGTTAATAATAGTAATTAGCAATAGCAATTAATAGTTAATAAATATTAAACATACCAGGTTTTTTGATAAGTTCTTTTACATGTGAATGTTACTTAAAGGTAACATTGTCAGCTAGAGAAGAAGCTGTTATTTTCACTTTTTAATTAACCAAATTGTGATTTCAGGTAGTTAAAGTAATTTCAGAAAACCAGCAAGTGGCAGAGCATGGACTCATATTCTGGTCTCTGTTGTTCCAAAACTCAGGTTCCCTATAGTAACACTCCATTTGAAGTAAGATTTTCAAGGTACAGTTAAATATTCATTTTAACTGCGGCATGTTTAAATATATTGCCACACTTAACTTTTAACAAAAGTTAGGCACATTTAGGCCATCTATAAATATTTATTGAATGAAAAAATATACCCAGCATTGCAGGATTTTTTATATGATAATATTTCTTTAAAAAATTGTTTTGGCTGCAATGTGTAAAAGTACATTTTAAAGTGGGAAGAAAAACTGATTTTATGTCATTGTATCTCTTACCCAAAAACCAGACTTTTTTCCTAATGAAAGCAGCTGCTTCCAAAAAGTATAGAAATCAACACAAACGTTTATAGGGGCCTCTAAGACCCATAAACTACTCACCAGGCACGAAGAGCTTTTCTTCTAAGAATGCTCAAATGGATTATAAAATAATACATTACTTTTATGTTCTCAGGGCCCATTAAATCTCCTTTAATGCAGTATTCTTTTGAATCAGTAAGTTTTGAGTATGCAAAAGCAGTGGCACTCGCTCTGGTTTTCACTGCAGTGGAGGGTTATTGCTCATTTGCTTCTATCTTTGATTGTTACCTCCATAAACAGTATTAATTCCTCAGTTTATAAACATTGAAATAAGAATATCTATTTTTTTTTTACTAAAGCAAGGAAAGAGTTTTAGTCTTGTTCCCTTGGAAAAAATGTGAACTCTGACTCTATGCTTACGCCTACGGTCAGAAAAAGTAGCATGCAACTGATCAAATGCTTGACTTCCTGAATATCATGGATTCAAGAATCTAAAAGTATCTCACTTGGGAATTTAACATATAAAGGAAATGTCTGATGTGAGGTGAATTATATCCCCACAAAATATATATTGAAGTCCTAAGTCCCAGTACCTATGATTGTGACCTTACTGGGAAATGGAGGTTTTGCTGATGTAATTAAGATAAAGTTATACTCCACTAGGATGGGCCCTAAACCAAAATGACTGGTATTCTTATAAGAAGAGAAAACAGAGACAGAGGTGAGTGCCATGTGAAGACATAAGAGACATAGAGGGAAGATGCTTATGTGGATACAGAGGCAGGCATGGAAATTATGCTGCCACAGACCAAGGAATGCTCGGGGCTCCAGAAAATGGAAGAGGCAAGGAGGGATCTGCCTGTAGAAGCTTCAAAAGGAGGAGGGTCCTGCCAAGACCTTGAAATTGAACTTCTTGCCTCCAGAATTTCGAGAGAATAAATCTCTGTTTTTTAAGCCACTCAGTTTGTGGTACTTTGTTATGACAGCCCTAGGAAACTAAAACAGCATCTAAATTTTTGCCAGTATTTCCAGGCTGAAGTGATGATACACATTAAGAATTTTAGTGTGTATGTTTCCTATCATTCTAAGGAATGTGGGGCCTTAAATCTAACTAAAAGAGTTTGTAGCTGCTGAAGAATTCTTCATTTTCAATAAATGAGTAGATATTTATTACACAATATTGAGGCCTCTGGATTGACTTAGCTGCTGTGAGGGAGCAAATATAAACCATGGATCACATTCCTCAGAAAAATCATGAGAGGCATACATGAAACACTTGAAACATGCTAATTTTTTAAAAATCAATTCCCTTAGGTAGTTATTCTGACATATTGCATGTGGCACACTGCCCTCTTCCTGCAATCTGGGCACCATCTGCAATCTAATATATTGAACATATGGTATTACTTCCAATTCAGTTAGTAGAAGATACCTATTGCTGTTAATATCAGTCATATTATTTGAATGTTGTAGTTGAAAGATGTCAGGGTGATTGTGGCTTGGTAATGCCAGCTACTGATGTCCAAGGAAGACAAACTGTATACAAATTTCAGTCTTTGACTAAGCTAGACACATCTTCCAGTCTTCCAAACAATGTGTTTCCTACTTCTGATCTTCATATGGCATCTAAGAAGGAGGCAGAGTCAGCCCTAAGTCTTAAACCAATGGGTCACAGTTCTTAGTAAATCTGCAGGACCTTAGCAAAGGCACATGGACCTCAGCAAAATCAAGGGCAGAGGCACTCTTTGAAGGTGGAGCTGAGCAAAAGTAAAGGCTAGCTTAATTGTACACTACAGTTTAGAGAAAGGGCATACTTTTTGCTGTTGTTTTTAACGTAGTTGACCACCATGGAAGTTATCTTTGCAGAAACAGGACTTGGAAACAGAAAATACTAAAGCAGTTCTTTCCACGGTTAACATGCAAGGCAGCTGAGTCTCATGTGCTCTGTCTATAGAACAAACTTTGTTTTAGCAAAGTTTTAGGTTTGAATTTTATGACTATTCAAGATAAATAGCAATACCTCAGCTGATCCAAACTTAATTCTTTATTTAGGATCATAGTGGAAACTTTCTAGAGATGAATTTTGCATTTAGGTCGAAGAGGCAACCTCACAACCTGATTTTAAGATAGCTCCTGATTTAAGTTAGCTTGGATGGAAGAATCACCCTTAAGATGTAAGTTTCTTAGGACTAAAGAACTGCATAGCAAGAAGTAATAGAAACACTCTGTGGCATGGGATGGAAAATACCCCCTCACAATCTAGTCATAATGCAAAGCAGAAGAATTGAGGAATTTGACTCACAAGACAAATATGGGGGAAAAGCATTCAGTCTTTGACCGTTAAATATGTTGTTGGTCCTGTAATTTCATCACATGATGCATGCTTATTTCGTTGTTGCTTTTGTTTTGTTTTGTTTATGAAAGGGTTTTAGATTTTGTCAAATGTTTTTTCTGTATCTGTGGAGATGATCATGTGGGTTTTGTTCTTTTTTTCTTATTAATATGATGATATCTTACATTAATTGCTTTTTTGTAATTTAAGCCAACTTTGCATTCTACGGATAAATGTTTTGAATCCAGGATAAAAGATGACTTAACTGATTGATGTGCAACCCTTTCTATACGTTGCTGAATTTGATTAGCTGGTATATGGAGCATTTTGCATCCATATCCATAAGATATGGTTATATCCATATCCATTACTTTTCTTGGTTTGTCTTTGTCTGGTTTTACTAAGGTAATACTGACCTTATATGATGAATTGGAAGTGCTCTAGTTTTTGTAAGAATTTTGAAGGATTGGTAAACATTTTTTTTAAACATTTGGTAAAATTTATCAATGAAGCCATATGGACCAAGATTTTTTTTTTCAAGAACACTGCAGAGTAAATTGAAACACCACAACTTCCTATATCAAGGGGAAGTATTTTATTTACTAATTCAATTTCTATATTTTTATAGGTCAATTTAGATTTTCTATTTCTTCTTCAGTTAATTTAAGTAGATTGTTTCTTTCTAGGAAACAATTTTTCTAATTTTGTTGCATTGAGTTTTTTTCTATTGTTTTTCTATTCTCATTTCACTATTTTTGCTTTAGTCTTTAATTTTTCTTTAGTTCTGCTTGCTCTGGGTTTAGTATTCTCTTCCTTTTTTAGTTTCTTAAGATGGAAGTGTAGGTTATTGATTTGAAACCTTCCTAATTTGCTAATAGAGACATTTACATTAATGAATTTCCTTCTAGACACTGTTTTAGCTACTTAAGTTATATATATTATCATTTTCACTCATATCAAAGTAATTTCCAATTACCCTTGTGATTTCTTTTTTGATCCATTTGCTATTAAGAAGTTACAACGATTTGACTGTTAAGTATTGTGCTGTTTGATTTGAACATACTTGTGAATCTCCTAAATTTCCTTCTATTAACCATTTCCATTGTGATGAGAGAATACACATTTTGTAATTTCAATACTTTTTAGATTAATGGAGGCTTGTTTTAAGACCTAGCATATAACATGTCCTAGAAGAAGTTTATGTACCTTGGAGAAGAATTTATATTCTGCTGTCATTGAGTGATGTGATCTACAGATATTTGTTAGGTCTAGGTGGTTTATGGTGTTAAGTCTTTTATTTCCTTATCGCTCTTCTGCCCAGTTGTTTTATCCATTGAAAGAAGAGTGTCAGTGTCTCTATTATTTTTAATTATTTATTTCTCTCTTCACTTCTTCCTTTATGCTTTATGTATTTTTGAGCTCTGTTTGGTTTTTGTTTGTTTGTTTTTTTGTGGTACACAGGCCTCTCACTGTTGTGGACTCTCCCGTTGCGGAGCACAGGCTCCAGACGCGCAGGCTCAGTGGCCATGGCTCATGAGCCTAGCCGCTCCGTGACATGTGGGATCTTCCCGGACCGGGGCACAAACCCATGTCCCCTGCATCGACAGGCAGACTCTCAACCACTGCGCCACCAGGGAAGCCCTGAGCTCTGTTTTATATGTGCATAAATGATTACAATTGCTATGTCTACCTGATGGATTGATCCTTTAACATAAAAAAAAGCCTCTTCTTTATCTCTAGTAACAATATGTCTTAAAATCTATTTTGTTAGTTTTAGTTATTTGATTTATCTTTTTTTATTTGTCTTTCGGTACTAATACAGTGACTATTTCTTTCCTTTGCTGTTTACACAGTATACATTTTTAAAAATTTTGTTTTACTTTAAATCAATTTGTCTTTGAATATAAAGTGTGTTTCTTGTAGACACTATATAGTTGGATCATTTTTAAAATCCATTGTGTAGGGGCTTCCCTTGTGGTGCAGTGGTTCAGAGTCCGCCTGCCGATGCAGGGGACGCGGGTTCATGCCCTGGTCCGGGAAGATCCCACGTGCTGCGGAGCGGCTGGGCCCGTGAGCCGTGGCTGCTGAGCCTGCGCGTCCGGAGCCTGTGCTCCACAACGGGAGAGGCCACAACAGTGAGAGGCCCGCGTACCGCAAGAAAAAAAAAAAATCCATTGTGTAAATTTGTCTTTCCATTGGAGTATTTAAGCCACTCCATTTACATTTAATGTATAATAGTTACTAATAAGATATGATTCACATTTGCCATGGCTATTTGTTTTCTATAGGTGTTATATCCTTATTGTTCCTTTATTCCTTCTTTTCTGTGTTTTTATATTAAATGCATATATTTCTAGTGTACTATATTTTTTCATTTCTTCTCATTTTATTTATTATGTTTTATGAATTATTTTCTTTTTCAGTGCCCTGGGGTCACAATTAACACTTAAATTTAATACGATTTAGCTCAGTTTAACAACTTAAATTCAATACTATATAAAACTTTACTGCAGTGTAACTCCATCCCACCTTTTATGATGTTACTGTCAAACAGATTACATCTTTATAAATTATAAGACCATCAACATATTTTTATAGTTAATTTGTTACGAAGCTACATTCATATCATATAGGGGAAGAAAATAGTAACAAACAAAATACATGTGTACCACCCATCCCTTATATTTTTATATTTACAAATGTAGTTAACTTTACCACAGCTTTCTATTTCTTCTTGTGGACTTGGATTACAATCTGGTGTTCTTTCAGTTAGCTTGAAATACTTCTTTTAGTATTTCTGGTAGGCAGACCAACTGATTTCTCTCAGTTTTTGTTTGTCTGGGGATTTCTTAATTTCTCCTTCCTTTTTGAAAGATTGTTGTGCTGGATATGGAAACCATTATTGATGGTCTGTTTTTTTCTTCTAATTTTTATTTAATTTATTTAAAAATTTTTAAAAGTTCACCCATTTATTTCACCCCACCATCCCCCATACCTTGTTCCTATAATATTTTGAATAAAATTAGCGAGAGTAAACCTCCTTGTCTTGTTCCTGATTTTAGAGGAAAAGCTTTCAGATTTCACCATTGAGTATGTCAGCTGTAAGTTTGTCATATATTGCTTTTATTATTATCAGTTATTTCTCTCTATACTCACTTTGTTGAGAGTTTTTTATCATAAATGGATGTTGAATTTTGTCAGAAGTTTTTTCTGCATCTATTGAGATGATCATATAATTTTTATCCTTCATTTTGTTAATGTGGTGTATCACCTTCTGATTTGAAAATGGTGAACAAGCTTTGCATCCCTGGAATAAATTCCACCTATCATTGTACATGAGCCTTTAAATGTATTGTTGGATTCAGTCTGCTAATATTTTGTTGAGGACTTTTGCATTTATGTTCATCATGGACATTCGCCTGTAATTTTCTTTTTTGTGGCACCCTTATCTGGTTTTGGTATGAAGGTAATACTGCCTTCTAAAATGTGTTTGGAGAAAGGACAATAAGTGGCGCTGGGAAAACTGGACAGCTACATGTAAAAAAAATGAATTTAGGACACTCCCCAACACCATACACAAAATAAACTCAAAATGGATTAGAGACCTAAATGTAAGGCCAAACACTATAAAACTCTTAGAGGAAAAAACATAGGCAGAACACTCTTTGACATAAATGGCAGCAAGATATTTTTTGATCCACCTCCTAATGAGAATAAAGACAAAAGTATACAGGTGGAATCTAATTAAACTTAAAAGCTTTTGCATAGCAAATAAAACCAAAAACAAAGCAAAAAGAGAACCCTCAGAAAATATTTGTAAACGAAGCAACTGACAAGAGATTAATCTCCAAAATATATAAACAGCTCATGCAGCTCAGTATCAAAAAAACAAAGAACCCAAACAAATGGACAGAAGACCTAAATAGACACTTCTCCAAAGAAGACATACAGATGGCCAAAAAGCACATGAAAAGATGCTCAACATCACTAATTATTAGAGAAATGCACATCAAAACTACAATGAGGTATCACCTCACACCAGTTAGAATGGCCATCATCAAAAAAATCTACAAACAATAAATGCTGGAGAGGGTGTGGAGAAAAGGGAACCCTCCTACACTGTTGGTGGGAATGTAAATTGGTACAGCTACTATGGACTGTAGTGGAGTATGGAGGTTCCCTAAAAAACTAAAAATAGAACTGTAAGACCCAGCAATCCCATTACTAGGCATATACCTGGAGAAAACCATAATTTTAAAAGATACATGCACCCAAATGTTCATTGCAACACTGTTTACAATAGCCAGGACATGGAAGCAACCTAAATGTCCATCAACAGAGGAATGGATAAAGAATATGTGGTACATGTAATGGAATATTACCCAGCCATAGAAAAGATCAAAATAATGCCATTTGTAGCAACATGGGTGGACCTAGAGATTGTCATAGCAAAGTAAGTCAGACACAAAAAGACAAATATCATATGATATCACTTATATGTGGAATCTAAAAAAAAGGGTACAAATGAACTTATTTACAAAACAGAAGTAGAGTCACAGATGTAGAAAACAAACTTATGGTTACCAGGGGATAAGGTCAGGGGAGGGATAAATTGGGAGATTGAGATGGACATATACACACTACTATATATAAAGTAAATAGCTAATATGAACCAACTGTATAGCACAGGGAACTCTATTCAGTACTCTGTAATGGCCTATGTGGGACAAGAATCTAAAAAAAAGAGTGGATATATGAATATGTATAACTGATTCACTTTGCTGTACACCTGAAACTAACACAACATTGTAAATCAACTATACTCCAATAAAAATTAAAAAATAAATTGTGTTTGGAAGAGTTCCCCCCATTCTGTTTTTTTTTTTTTTGGACAAGTTTGAGAAGGAGTGGTATTAATCCTTCTTTTAATATTTGGTAGAATTCACCAATGAAGCTGTCTGGTCCTAGATTTTTGTTTGTTGGAAGGTTTTTGAGTAATAATTCAGTCTCTGCTAGTAACTGATTTGTGACAGTCATCTTTTTTCTATACTTTCTGTATAGAAAAGGCATACTTTCTGTATGCCTTCCCACTGGAAGGAGCTCTCTGGTGTCCATGAATTTTGAGGAGAAAATACATGTTAATCTTATTGAGGATCCCTTATATACAATGAGTCATTTTTCTTTTGCTGCTTT
Source organism: Neophocaena asiaeorientalis asiaeorientalis (assembly GCF_003031525.2). Classification (NCBI taxonomy): domain Eukaryota; kingdom Metazoa; phylum Chordata; class Mammalia; order Artiodactyla; family Phocoenidae; genus Neophocaena; species Neophocaena asiaeorientalis. Next base: position 368,560 of record NW_020172476.1, read on the forward strand.
CAACATTCTCTCTTTTTTTGGCCTTTGACAGTTTGACTGAAATGTGTCTAGGTGTAGATCTCCTTGACTTAAACGTACATGTTTATCTATTTTTGGGTCAGACTTTCCTATTTCTATGTGTGTCTCATGTATGTTTTTTGGTGAAACTGGAAATTTTAAATAACACAATATAATAATTCACATTCCAGCACCCACCCTTCCCAGGTTTTTTTGTTGTTGTTCCAGTTTACAGTTGTTTCTATTTGTTTACTGACTTTAATAGGTGAATTCTGTTAAGTCTAAACTCTTTGCCATATGTGGACACTGGAGTCTTTGCTTATTTAGCTTATTGGTCAGCTAATTATTGGACAGAGCTTCCCTTTACTATTTTAAACCAATACACCTCCCATCCTTTGCCAAGGGACACTCAGTATGTGCACACACAGGTGCATGCCCCTATACCCCTGAGATGTGTGCAGACTTCTTCTACACCAGGAATACTTCAGAGCTTTTCAAAGCCTTCTATGAACATGTCGTTTCCCAGATTTTCCTTTTTTTTTGGCTAGCCCCTTGTATGCCACGACTTCTATCACTCCCTTAGTAGCTGCAGTGTTAAACAATTTCTGCTATTGTTTTTGACAAACACCCTGGAAATAGGGTTTTTCTCACTGATCTACCTCTGAATTAGATCAAATCAAGACAATATCCATGGATGTGGCATGTCAAAGGACTAGTCTGAAAGGTTAAATCATGATCATCTCTGAGAATAAAACTTGCTGGGGCACTGTTGACCTCTTTGGCTCCTAAAAAGGGCTTCGAGGCTGTTCTTTTCACGGATAACCTGGTCTGATGCTCCTGGTTTTCAAGACTACTACAGAGCAGGTGGAAATACCACAAAACTCATTATTTTTACTGCAATTCAACGAGTATTTTCTTGAACAAACATTTTCTGGATTGTTATATCTTTCGGCTAATTTCTGAAAAAGCTGATTTTGACAATTCCTCCAGTGTCCTCATTACTTTTATGAAGCAGCAGATTTTTAAAATGTAAATTCTGCCATTCTAGAAGTGCTTCTGACCAGCGTTGCTAGAATTTTAATATTGGGTTTGTTTTTACTTGTGTTATTTTTTTGCAAAACTTTATGATGTCTTTTGAGCCCACTTCAGTGCACCTCTGATAAGAAATATTGAACTTGTGGCCAAACATAAGATGCTGTGTAATATCAAAATCAGGGTAAATATTTCAGTTCTAGGTATAGAATGGCCTTAAAACTGATATCATTTTTGAAGTTGTTTGATAAATTTTGGAGTTTTCTGAGAGAAAAATGTATATCAATCAACATTAGACCAAGGAAAATAGCTTAAAGAATGGTTAATATTAGGGATTAAACTTATATGTCAGCAGGACTCTCATACATACCTGCCCGTATCCTCCCTTGAGAGAGTGACCATTTATCTGGCCAACAATTGCCTTGAGGTTACCAACACTGGATTAAGAGAGCCTAACCTTGAGAATGTTATTTGGGATTATTTCTTCCCAACTCATGATATTTTCTTCTATGTGAAAGTGTTTCTATTTATGGAACACATCTGGCCCTTTTTTTAACCAATTTCCTAATCATTACATCTGAGAAGATGAGTAACTTAGCTGATTATTGGGTTTGGAAGGAGAAACTATGCATAACAGCCCATGCCTCTTTTTCATCCTCTCTTTTAGAAACAGTTCTGCCTCTAGGAATCAAGATCTGTTCTCTTCCTCCAAGCTGTGAGTTTTATTAGAAAGTTACTCCTTGGGAAAGCCCTTCAGGAGTGAAAAAATGGTTGCCTCATTATTACTTGCTTCTGTATTAATAAGTCTAGTTGGCTTTAGACAAAACATTACATTCTTATATATCACTGTTAGTTTTCAGTTTATTCAGAACTTGTGCAAGAAAGTGGGCCATTTGTTTTGGACCTCTTCAAAGTCCCACTGTTAAAGTCTGTAGTCAATATGAAAAATAAAAATACAGAGCCACAACCAACCAATGTTATCAGACTTCATAAAAATTATAATAATCTTGAAAATCTTCTGTTCACAAAGATATAAGCTTGAGAACAAATTCTGCATCTTAGTCATGTGACTGAGCAGTTCATAGGAACCCTTCAAGTCTCCAGTTTCATCATCTTTCACATAAGAATATAGTGACACTGACTTCATCACATTTGGGGGTTATTAAAATGAGATAATGGTTCTAAAAATATGTTTTGATATTTAACAAATACTGCAAACAAGCATATTGGCTCTGAGAGTTGGTGGATAGAATATACCTGGCCAGAAATGAATGAAATGGAGAGTTGTCAACAAAAACATTGATTTTGCATGAACAGAGGATATGAAATGGGAATGGTAAATCTAGGTAAGTTGGAAAAGAGGCATAGGTCTTAAGGAATAATTGTCCCATTGAACTTTAACTCTTTTTTTAATGTTTCTCTTTCCTACTAGACTATGAGCAGAAATATCTTACTTATCATTATTTTCCCAGAGCCTGGCACAGAATAGGCACTCAGTAAATTTGGCTTCATTGAATTGACTGACTGAAGGTAAATAATCTGGCTAATGAATGCATGCCAGATCCTCTTTACCTGTAGGTTAAGCCAGGTAGAGAAGCAATTATAAAACAGACTAGGAATAATGCCAAGCTTCAAAAAAAAAAGGTAGGAGAGGACTCGTTTATCCTGTGATCTTATGCTGCCTATTCTCCAGTTTTAATTTATTTTACTTATCTATTTTATTTTAGATACCGTGTCAGGTACTGAACATACAGAGAAGATTGAAAGGCATCTTTTGACCTTAAAAAGCTTAGATTCTTGTGATACAGAAATTGTACTAAATGAAATATCCAAAATATGCATGAGAACAGCAATTTACCAAGCGGTTTTTGTGTGCCGCACCTGTACATGGACATTTAAAGGATTATCTCTTTAAATTCACACAATAAGCCCATGTGATTGGTAGTTAATACACTGTTTTACAAATGAGGAAACTGAGGCTTAAAGAAGGTATTTAATTTTCACCTAGGGTATGAAGTTTTGGAAATAGCTTTGCCAACAATTGAAAGTAGGTTTGTTGAACTCTTAACTTTTAGCGCTCCTTCTAATGCTACATACTGTTTCCCATGAAGAAATCATGAAGTGCCTTGGGAACATAGAGATGAAAATGGGAAAATATAGGTTTATAAACTCAAAGATAGGAAAAAGTAGCATGATTATATGTAATCATCCTCAAGGAATATGCATTTTAAAACAGGATCATGGAGAAATGTCAATAAATATGATAACTATAGATATATTTGTGATAGAGCTTCCTTGATGAGGCTGTCAAACCATTTCACATGTAACCAGGCCCTATCATAGACCAGCCCTTTGGGAAGCAGTGGTGGTAAAGAGGATAAGGGGAAATCACATTGCCTCCTACATGGTTCCGTGCCATAGAGGTGGCTCATAATCCCTCCTGGGAAATACTGGTAGTCAGAGAACAGTGCCAGAGGCAAGAAAAGTCTCTTTCTGAGCCCTGTATAGAGGATTCCTTCCTGGATTTCCTATGACCATAGCTGCCCCATGGGAGAAATTGCCCATGGGGTCAAAGAACCATGACCATCTTGTCACATGACTTCTGCTTCTAGACTTTTAGGGGACACCTAGAATTCCCAGCCTGAAGAATACTTAGCTCACTGCCCCAGAGCCTCTTCTGAGAAAATAGGCCATCAAGCACATCTCTAAGCATAAGAAATGGCCAAGGAGCAGTTAGTTATTTGTGGAGTATGTGAGCTTGGATGAGTGGGCTGTGGTATCCATGCATGTACCTGAATCCCCTTGCAGTATTGAGTACAGTTCATGAATAGAAAGAGAAGGGGGCACTTGAGTCAGGGGCTAAATTAGCTGTCCTTGTGTTACTACGGAAGACTTTGAGAATTCTAATCTTGGCCTTTCAAGTTATTTTTAAGATGTGTTTTAAGATTATTGAGATAAGATTACATTAAGAGAGAAGAACATTTTTGAACGTTTTATGTATATTTTATATACATCAACTTTATATAAGTATATGTAGATATTTATATGTATATATACACACACTAGTTCCATGTTGTCCTAAATGTCAGGAGCAGAACTATTAGAAAGGATTCTGTGGAGTCCACTAAGGAAATCTTGCCCTGAGCCCTAGAATTTGAAATGGAGAGCCATTGTATTGAAATGTTAAATGCCTGAAGGGGAACTTTCTTAATTCTTCCCTCCCTCTAGGGCCTAAAATTTAAACCTATACCGGCGCAGAATTTCTTGTAATTTAGGTTGTACCATTTTACATTTATTTCACTTCTACATTCTCAATTACTCTTTCCTCGGATTAATTTTTAATGTGTTATTTACTTGAAGATTAAGTGCATTGTAATGTAGTTGCTAAGAAGTAGGCCAAGGGATTGAGTGAGTAGTAGATATTTTGTTAACAATTCTGCATGATATGTAGCATGGAAAAGTAATCAATTTTGATTGGAGATATTGTCTCCAGGGAAGCTAGTAAAAATGAGCTTTCTTTGCTTCTTGAAGCAATATTCTTGAAGGTACTGAGATTAGGATCAAAAGAAGTTCTTGGTTATACTTTGGGGGCTTCCTCCTCATTACATCTAACTCTATATATCTTTTCCAAATGTGTACTTGCTGCATTGTTTCAGAGGACTTCAGCATTTCTCAAACAGAATATGAAAGAGCTTGTGCCTTTCGTTTTTATTTCCCCTTACATATCAGAGGCAAGGACATATCAAAATGGAAGTATTTACTGTAACATAATTTGTGACTAATGCTTGAGTTATCGCTGTTAGAGTACAAAGATTTTACAAATGTGACATTCAAAACATCTAACATTAAACACAACCATAAAAATAAGCGAATAGTTATATTCGTTCCAGTTATCTGTCTGGTTAGTGATTATCCATTTAGGCAGGGTCTGTACATTGAATCTTGCACTTCTGTGGAGACTTGGTCAGCATCAGCTTCACCTCATATTATACTAAAAGGAGGTTCTTTCTTTGCTTATGCAGCATCACATATCTTCCAGTTTTCTTTACGTCATAAGACCTAAGATACAAAGATTTGTCTGAAATATATAAAAGACCTAGGCTTTGCCTCTGATTATAGTGTGAGCAGTTTGAGGGACCAGGTTTTTTCTTCACTGTACTCCCCATCTCCAATAGTAAAATCAGGGAATCCTATAATATTACCTTTTAAGTCTCATCTAGGTAGAAATATCTGATACCAATATTTTTTCCTCTCTAGATTAAGTAACAGATCTTGAGATGAACTTATGCATACCTACGCATACCTTGAGAGTATATTTTAAGAAAGCTTCTGTTATACAATTTAAAAACATGTAAAAATGTTTGATTTGCATTTAACTGATGTAGGATATAGTCTTGCAATCCTTATTAGGCAGGAATTAAGTAAATTATACTTGCTTAGGGCTTTAAAGGCTCTTGGTCTGGTTTAACCTAAATTTCTATTCCAGTACTGATAGTATTGGTGTGAGGGGCAGGAGTATTTTGGATATTACGATCATGGTTGGTAGGAGGGTTATTTGTTTTGTAGAGTCAAAATGCCGTTTTATTTTCATGTTGTTTATGGAGGGGAACATGGTCAGTGCTGTGGAGTATGTGAGTCGCATGTAGAAGTACAGGTTAAGTAGTGCTGTGATGGCTATAAGTGTGGGTAGAATAATATTATTGTTTTTTGTTATTTCTTGAATAACTATTCATTTGGGGATGAATCTTGATAGCGGTGGGAGTCTCCCTATTGATAGTGGAGTGGCTATGGTAAGGGTTGTGATAATAGGTATTTTGTTTCATGTGTGTGATGGTGACAATGTAGTGGTAGCCGAGCTGTGAATGTATAATATGAATATAGTGAGGGTTATTATAATGTAGATTACTAGGTTTAGGGTTGTTATAGTTGGGTTGTATAGTAAGACAGCTGTTATTCATCCTATGTGGGCGATTGATGAGTAAGCCATGATTTTTCAGAGTTTGGTTTGATTTAACACATCTCACCTTCAGATTAAGATGGACAGTATGGATACGGATAGTACTAGGCTTAGGTTGATTGATGGCAAGATTGATAAAGGACTGATAGAGGCGCAAGTTTTTGTCATGTCAACAGGATTAGGCCTGCCCTTAATGGAATGCCTTGTGTTACCTCGGGCACTCAAAAGTGAAAGGGGGATAGTCCTAATTTTATGTCTAGGGCTAATACTTTTGTAATGGTTTATTGGCTGGAATAGAGTAAGTTAATGGTGACTGCTATTATAAGTAATATGGATGTGATGGCTTTTATTAAGAAATACTTAGTGGAGGCTTCTATGGCTCATAGGTTAAAGTTTTTTATTATAATGTGGATAATGGCTAGTACATTTATTTCAAATCCAATTCAGCCCAGCAATCAGTGGGAGCTGGTTATTACAATCTTAGTCGCTAAAACGACAGTTGTTAAAATAATGACAGAGATAATGAGGTTTATTAGTACGGGAAGGGTATAAACTAGCATTTTCAGGGTACAGGCCCTATAGCTTATTTAGCTGACCTTACTATAGAATGGGGTGTAATATGGTAGCATGGAGAATTTTTTTTTTTTTTTTTTTTTTTTTTTTGGTACGCATGTATGCTTTTGTAACTAGCATATTGTTGGGGAATTTTTTTTTTTTTTTTTTTTTTTTTTGCGGTACGCGGGCCTCTCACTGCTGTGGCCTCTCCTGTTGCAGAGCACAGGCTCCGGACACGCAGGCTCAGCGGCCATGGCTCATGGGCCCAGCAGCTCTGCGACATGTGGGATCCTCCCGGACCGGGGTACGAACCCGTGTCCCCTGCATCGGCAGGCGGACTCTCAACCACTGCGCCACCAGGGAAGCCCGCATGGAGAATTTTGAATTCTCAAGGGTAAGTTCGATTCCTATAATTCCAGAAATAAGAGGGCTTGAACTTCTATTATTTATTCTATCAAAGTAACTCTTTAATCAGACATGTTCCTTATGTTTGTGGGGAGATGCTTGCTATTATGATGGGTAGTGATACGTGTCATAGGCACAGGGCTAGTGTTAAAGGCAGGACATTTTTTCAGAGTAGGTGTTTTAACTGCTCATACCAGAATCGAGGGTAGGGTGCTCGAATTCCTAGGAAGAATATTGTTAATAATAGTGTTTTGATGGTGAAGTCGACTGTATACAGCTCTGGTGTCTGTGGGTTGTGAAATGCTCCTAGGAACAGAATTGTTGTGAACAATTTATTATAATGATGTTAGCATATTCTGCTAGGAAAAATATACCAAAAGGGCCTGCTACGTATTCTACATTAAAGACGGATAAGAGTTCGGATTGTCCTTCTGTCGGGCCAAATGGGGCTGGGTTAGTTTCTGCCAGGGTAGAAATAAAGCATATCTTGGCTAGTGGCCATGATGGGAAGATCAACCATAGTTGTATTGTGGTGAGGGTCGATAGGATGAAAGACCCATTTATTAAGAGCACAGATAAGAGAATAATTGCTAGTGTTACTTCGTATCAGATTGTTTGTGCTACTGTTCGTAGGACTCTGATTAGTGCATATTTTGAATTGGAGGCTCATCCGGATCATAAGATAGAGTATATGGCTAAACTTGATATGGCTAGTATGAATAATACCCCTAGGTTTATATTAATGAGCAGATATGGCATGGGTAGAGGGATTCATATTGTTAGGGCTAGAGCCAAAGCTAGGATTGGTGCAATAACAAACATGGAGGTGGAGGATGTAGCTGGTCGTAGTGGTTCTTTAATGAATAGTTTGATTTCATTGGAAATGGGTTGAAGTAGACCATGTGGTCCTACAATATTTGGTCCTTTTCAGAGTTTTTGCTCTACTAATGTTAAAAATGCTACAGCTAAAAGAATAGGAATAACAAGCGTTAGGATATTGATTATAAACATTTTGTTAGGGAGAGGGTTTGAACCTCTGAGTATAAAGCTTAAGTTTTATGCAATTACCGGGCTCTGCCACCCTAACTAAACCCTGGTCTCGTGTGGTTATTTTGTGTTTGCTTATGAAATTGGGATTACATCATTAATTGTTTTGAAGGCACTTATTCAAAGTGGGACTTATTTCTCTCGTCCTTTTGTACTGGGAGAAATACATAATAGATAGAAACCGACGTGGATTGCTCCAGTCTGAACTCAGATCATGTAGGACTTTAATTGTTGAACAAACGAAGCTTTAATAGCAGTTACACCATTGGAGTGTCCTGATCCAGCATCGAAGTTGTAAACCCTTTTTTCAATATAGACTCTAGAATAGGATTGCACTGTTATCCCTAGGGTAACTTGTTCCATTGATCGATTTTTTGGATCAATAAGTAATATTATGCTTTGACTAGTGGGTCTAAGTTTTAATCACTCGGAGGGTTTTTGTGGTTCGAGGTCACCCCAACCAAAATTGTGAATCCATGTGAAATTTTGTTATCTCTTGGTGGTTTAACTATGTTCTTTTGGATTGATTAATTGAAGCTCCATAGGATCTTCTCATCTTATTTTGTCATCTCCGCCTCTTCACGGGGAGGTCAATTTCACTGATTAAAAGTAAGAGAAGTAAAACTCTCGTGTGGCCATTCATACAAGTCCTTTCTTTTTTTTTTTTTTTTTTTTTGTGGTACGCGGTCCTCTCACTGTTGTGGACTCTCCCATTGCGGAGCACAGGCTCTGGATGCCCAGGCTCAGCGGCCATGGCTCACGGGCCTAGCCGCTCCACGACATGTGGGATCTTCATGGACCAGGGCATGAACCCGTGTCCCCTGCATTGGCAGGCGGACTTTCAACCAGTGTGCCACCAGGGAAGCCCCATACAAGTCCTTTTTTAGAGAACAAATGATTATGCTACCTTTGCATGGTCAGGATACTGCGGCCATTTAACAATTCTCATTGGGCAGGCGGTGCCTCTAATGCTAGTGATGCTAGAGGTGATGTTTTTGGTAAACAGGCGGGGTTTGTGTTTGCCGAGTTCCTTTTACTTTTTTTAAATCTTTCCTTGGGTGCACACCTGTGTTGGATTAACAGTATGTTCAATAAATAGTCTAGTGTTGGGTTATATTTGTTTACTCCTAATTATCGGTATATTATTAGTTGCTGATGTAAACTTGGGAAAGGAGAAATACTGCTTGTTACTCATATTAACAGTATTGCTTCTATAATTGTATAGATTGGTCCAGTAATAAGACTAGGAGCTGATTTATTTAATATTGAAATTAAGATATATTGTCGAGCTTGAAGGCTTTCTTAATTGGTGGCTGCTTTTAAGCCAACTATGGTGCTGCTTATTTTTACTCTTTAGTTAAGGTTGTACCCATTTCTTAAAAGCTGTACCTTTTTAGACTAATGTTTAAATATACATTAAAACTTATAAGGGGTTCTTAGTATTTTTAATGTTGAACTGAAATTCTTTTCCTGGACAGCCAGCTATCACCAGACCCGTTAGGCTTGTCACCCTACTTATAAATCTTCTCACTATTTTGCCACATAGATGAGTTTTTTCTAGTAACTATTCATAAGTAGCTCGTCTGGTTTTGGGTAGTTTAACTTAAGTTCTCTTTTTTAAAATTTTGGTAGTTAAATCATTATGCAAAAGGTACAAGGGGTAAGCTTTGTTTTTTGTTACTTTTAATGTTTCTTTCATAATTCCCTTATGGTACTTTCTCTATGGCTCCATTAGTATTTAAATTTCTATCTCCTATACTTTAGATGTTAGGTGAATGTTTTATTTGATTGGTTCGTGCTAGTATGATGGAGGGTTGTGGGCTAGATTTAGTTCAAGGCATTCATAGGCTATGAAATCTTCTAGGTGTAAACTCGGTGCTTTATTTAAGCTATGCTTTGGTTTATCCAAGCACACCTTCCAGTATGCTTACCTTGTTATGACTTATCTCCTCTCATATAACTGACTAGCATCTGTTAATAAGTTGTGGTTTTATCATAATACTTGAGGGAGGGTGACAGGCGGTGTGTGCGTCTTCATGGCCTTATTCAATTAAGCACTCTTCTTAATTTACTACTAAATCCTCCTTTGGTTTTTAAGGATTCATAAAAAGTTTCGTGCAGATAAGAGAGTGTTCTTTGTGTAGAAAATGTAGCCCATTTCTTCCCACCCCATGGGTTACACCTTGACCTAATGTTTTTACATGCTATAGTTGTGCTTACTTTTACTCCTTTTTAAGGTTTGCTGAAGATGGCAGTATATAGACTGAATTAGCAAGGGCTGGTGAGGTTTACCGGGGTTTATCGATTATAGAACAGGCTCCTCTGGAGGGGTGTGAGGCACCGCCAAGTCCTTTGAGTTTTAAGCTGTTGCTAGTAGTACTCTGGCGAATAATCTAGTTCTTGTAATTATTTGGGTTTAGGGCTAAACATAGTGGGGTATCTAATCCCAGTTTTGGCCTTAGCTGTCGTGTAATCAGGATATGCTAAAGTCACTTTTGTAGTCGACTTTTACTTTAATTATGGTTTGTTATAGCTAAATTAAGATTTAACTTTATTTTGTATTACTCTTTAACACGCTTTACGCCGTATTTCTATTAACTTGGGTCAATCGTATGACCGCGGTGGCTGGCACAAAATTTACCAATGCTAATTAATATGGCTTAGTCGAACTTTTGTTTATGGCTTAATTTTTATCACTGTTGTCTCCCGTGGAGGTGTGGTTGAACAAGGCGTTGTGGGCTACTGACATAGTGTGCTTGATACCTGCTCCTTTTAATCTTAGTGATTTAGAGGGCATTCTCACCGGAGGGCAGATACTTGCATGTGCAATTCTATTAAAAATTAATAGAAAGGCTGGGACCAAACCTGTGTGTTTATGGGGCTAGGAAGCCCATCTAGGCATTTTCAGTGCCTTGCTTTAGAGGTTGTTTAAGCTACATCAACTTGCTGTGTACAGGTGGTATTTATATGGCTGTGTTGTGCAGTTTGTGTCAGATTTAGTATTAAATTTTTGATAAAATGGCTAATGAATCTGGGGGATGTCTGTCTATATGGGTGGTGAATATCTAAGTACTTTATTGGTATGATGGGAGTGTTTTTGAGGCTAATCTGTTTTGATGGGAGTTTGTTTTAGATGGGGGTGGGGGAGAAGAGTGGAATGCTATGTCTATTGTACATGTATACACATATAATATTGTTATGTCCTGTAACCAATGACTTAATTACACACCATGAATTACTGATGCTAGTAAGTAACTTTCAGTTGAAGTCCAGCTACAATTTGCTTGACTGTGTTAAGACCTTTTAAGGTCATAGCTGAGTCCAAGCATCCCCCCTAAAGCTTAAAAAATACCAAATGCATGAAATCACAGTTATGTGTGAGCATGGGCTGATTAGTCATTGGTTCATCGAGATGTCTTATTTAAGGGGTTAGAGTGGGTGATTTTAGGTGAGATGGCCTTGAAGTAAGAACCAGATGTCTGATAAAGTTCATTAATAGAAACCCCGACAGATTATGGGCCCAGAGTGAGAAGAGGGGTACCTGCCAAGCGGGTTGATGGTCCTGGTGATTAAGCTTGTGGTCTAATGGACGGGAAATGCATGTTGACTGGAATTGATTTGACTTAATGAACTATGTACGATTAATTATATGTACTATGTAATACTAATAGTAGGATGTGCATGCTTATAAGCATGGGGTAAGTAATGTAATGTACAATTATATATATAATGTAATGTACATATAAATGTATATACTTATTAATGTGGTAATACAGGTATGTACTATGTACATAATAGTTTATGATAAAATGGGCTGTTTTGATACTGATATAGTACTTAACAATTCTGTAAATGTCTTATAATATAGTTTCAGGGAATAGTTTAAGTAGAATTTCAGGTTTGGGTGCTGGCGGTGAAGCTCGGGGCTTCTTCCTTGAGTCTTAGGGAGGTGTGTTGTTCTCCTTTTCTAGATTACAAACCGGGGTAATATGATATATTACAAAGACTCTTCTTTTCGGGAGATTGTTTTCAATGATGCTATTTACTGGTATTAGTACTAGAATTAAAAGGAAGTATAAAATAGATGTGAGTTGTCCAGTAATGATGAAGGGATGTTCTACAGTTTGTCCACCAATCCATGTTAGTATTAGTAGGTTTTCCACTAGCACACAAAATAAGAATTGGCTAAGGGGTCGGAATGTTACACTTCGTTGTTTGAATGTGTGAAGTATTGGGATAAATGCTAGAATTAGGATTGAAAGTAATAGGGCTAAAACTCCTCCTAGTTTTTTGGGAATTGATCGTAGAATTGCATATGTGAATAGAAAATATCACTCTGGTTTAATATGCAGTGGTGTGTTGAGTGGGTTTGCTGGGGTGTAGTTGTCAGGGTCTCCTAGCAAGTCGGGTGAAAATAGGACTAGTATTAGTGAGACTAGGATTAGTAGTAGACTGCCTAGGATGTCTTTAATTGTGTAATAAGGGTGGAATGGAATTTTGTCTATGTCAGATGGGATTCCTGTGGGGTTGTTGGATCCTGTTTCATGGAGAAATAGTAGGTGGACAGCTGTTAGTGCTGTAATGATGAAGGGGAGGATAAAACGAAAAGCGAAGAATCATGTGAGTGTTGCTTTATCTACGGAAAAGCCACCTCAGATCCATTCGACAAGAGTGGTACCAATATATGGGATTGCTGAGAGCAGGTTTGTAATGACTCTTGCCCCTCAGAATGACATTTGTCCTCATGGTAGTACATAGCCTATAAATGCAGTAGCTATAACTGTAAGTAGTAGAATAATTTTCTACTTAACAATCCCTGCTTTAAGATGAAACATCAATCTCAAGGACAAAAAAAAAAAAAAAGAGAGGAAAATAGTAGCAAGCATGCTCAAAAGCGTATAGTTACGATATGAAAACAAGGAATTATCATTAAGAGTAAATGAAATCAAAGTTAACACAGAGCATTTCTGCAAAACTATCTGAGAAAAAGTTGATAATAGAGATTAAAAAATCCCACTTAAAAATTTGGAGGGGACATGAAATCCATAATTATACTAAATACTGATGGTATCAAAGAGTTTTCAAAAATTTATCATTAATTAAAATGTCAAAAATATGCTTTAAAATAAAAAATCTATCTTTCCCAATTATAATGAATATGGAATGGATAAAATAACATAGCACATTTAGAAAATTGAGAAGAATGCCCGCATCTCTGGTAAAACTAACATTATGACCTATTAGGCAAAGAAGACCTAAAATAATTAAATCAATCATTTAAATATCTAATTGACATTAGATAAATAAACAAGGGTTATGTCTATACTTAGGGCAATTTAATATTAGTCTTTTCAAAATAAACATTATATATTTATTTTCCTTTTATAAAAAAGATGTCCACTCATTCATACTTAATTCAACCATTTATTCAACAAATATTTTTCAAAGACCCAATGGGTGTCATAAAATATGAAGAATATTGAAAATTCAGAAGTACATATGATTATGACAAAACCTTACCCCTAAGAAGTTTCAACACTATTAAAGAAGGAAAGAAAAACAGAGGATGTTAAAACAAAGTAGGAAAAATGAGAGAAGTGCCTCCACAAGGAGGTTCTACCACAATATTACAGAAACTTAGAAGATGAGTAGCTAATGAGGAAAGCAATTTTGAGGCAGAACACTTTGAAGGATGAGAAGTCAAGGTGGGGGTTGGGGGTGGAAGAGTAGAGGTAAGACTTTCCAGGAAAAAGGGATTAGTTAAAAGCATTGGTACACATATTTTGCATTTGTAGCCCATTTTAGAATACTAGATATTTTTTTAGTAGCACATGTAAAGTGATTAAAAGTCTCATAAAAACATTATATGAGAGAATAATAAAGAGAACACAATCACCATACACTGTAACAGCATTCCAAATTGTCTATAAAGGTATCCACAGTTATTGCATTGTTGAATTGGTGGTCCTTCAATATTGTATTACTTTTTGAGTTGAACTGTTTACTGCCCTGACCAAACTTTCTTATATACTTGCAAAGCAATTATTATTGATCCCAGGGAGCAAGGATTTGTCTTTGGTGTGGTTTGACATTACATTTCTTACCTCTGTCTTATGGCAAATCACATTCTGTTCTACCCCACTTTGAATGACCTCTGCTAAATAGTCTCTCTAACAGGCCTGATCATAACTGCAAGTATTTTTAGTTATATTAAAACACATTTTTTAAATGCAGCAAAATTTGGCCACATACCTTTGAATTATTTGCTGCTCACTGATGAAGAAACATTGTACTATATTTAATGCGTGCTGAGCTCAGCTCATCTGAAACCTATCAGAAACTGAATGGTTGAAGTTCACCTAGAGTATATATGAAGTTGACTGGTAGAAGTTTGGGAATAAAAAGGGTTCAGATTGTAAAGTTTCTTGAATGCTCCACTAAGAAAATTAAGTTCTCTCTACTAAGCAATGGGAAATATAATCAAGCAAGGAATCAATCTACTTAAACTGTGCTTTAGGAAGATTAATCTGTGAAGCTAAATATACTGTGTAAGCCAAGATAAAATGGAGAGATCAAAGACAGGGTGTTCCATTAGAATGTTGTCTTTGAGAGCAAGTACCAATGCTATTAGCTTAAATAGAAGAGATGGCTGAGGGAATAAAATGAAAGGGAATGTCTATAAAAGTTAAAACGAACCATATCCAACACTACATGTGATGTAGAAAATCTACAATACGTTCTCTGTTTGGTAACATTTGCTATGATAATTAAGCAGGAGGTGACATCACTTTTATCATTATCAAACCATCATTTTAATTATGTCTAAAATTTGTCTAGATTATAACCAAGTTTGAGGATATCAGTAAATTATGTCCAAGAATATTTTTCTATTACTCTTCAGAGTGAGTTATTAGCTGCTCTGTGTCTTGGGGAATTGCTAATCTTTAAGACTGCCTATGCATTAGCTATTATGGAATCTAGAAAACTATAAGTTAATAGCATTGTTTCCTCTGCTTAATGTGATTTAATGGTAATCAATGCCACTCACCAACTCATTAAAAAGCCTTCTTCACAGCTCATAAAAAACTAAAACCTGGGGGATTTGAAACTTTCCAGTCAATTAAAAGACAACAGTACCCAACCGTTTTTTCCAAATACAATTTAAAATGAGCATATAAAAGCATAGCTAAGTGAAAATATTTATTAGTATTTGGAAACTCTGCTTTAATTTGATATCAATTTTTATAAAGAGGCTTAGTCTTAAAAAAGAACAATATATAAATTGAAGCCTATTCAAAGAAAGTTTGAACTTTTGGCACTCACAACTTAAACCAAGAAGTTTAGAACAGTCATGCAAAGTTAACTCTCTGTCAGGGAGGGGAAAATTTCTCTTTAGTTCTTGTGGCTGGACTAATAAAAAATTTGGCACAAGACAGATTAACAGGAGAAAAAGAAATACATTTCAATTCATGTTCATGGAGGTCCCATAGAAATGGGACCTAAGAAGTGGCCAAAGCAGGCAGCTTTTATACTTTTTAGACAAAGAAACAATAAATTTGTGAGCAACTGATAGGGCAAAGAAACCTAGGTTTTGGGTGCCCAATTAATGAAGAATCTGAACAGAGTTTGGGCTTGAGGAAATAAATAAGTAACAGGTTTGTTTATATAGGCTACTTAGCCCCAAATTCCCTATCTTCCTATCTTTGGTGACAAAGGTATCCTTCTACCTTTAGATGCAGGGAGTGTACCTTTCATATGGGAGATTTCCTGTTTTTAGGGAGACAGAAAAGAGGGTCAGAGTGTCCCTCTTGTACTGGCCATTTCTTAAGTCACTTTAATTCAAAATAATAAGTATGCCATTTTGGGGTGGCCTCCCTGGACCCCAATACTTCTAAACTGCCAAAAAAAATCCTCTTCTCATTCTTAAGGGCATTTCCAGTTTGATCTTCTTCAAAGTAGGGAGACAGAACTAAAAGACTATGACTCAAAAGTTGTATAATAACCTACTGTTGGTAAAAGCAAGTATAATACAACCTCCACCCCAAAATCTGAATTAAATTTCTTGATTAATTCAGTGAAGTTAACTTTTTCATTGTTTTGGCTTTATTCCCTGTTTTGTCTCTGTAGTCTATAATACCATACAACCTACCATATTTTCTTGGAAATGTGGTCTTAACTAGAGGGAATATTTGTGAGTTTTGTGGGAAAATTAAGTAAAATTTACCTTTTCCTTCCCATGAGTTTTCATGAACTTTTTCCAGAGGAAAACCATTTTTCAAAGGGGTAAATAGGGACTTCCCTGGTGGTGTAGTGGTTAAGAATCCGCCTGCCAATGCAGGGGACACAGGTTTGATCCCTAGTCCAGGAAGAACCCACATACCGCGGAGCAACTAAGCCCGTGCTCCACAACTCCTGAGCCTGCGCTCTAGAGCCCACAAGCCACAACTACTGAGCCCACGTGCCACAACTACTGAAGCCCATGTGCCTAGAGCCTGTGCTCCATCACAAGAGAAGCCACCGCAATGAAGCCCGTGCACTGCAATGCAGACCCAACACAGCCAAAAATAAATAGATAAATAAATAAATTTTTTTAAAGGGGGTAAATAAAGGGATTTGAGAGCTATATAACTCAGCTACTCTGTGTATACCTGAACACTCCCCACTGCTTCCAAGTGAAGAGGACTGCTGGAGGTGAAGTAGGAAGGGGATTTTTTCCCTTGTATTGAAAGAGCATGCAGTTCTACAGCTGGTTGCACTGGAGCAAATCTTCTTGCTTTATTTGTAGGGAAATTTTAATTGCCAGAACATATAGGAAACTTGTCCTGTCTCACCAGAAAAACAAAACACAACACAAAGCAACAACAAAACAGGATTTCCAAAATAGCATTGATTCAATGTCACAGAAAACTTTCCACTTATAGGCTTTTATTCTATTTCTAGCCAACAAAACTTTAAAGTAAGATATAGAAGATACTCTTATAGTAATTGTGTTGATATAATTCCATGTTAGAAACTTGTATTGGAATATTAACTTGTAATTCCTTTCTTGGCAAATGTAAACACATTTTTATTAAAGATCATGAGTGGTAACTCTCAGCCCTCTCATGGTATGTCTTAAGAAAGAACTAGTCTTTTAGTCTAAACTATTTTTGAAGAATGGGAAAACACTAGAATGTTCTTAAAGTTATCACTTTCTTATTTCTGTTACAATAGAGGTTGTATGGAAATATTTTCTGACACTTTGAAATTAAATATAGGCTGCTGGAATAACTAGTTCAAATTTCTTTTTGTGTCTTTTCTGGTAATTAGGATAGAAACAAATATCCAAAGGGGAAAACATACATATTTCCATTTGTACATACATATTCACAACTGGTATACTCTACAGAGCCAGTTAGAGGAAATGTCTTTAAAAATCTCTTCAAATTCCTGCTAAACTCTCCTGATTTGAGTAAGTTCACTAGCTAAAACAAAAATTCATAGGCTCAGATAAACAAAGTTCATATTAATGTAATGCTAATATACAAGCAAAATTGTGATTTTTTTGTTCTTGTTATTGTACATAACTACATTAATTGTGGTCTGGAGAAGTAGCCATTGGATTTGACATTTTCTAGTCAAACAAGGTAACATTCTCTATGACAAGTGGAGACATAGTTATCAGCTCCTCTACTCTCATCCTTTCAAATTGGATCACACCCTCCACTGTAATAAATTTCATTATTCAACAAGTTGCCTCCATTGCATATATGCCTCTGTCTGCACAAGGAGTGAGGGAATGGGACAAAAAGAGAAAGACTATCTCACATATGACTAAGGTTGAGGAATTAAACGTTAAAAGTTTTTACCACCCCAAATATTTCCACCGATGATGTATTTTTTTGTTTCTTTTCAAGTTATTACCAGAAAAATGTAGTCTACTAAAATATGTTTATTAAGTAACATTCAATTTTGTTTCTTATTTTCTCTTTGTCAAAGCCTTATGCATCTGCCTATCTCAGCACTTGGTCAGAATGAGATCACCACTTTTGCCACCTCAATTAAACTCCACCATCAAGTATGATAATACCAGCTGATAAGAATCTTATTAATTGCAAGTAAATGCAATATTTTAGTAAGCCTGATTGATCATGAAAAGAGGGAAATAAAAACAAAAGGAACTGAAAAATAGCTCCTCTGTGTGACAGGCACTATGCAAAGTGATGATTTCATTGAGTCATTCCATCAACCAAATGAACCAAGTACTGCTTTTATACAGATTTTACAGTTGAAGAAATTGAGTCTTAGAGAACATGTCTTCTAAGATTCCAGAGACAGTGAATGTGGGCTACAAGCTTAACATGCATGCAGTCTGATGACAGAACCCCACACTCTTACTCAGATTTAATCTGAACAGATTTATCACAGATAAGTATACTGTTTCCATTAGCCCTTAAAAACTCACATTATTAACTTATGGTTCTTAGGAGAATCAATGCTATAAACTGCTAAGTAAAAGAACTGCTAGTCCCTAAACCCTTCTTTCTCACTGAAATAATAAATTGGTTTAAGAGATGATCTGTAAGTTCTTTATTAAGATTTTTTTGCTTTTGTTAGTGTTTTAGTTTTTTTACGTGAACAAGCCAATGACTGGGCAAGGACACGCGTGAACAAGATTTAGATGACGTAAATTTTTTCCTGCAAAAGTTCACTATGGAGAGAAAAAGACTAAAAAATCAAATGTCTGTAATTTATATAATTGGAGATCCATTTTACAAAAATGTAAATAGCTTGAGCAATTTTTAATACTGCAACTCTGCTCTTTTAAAAAATTTTTGGCCTTTAACGTGTTGCTGAAGAGATCTTCTGTTTCCACAGAAAAGCACTTGACATAGGTAAAACAATTTTACTACAACAAGACATCTCTATTTTTTATTGTAATGTCATTCACTTTAGATGCAACTTTAGTGTTTACTTTTTTAAGACAATCTTTTAAACCAAATATGTGAAAAGCTAACAGGGTCTTTGATACTAAAATATGTTCAATATAACCTTAGTAGTGACAGTAAACCATTTTGTTCAATTTAACTTTAGCTCTAGGATATATGGAGTGCTTATTCATTTGTAAGTCATTAAATAATCATTTATTGATCATGTCTTAGTCATTACGCTAGACAATGGGGATACAATGAGGTAAGAAATTAAAAATAAAATCTGTCGTTCATGATCATTATTGTTCTATAGATAGCAAAAAGATAAATTGAGAAAAGAACTGTTAAGTAAAAATGAACCAGTACTTGATGATTTGGAAAATTTTCACCCTATTGAGATAGAATGCTTGGGAAACATGTCCATGGTTGTGCCTTAGTAACTTTTGCCTAGGAGATTATGTGTGTGACACATGGATACAGTCACCCAGATCATGGGTGGTGGGTTATGGAATAGAGATGGGTTATGCAGGCACGATCTTTAAAGAACCTTCTTGTTTAATGGTATGGATTCCTTCAACATACATGGTAAACTGACAAGTTTTTTTTTTCACGTTCTCATCAATTCATGGAGGGAGGGGAATGAAAATACAAAGAGAAAAAGGAAACATGCAAACTGTCTATTAAAGAAGAGCTTGTTCTTGTATTTTTAAATGCATCCTAGTATCAAATCATGGCAGTGTTAATACTTCCTGCATTATATTTAAAATATGATGTGACCCGTTTTGTTTTAACACGTTACTATTTACAACATGCCAACCCCTGCAACGATTGCATAATGGCAACGGTGTTAGATGCCCACTTGAAAACATGCGAGGGTTACCTCGCTTTCCATAAATTCTCTGAGAGGTGCTCAAACAAAACGGCCCAGGGCTTCCCTGGTGGCGCAGTGGTTACGAATCCACCTGCCAATGCAGGGGACACGGGTTCGAGCCCTGGTCCGGGAAGATCCCACATGCCGTGGAGCAACTAAGCCTGTGCACCACCTGACAAGATTTTTGAGAATGTTTCATCAACAGAAACACTGTGAGCTTGAACTGAAGGGGATAGAAACAGCATGAAATGAAGGAAGGCTGTTGGTCTTCTAGGATTATAGGCAGGAAACAAGTTGAAAAAACTATTCAGGTACAGTCATGAGCTACCCTTCAAGCAAAAGCAAAATTACTTTGAGGGAAGAAGCAGAAGCCAGATAGGTTGACCCAAAGGCACAAATAATGGACTTAGTTCTGTAGGCCCAGAGGATGAGCTGTTGAGGCCTCCTTACACCCAAAAAAAGACCTTCCATAAATTCAAAGGGAGATCAAACCAGAGAATTATTCTCAAATTGTGAAACCTAATGGAATTTACTTTGCTGGATTCAAAAAATGCTTTGGGTCAGTAACTTCTTTATTCTTTTCATGTTCTCCAGTTCAAAATACAAATGTCTATCCCATGCCAGTTCTATAACTTGTACTTTGGAATCAGATAATTTTTCCAGTTTCACAGGTACAAAGATGGTGAGAAATTTTCCCCCAGGATTAATCATATCCAGAATCTCACCTGTAGATGATTTAGATTATTACTAACTTTTTAAATTTAGAGTACTTAGATAATGAAATTTGAAAAATTTTAATTTGATATGTATGTAAGATTTTGGTATAGAGTTAATGCTCAAAGAGATTAAGACTTTTGGGATATTGGGATTGAATGAATGTATCTTGCACGTAGGATGGATGTGAATTTTTGGTGGCCATAGGGTGGACTTTACTGGGTTGAATAGCATCTCCTAAAAATTCATGTCCACCCAGATCCTCAGAATGTGAACTTATTTGGAAATAGGGTCTTTGGAGATTTAATTAGTTAAGATAAAGTCATACTGGTTAAAGTGACTCTAATTTCAGTATGACTGGTGTTCTTTTAAGAAGAAAATTTGGTTAGAGAGAAAGAGACACACGTAGGGAGAAGACAGCCATGTGAAGACAGAGGTTGAGATTGGAGTTCTGCTGCCCCAAGGTAAGGAATGCCTGAGACCACCAGAAATTGGAAGAGGCAAAGAAAGAAGTCTTTAAAACCCTCACAAAGGACAGGTCCCTGCCAACACCTTGATTTCAGAGGTATAGCTTCCAGAACTATGAGATAATAAATTCCTGTTGTTGTAAGACAACAAGTTGGTGGTCATTTGTTTTAACAGTCTGAGTAAACTAATACCATGTAGAATAGATCAGGGAAGGCTTCACAGGGAAGGAATATGCAAACTGGCTTTTGAAGAATAATTATGTTTTTTTACAGGCAGGAAAGACTAAGATGTTTAAGAAATAGATGCCCAAGTCTTAAAAAAAAAAAAAGATATGTTTAATTTCTAAAGCAAATGGTGGCTTCAGGAGTTTCACAAGAGTAATACAAAAGTGATAACATGTCAACTGTCAGATTTATAAGATTGAATACCATTGGGGCAAATTTGTCATGAAACACCCAGCGATACGGCCTTTGTATGTCGTAACTTTTTAAGAAACTGCCGAACTGTTTTCCAAGGTGGTGATATAATTTGAAATCCCCACCTGCATAATAGTTCCAGTTTTTCCACATCCTTGACAATTCATGATATAGATAGTCTTTTCAATTTTAGCCATGGAGATAAAGTGGTATCTTATTGTGACATTAATTTGCATTTTCCTAATGACTAATGATGTTAAACATATTTTTATTTTTGCTATTTAAAAACAAAATAAAGTAAGTCGAATTCAATGACTTACTTTAGGTAAGGTAGGTCTTAAGGTAAGACTCCGACCTCATTAGAAATAAAGGGAGACAAATTCATCTTTCACAAACTACTGCATTACTGCATATTTTTGTTTGAACCCCTCTACTCCTGATCTAAACTGTCCCTAGAGTTTAGTAAAAAAAAAAAAAAAATGAAGACACGTGCGAATATTTTTACAAATATTTTTGATCTTAAAGACTTGCTCTCCTTGATACTCACTAAAAGATCTTATACTTAAATTCTCAGTTTGGGCCCTTTCTGCTAGGTTTTCTTTTTTTCTTCCTTAGTTGTTTCCAAACTTATTTAAAGCATTCTTTTTCTCCTTTAATATTTATTTTTTATTCATTTATTATTTTTAAAATAAATTTATTTATTTATTTTTGGCTGTGTTGGGTCTTCATCGCTGTGCACAGGCTTTCTCTAGTTGCGGTGCACGGGCTTCTCATTGCGGTGGATTCTCTTGTTACGGAGCACAGGCTCTAGGCACGTGGGCTTCAGTAGTTGTGGCTCTCAGGCTCTAGAGCGCAGGCTCAGTAGTTGTGGCACACGGGCTTAGTTGCTCCATGGCACGTAGGATCTTCCTGGACTGGTGCTAGAATCCGTGTCACCTGTGTTGGAAGGCTGATTCTTAACCACTGTGCCACCCAGGTAGGCCCAATTTTTATTTTTTTGGCTGTGACACACCTCTGGCGGGATCTTAGTTCCCAGACCTGAGACTGAACCTACGCCCTAGGCAATGAAAGCATGGAGTCCTAACCACTGGACTGTCAGAGAATTCCCCCCTTTTTTAAAAATTTTTTAATTTAATTGTATTTATTTTTTTAATAGCAGGTTCTCATTAGTTATCCATTTTATACATATTAGTGTATATATGTCAATTCCAATTTCCCAATTAATCACACCACCACCCCCAGCCACTTTCCCCCCTTGGTGTCCATACATTTGTTCTCTACATCTGTGTCTCAATTTCTGCCCTGCAAACCGGTTCATCTGTACCATTTTTCTAGGTTACACATATATGTGTTAATATACGATATTTGTTTTTCTCTTTCTGACTTACTTCACTCTGTATGACAGTCTCTGGATCCATCCATGTCTCCACAAATGACTCAATTTCATTCCTTTTTATGGCTGAGTAATATTCCATTGTATATATGTACCACATCTTCTTTATCCATTCATCTGTTGATGGGCATTGAGGTTGCTTTCATGTCCTGGCTATTGTAAATATTGCTGCAGTGAACATTGGGGTGCTTGTGTCTTTTTGAATTATGGTTTTCTCTGGGTAAATGCCCAGTAGTGGGATTGCTGGGTCATATGGTAATTCTATTTTTAGTTTTTAAAGGAACCTCCATACTGTTCACCATTGTGGCTGTATCAATTTACATTCCCACCAACAGTGTGAGAGGGTTCCCTTTTCTCCATACCCTCTCCAGTACTTGTTGTTTCTGGATTTTCTGATGATGCCCACTCTGACTGGTATGAGGAGATACCTCATTGAAGTTTTGATTTGCATTTCTCTAATAATTAGTGATGTTGAGCATCTTTCCATGTGCTTCTTGGCCATCTGTATGTCGTCTTGGGAGAAATGTCTATCTAGGTCTTCTGCCCATTTTTGGATTGGGTTGTTTGTTTTTCTAATATTGAGTTGCATGAGCTGTTTATATAGTTTGGAGATTAATCCTTTGTCCGTTGATTCATTTGCAAATATTTTCTCCCATTCTGAGGGTTGTCTTTTCATCTTGTTTGTAGTTTCCTTTGCTGTGCAAAGGCTTTTAAGTTTCACCCATTTGTTTATTTTTGTTTTTATTTCCATTATTCTAGGAGGTGGATCAAAAAAGAGCTTGCTGTGATTTATGTCAAAGAGTGTTCTTCCTATGTTTTCCCCTAAGAGTTTTATAGTGTCCGGTCTTACATTTAGGTCTCTAATCCATTTTGAGTTTATTTTTGTGTATGGTGTTAGGGAGTGAATTCACCTGTGAAGCCATCTGGTCCTGGACTTCTTTCTGTTGGAAGATTTTTAATCACAGTTTCCATTTCATTACTTGTGATTGGTCTGTTCATATTTTCTATTTCTTCCTGGTTCTGTCTTGGAAGGTTATACGTATTAAGTTTTGCCAGTTTGATTACTATGTGTCTCGCCATGT
Source organism: Neophocaena asiaeorientalis asiaeorientalis (assembly GCF_003031525.2). Classification (NCBI taxonomy): domain Eukaryota; kingdom Metazoa; phylum Chordata; class Mammalia; order Artiodactyla; family Phocoenidae; genus Neophocaena; species Neophocaena asiaeorientalis. The sequence continues at coordinate 392,407 of NW_020172476.1, forward strand.
TTCTCCTTGGGTTTATCCTGTATGGGACTCTCTGCACTTCCTGGACTTGGGTGGCTATTTCCTTTCCCATGTTAGGAAAGTTTTAGACTGTAATCTCTTCAGATGTTTTCTCGGGTCCTTTCTCTCTCTCATCTCCTTCTGGGACCCCTATAATGTGAATGTTGTTGTGTTTAATGTTGTCCCAAAGGGCTCTTAAGCTGTCTTCATTTCTTTTCATTCTTTTTTTCTTTATTCTGTTCCACAGGAGTGAATTCCACCACTCTGTCTCCCAGGTCACTTATCCATTTTTTGCGTCAGTTATTCTGCTATTGATTCCTTGTAGTGTATTTTTAATTTTGGTTATTGTATTGTTCATCTCTGTTTCTTTGTTCTTTAATTCTTCTAGGTCTTTGTTAAACATTTCTTGCATCTTCTCGATCTTTGCCTCCATTCTTTTTCTGAAGTCCTGGATCATCTTCACTATCATTATTCTGAATTCTTTTTCTGGAAGGTTGCCTGTCTCCACTTCATTGAGTTGTTTTTCTGGGGTTTTAGCTTGTTTCTTCATCTGGTCCATAGCCCTCTGCCTTTTCATCTTGTCTATCTTTCTTTGAACGTGGTTTTTGTTCCACAGGCTGCAGGATTGTAGTTCTTCTTGCTTCTGTTGTCTGCCCTCTGGTGGATGAGGCTATCTAAGAGGCTTCTGCAAGTTTCCTGAACCCATCTTTTCATTTGGGGATGTTCATATTATGATCTTGTGTCTAGGGAGGCCTGTTACCCATTCAAAACTTGCCTGAGAAAGACTGGTACTAGAAGACAATAGACATGTATGACCTCATGCTGTCCTCTGCTGGTTTCCTGCACAACTGCACATCTTGGATGGGGACAATTTCCATTCAACACAAATGGTAACTCTTCTGTTTCCAGCCCTGGTAGTGTTGTGGGTCTCCTGCAGAAGTGGGGGAGTGGCTGTGACTCACCACAGGGACAAGGACACTGGCAGCAGAAGTTCTGGGAAGTACTCCTTGGTTTGAGCCCTCCTGGAGTAACTAGGTGATATTATCTTGGCTTTTTTAAAATCCCTCTATTGCATTTTTGGTAACTTAGATTGACTAATGCAGGAGTGACCTAAGTGTTATCACTTTGTGACTAAATATGGGAATGCTGATCAAGATTCCCTGGTTTCAAATTCCATCTCTACCATTTACTAGATGTGTGACTTTGGGTAATTTGCATAACCCCTCTGTGCCTGGGTGGCCTCATTTATAAAATGGAGATTATAATGGTATCTTCCTCCTATGATAATTAAGCATGCTATAAATAAATAATATATGTAAGTCACTTAGAATATATAATATGTACTAAGTACATGGTATAATGAGTCTCTGTTATAGAAAATACAGTTAATGATTTTACCTTCTGGACACCAGTGTAGGATTTAATAAAATAATATAAGCAAAAGTACCTGGTCCATGGTGTTTCCAATAAGTGAAGCACCCTTTTTCTTTAATATACCATTTCCAATGCAATAAATTCCAAGAGGTTCTCAAATTATGTTTTTGTGGCTGGTTATTGAAAATCTTATCAATATGAAGAAATGGTGATACACAATGATCTATATTTTTTTTTATTATAAAAGTTACTCAAATTATAATAAGGCAATCTTGGTAGCTTTTCATTATTCTCGTAACATCATTTCAGTTCAGCCATAAGGGGCCAAGTGCCTATTCCAAAGTATTTCCTGGAATGTCAGATCAATCAAAATGCCTAGTGTTCGCTCCACTTTTTTGAGTCATATATATGGACACTAGAAACAAAATAAATGAATAAATGAATGAAGTTTCTTGATTGCTGAAGGAGTTGTAGCTTTGCATTTCTTAATTTCCATACACTTTTAAAGGTCAGCCACAACACTATGTATGAAAGGATGAATACACACACTAAAATGATCTGTGGTTAATTAAAATTAAAAGGGTTGAGAAATTTATAGTTTTACTTTTTAACTGCTTAGAGTGTTCTCATCTTTTAATACGTGGTTGGGACAAATGCTTATTGATGCTGGTTGATGAAGGCATTGAAAGAGAGAATGGCCTTTATTTGAGGGAAAAAACATTTCTGATGGAAATACCTCATATTGTTTCCCCACAGGTAATTTTTACTTACAAAGAGATCTGTAAAAATGTATTTTCCCAATTTTAATTATATGACCATTAAGAAGAATGGCTTTCTTTTGCAGGCAGCTAAGAGAATTTCTAGTGCTTTAATGTATTTGGAGAACCCAAAATGAGTTATTTTATTTTTAATTCAAACTTGGCTTTAATTTGGTCCTCTAGGAGACATACTGGAAGGCATTTGGTTTTGAAAAAATAATAATAACAATATTAAGGGTTTATGTTGTCCACTACTTGTTTTTTTTCCCATCCCCTAACGGCTGAAGAGGCCTCTTGGTGAATTTTCCGAATGTCTGCAGGTGCCAAATGTGTCAAATTTGCACCTGCAGAGTTGCATGATTGTGCTTCTGTAAGCTTCATGCTGAACAATATATGGTGAATGCAGTAGAAACAGAGGGACTGAGGGACAGCTGGAGTTTTTGAAGAAAAATGAAAATAACAACAAAAGTAACAACAACAAAAATCTGGCAAATATATCAGTGTAGTTCTCATCTTTCATTGGATTAGGGAGTGCAGTAGGTATTTTTAAACGTAGAATCAGCAGCGGTTGAATTATAACTAGGAGAGAAATTGCACAGACTTCTCAAATCAACAATGTAACTAAAGTAACCTGGAATAATGATGTATAATTCCAGGTGCCTCTACAGTAAACTAGGCACAAGTCTCCCAGGGTCAGCCCTCAAACCCCACCATCAGTCTTGTCTTCTCTAAATTCATTATCTGTTGTATACTTTCATCAAGTTCTATAGATTCTCGCTTCAACTTGATCTGCTAATTACAGAAAGTTCCCATTCCCATAGCCAGCAATTAGCCTCCTCATTATTTTAAACCTGAGTTATTACACAGATGTCCTGCCACTAGCAAGGCAAGATAATGTAATAGAAATCATATATATTTTTTAAATATAGTTCTGATTGTAACTCTATCACTTATTTGTTTAACCCCTTCAAACCTTAGGTACCTGATATAAAAATAAGACCAACAATTCCTTTCTCTAGAACTGTGTAATAATCAAAGAGATAAGTCAAATGAAGTTTAAGTTGCACAGCTAGTAATATACTAAACTATGGGTTAAAAAAAGAAAATAAAAACAGTTTATGTTAACAAATCCAGTATAGAACCTAGTATCTTATGAAGGTTCCCTCTTCTGACTCAAACCAAATGTTGATTTCACAAAAATATTCTGCATCTCACACACATGAAAAGATGCTCAGAGTCACTAATCATCAGGGAAATGCAAATCAAAACCATCTCACACCTGTCAGAATGGCTATTATCAAAAAGACAACAAATATAAAGTGTCGGTGAGGATGTGGATAAAAGGGAACCCTCATGCACTGTTAGTAAGATGGTAAATTGTTGCATCCACTATGGAAAACAGTATGAAGGTTCCTCAGAAAATTAAAAAGAGAACTTCTATGTGGTCCAATAATTCCACTTTGGATTTGAAAAGATATATGTAACCCAACGTTCACTGCAGCATTATTTACAATAGTCAAGATATAGAATAAACCTCAGTGTCTATCAATAGCTGAACAAATAAAGAAGATGTGGTATATATACACAGCCATAAAAAAAATAAAATAAAATCTTGTCTTTTGTGACAATGTGAATGGATCTAGAGGGTATTATGCTGGGTGAAGTAAGTCAGACAGATAAAGACAAACACCATATGACTTCACTTATATGTGAAATATAAAAAACAAAACAAATGAACAAACAAAACAAATCAAAATCAGACTCATAGATACAGAGAACAAATGAGTGGTTGCCAGAGGCGATGGTGGTGAGAGGGCAAATAAGTGAAGGGGATTAAGAGGTACAAACCTTCTATTATAAAATAAGTAAGACATAGGAATATAATACACAATATAAGAAATATGGTCAATAACATTATCATAACTTTGCACAGGGACAGAGGGTTACTAAATTTATTGTGGTGATCATTTCATAGTGTATATAAATGTCAAACCACTATGTAGTACACCTGCAACTAACATAATATTGTATGTCAACAACAAGAAAAAATACATTCTACATCTTTTTTTCCTTTGAAGGTTGAAAACACCCAAATATATTAAATATTAATTAGGGATGTAACGACGAATGTTTTACTTATCTTCCACTGCCTCTCCAGATCCATTCCCCATCATTAGATAAACTTCCATCTGCCCTGAAATAGAAGTGAAAGTGTCAAGACCAATTAGAAGGATATTGTCATGATTTAGACAACAGATAATGATAGCTTGAACTACAAATGGCTATGCTGAGTTATGGTCAAATTCTAGATATTTGAACATTGAAATAAGAACCCATGCAGTATTAGGGAAAGAAGAACAAAAACACCCCAAAGTTAGCAGAAGGAAATAAATCATAAAGATCAGAGCAGATATAAATGAAAAAGAAATGAAGGACACAATACCAAAAACCAATAAAATTAAAAGCTGGTTCTTTGAGAAGATAAACAAAATTGATAAACCATTAGCCAGACTCATCAAGAAAAAAAGGGAGAAGACTCAACAGAATTAGAAATGAAAAAGGAGAAGTAACAATTGACACTGCAGAAATACGAAGGGTGATGAGAGATTACTACAAGCAACTAACTATATGCCAATAAAATGGACAACCTGGAAGAAATGGACTAATTCCTGGAAAAGCACAACCTTCAGAGACTGAACCTGGAAGAAACAGAAAATATATACAGACCAATCACAAGCACTGAAATTGAAACTGTGATTAGAAATCTTCCAACAAACAAAAGCCCAGGACCAGACGGATTCACAGGTGAATTCTATCAAACATTTAGAGAAGATCTAACACCTATCCTTCTCAAACTCTTCCAAGATATAGCAGGGGGAGAAACACTCCCAAACTCATTATACGAGGCCACCATCAGCCTGATACCAAAACCAGACAAAGATGTCACAAAAAACGAAAACTACAGGGCAATATCTCTGATGAAAATAGATGCAAAAAATCCTCAAAAAAATACTAGCAAACAGAATCCAACAGCACAGTAAAGGATCATACACAATGATCAAGTGGGGTTTATCCCACCTGAATGCAAGGATTCTTCAATATATGCAAATTAATCAATGTGATAAACCATATTAACAAATCGAAGGAGAAAAACCATATGATAATCTCAATAGATGCAGAAAAAGCTTTTGACAAAATTCAACACCCATTTATATAACATCCTCCAGAAAGTAGGCATAGAGGGAACTTACCTCAACATAATAAAGATCATATTTGACAAACATACAGCCATCATCTTTCTCGATGTTGAAAAACTGAAACCATTTCCACTAAGATCAGGAACAACACAAGGTTGCCCACTCTCACCACTCTTATTCAACATAGTTTTGGAAGTTTTAGCCACAGCAATCAGAGAAGAAAAAGAAATAAAAGGAATCTAAGTTGGAAAAGAATAGGTAAAACTCTCACTGTTTGCAGATGACATGATACTATACATAGAGAATCCTAAAGATGCTACCAGAAAACTACGAGAGCTAATCAATGAATTTGGTAAAGTAGGAGGATACAAAATTAATGCACAGAAATTTCTTGCATTCTTATACACTAATGATGAAAAATCTGAAAGAGAAATTAAGGAAATACTCCCATTTACCATTGCAACAAAAAGAATAAAATACCTAGAAATAAACCTGCCTAAGGAGACAAAAGACCTGTATGCAGAGAACTATAAGACACTGATGAAAGAAATTAAAGATGATACCAACAGATGGAGAGATATACCATGTTCTTGGATTAGAAGAATCAACATTGTGAAAATGACTATACTACCCAAAGCAATGTACAGATTCAATGCAAGCCCTGTCAAACTACCAATGGCATTTTTCACAGAACTAGAACAAAAAATTGCACGATTTGTATGGAAACACAAAAGACCCCGAATAGCCAAAGCAATCTTGAGAATGAAAAATGGAACTGGAGGAATCAGGCTCCCTGACTTCAGACTGTACTACAAAGCTACAGTAATCAAGACAGTATGGTACTGGCACAAAAACAGAAATATAGATCAGTAGAACAGGATAGAATGCCCAGAGATAAACCCACACACCTATAGTCAACTAATGTATGACAAAGGAGGCAAGGATATACAATGGACAAAAGACAGCCTCTTCAATAAGTGGTGCTGGGAAAACTGGACAGCTACATGTAAAAGAATGAAATTAGAACACTCTCTAACACCATACGCAAAAATAAACTCCAAATGGATTAAAGACCTAAATGTAAGGCGAGAAACTATCAAACTCTTAGAGGAAAACATAGACAGAACACTCTATGACATAAATCACAGCAAGATCTTTTTTGACCCACTTCCTAGAGGAAGGGAAATAAAAATAAAAATAAACAAATGGGACTTAATGAAACTTAAAAGCTTTTGCACAGCAAAGGAAACCATAAACAAGACAAAAATACAACCCTCAGAATGGGAGAAAATATTTGCAAACAAAACAAGTGACAGATGACTAGTCTCCAAAGTTTACAAGCAGCTCATGCAGCTCAATATCAAAAAAACAAACAACCCAATCCAAAAATGGGCAGAAGACCTAAATAGACATTTCTCCAAAGAAGATATACAGATGGCCAACAAACACATGAAAGGATGCTCAACATCATTAATCATTAGAGAAATGGAAATCAAAACTACACATCACTAAGCATTAAAGAAATGCAGATCAAAACTACAATGAGCTATCACCTCACACCAGTCAGAATGGCCATCAAAAAATCTGCAAACAATAAATGCTGGAGAGGGTGTGGAGAAAAGGGAACCCTCTTGCACTGTTGGTGGGACTGTAACTTGATACAGCCACTGTGTAGAACAGTGTGGAGGTTCCTTAATAAAGTAAAAATAGAACTACCATATGGCCCAGCAATCCCACTACTGGGCATATAACCTGAGAAAACCATAATTCAAAAAGACTCATGTACCACAATGTTTATTGCAGCTCTATTTACAATAGCCAGGACATGGAAGCAACCTAAGTGCCCATCGACAGATGAATGGATAAAGAAGATGTGGCACATATATACAATGGAATATTACTCAGCCATAAAAAGAAACAAAATCGAGTTATTTGTAGTGAGGTGGATGGACCTAGAAACTGTTTTACAGAGTGAAGTAAGTGAAAAAGAGAAAAACAAATACCGTACACTAACACATATACATGGAATTAAAAAAAAAATTTGTTCTGAAGAACCTAGGGGCAGGACAGGAATAAAGACACACATGTAGAGAATGGACTTGAGGACATGGGGAGGGAGAAGGGTAAGCTGGGACAAAGTGAGAGAGTGGCGTGGACATATATACACTACCAAATGTAAAATAGATTGCTAGTGGGAAGCAGCCGCATCTCACAGGGAGATCAGCTTGGTGCTTTGTGTCCATCTGGAGGGCTAGGATAGGGAGGGTGGGAGGGAGATGCTAGAGGGAGGAGATATGGGGATATATGTATATGTATAACTGATTCACTTTGTTTTAAAGTAAAAACTAACATACCATTGTAAAGCAATTATACTCCAATAAAGATGTTAAAAAATTTAATAAAATAAATAAATAAATGCATAAATTCATATTCAAAAAAAAAAAAAAAAAAAGAACCCATGCAGTTTGAGAAGATATCCACTGCCTGGGAAGAAGAAGGTGAGGGAGGAGCAGCAAGATCCAAAGACGATTCCTAGGATTCTTGTTTGAGGAACAGAGTAAAAGGCCAAGTGCTTTAGGAGTTTGAAAAGCCTAAGGGAAGAACAAAATTTGGGGAAGATATTCATAAAGTCTGGAAGGAAATAGAAGAAACAATTAGTTTTTCATCCACAATGGCATTATTTTAAATAGATTTCATTCCATTCTTCATATATCTGAACTTCCTGGATTTTAATTAGGAGGCATGCCTTTTATATTAATATTAACAATTCATCACTTTTTATGCTTTCCACAAAAAACTGACTCAGCACAAAGATAAAACACATTAAATATAAATAATAAAAAATATGCAATTAAAACACTAATCAAAAGAAATCTTGAGGGACTATGCTAATAAGTTAGACTTTGGAATGATGACTATTACTAGGGAAAAAGAGGACTACTTCATGTTAATACACGGGCCAATTCATCAAGAGAATATAGCAATCCTAAATGTGTATAACCCTAGAAACAGTGCTTCAAAATATATGAAAATTTCAAAATATTTACAAAAACTTATATCATTTGAAAGGAGAAATAGAAAAATCCACAATTATAGTACAGAATCTCATCACTCCTCTCTCAGTAATTGAAAGAACAAGTAGATTAAAAATCAATAAGCACATAATACACTTGAATACACCAGCAAGCAACTTGACATAATTAATGTTTTTAGAACACTGTAGCTGCCCATCAGAGGATGTATACTTTCCTCTAATACACATGGAATATTCACTAAAATAAATCATATCCTAGGCCATAAAAGTAAGTCTTATTACATTTAAAATAATTAAAACCATTAAATTATATTCTCTGACCACAATAAATCAAAGTCTAAATCAATAGCAGAAAGATGACTGGCAAAACTGAAATACATTTAAAAATTAAACACCATCTTTTAAAATAAGACATATTTTAGAGAAAAAATCACAAAGAAAATTAGACAATATTTTGAACTACATGAAAATGAAAACACACCCTATTAAATCTGTGGTATTCAGCTAAAGCATGCCTTACAGGGAAATTTGTAGTAGTGATTATATTAAAAAAGAAAAAAAGAATTAAAATTAATTATATAAGCTTCTACCTTAGGAAACTAGAAAAGGTGAGTAAATTAAATTCAAAGTAAGCAGAAGGAAGAAAATAATAAAGATAAGGGTAGATACTAATGAAAGATAAAACAGAAAAAAACAACTAAGAAAATTAATGGAATAATTGGGTTGGCAAATGGAATTGTTTACAAGGGACATGAGAGTGATTAAAATATTTCTAATCTTTTTTGTGGTATTTGTTAAATTATTACATACCTTGGTCAAAACTAATCAAACTGTATCCTAAAATAAATCTAAACTTTATCTTAAACTTTATCCATCAAAAAGCATACTTTAAAAATTATTTACATTATCCAATATATTCCAAATACAAGGCCTTTATTGTTTATGTGTATATTAAGATATCCTTATATTCAATGACTGGACTTTTTACTTTCTTGGAATATTTGTAATAAGCTTTTTATTTTAGAATAATTTTAGAAATATAGAAAAGTTGCAAAGAGAATTTCTATACACCCCACATGTTGTTTTCCCTGTTGTTAGTATCTTACGTTAGTATGGTACATTTGTCACAACTAATGAACTGATTAGTGATATAGTGTCATTAATCAAACTTGATACTTCATTCATATTTCCTTAGTTTTTACCTAATGTCCTTTTCCTGTTCCAGGATCTCATCCAGGATACCATGGTACATTTAGCTGTCATGTTTGCTTAGGCTTCCCTTGACTATGATGTTTCTTAGACCTTGCTTTTGATGACTTTGTCAGTTTTAAGGAGTACTGGTCAGTATTTTGTAACATGTCCCTCAATCGTCAGATTTCTCTGACGTTTTGCTTGTGTCTGGGATATGTATTCTTTGGAGGAAGACTATAGATGTAAAGTCCCATTTTTATTGCATTATATCAAGAGTATATACTATCAACATGATTTATCCTGTTGATGTTGACACTTATCATCTGGCTGAGGCAGTGTTTCTCCATTGTAGAATCATTCTTTTTCCTGTCTTTCCATACTGTACTCTGGAAGAAAGTCACTATGAGCAGCACACATTCAAAGAGCAGGGAATTGTGCTCAGAATCCTTGGGGGCAGATTATCTCTATAAATGTTTTGGAATTCTTCTCGACAAATCTATTTTGTCTGCCACCATGCTATAATATGAATGTTTGTGTCTCCTCAAAATTCATGTTGAAATCTTACTGCTCAATGTGGTGGTAATAGAAGGCGGTATACCTTTAGGAAGTTCTTAGGTTGAGTAGAGCTCTCATGAATGGGATTAGTGTCTTATGATAGAGGCCCCAGAGCTCCCTAGTCCCTTCTGCCATGTGAGGACACAGTGAAAAGATAGCTGTCTGTAAACCAGGAAGTCCTCACCAAACACTGAATCTGCTGGCCTCATCATCCTGGACTTCCCAGCCTCCAGAACTATAAGAATAAATATTTGTTACTTATAAGGCACCCAGTTTATGGTATTTTCTTATAGCAGCCTGAATAAACTAAGATACCCCCATTTAGTTATTTATGTATTTTATCATTTATTTATGTAATATCCACGGACTCATGGATATTAATTTTAAACTTTGGGTGACCACCCAATGCATTAGTTATTTTGTTGCTTACATTGTTACAGCTTTGGTCACTGAGAAATCTTTCAATTTGCTCCTGTACCCTTTTGACATAGTCTCTTGGTTGTGTGTCTTTGTTTGTTTGTCTGAGTGCCTTCTTATTTTCTGGCACTAAAAGATGGCCCAGGCTTATCTTGTATGTTCCCTGTCTCAGCCCTAGAATTAGCTATTTCTCCAAAGAACTATGTTTCCTTTTATTGAAGAATGATATTAGAAACCAAGATCTGGGCATTGGTTATACTCATTTCTACCAGGATGTAGTTGCTTTTGTCAGAGCAAGAAAATATGAGCGTCTTTGTGAATTTCAATTAACAGAAATTTATAGTTTTAATGTCCAAGTTTTAAATTTGTTAATGCTCTGTTTAATAAATCTTTCACTTTTGCAAACCCAGGGTATTTATACTATGATTATTTTTAAAAAGCATGTTGTTTTATTTTCCACACTTATTTACGTTTTGATTTTCAATATGTCTGACTTTGTTATTTGTGTATATCATGATTTATGAGTCAAATTTAATTTTTTTCCATATGAATATCTTATTGACCTAGAATAATTTATTTAAAAGACTAACCATTTTCCATAAATAACTGGTAATGAGTTTGTATCCAGAATAAAAGAGAACTCTTGCAAAGCAGTAGCATTAGGGACAATAACCTAAATGAAGTCTTGTCACGAAACTTCAATTTTTTTTTAAATTTATTTTATCTATTTATTTTTGGCTGTGTCAGTCTTTGTTGCTGTGTGCAGGCTTTCTCTAGTTTTGGCTAGCGGCTGCTACTCTTTGTTGCAGTGTGCGGGCTTCTCATTGCAGTGGCTTCTCTTGTTGCATGCAGAGTATGGGCTCTAGGCACACGGGCTTCAGGAGTTGTGGCACGCAGGCTCAGTAGTTGTGGCTCGCGGGCTGTAGAGCACAGGCTCAGTAGTTGTGGCACACAGGCTTAGTTGCTCCGCGGCATGTGGGATCTTCCTGGACCAGGGCTCAAACCCGTGTCCTCTGCATTGGAAGCAGATTCTTAACCACTGCGCCACCAGGGAAGCCCTTGAATTTTTTAAAATATGAATTAAGTGTTTATTACAAAATACAAAATATTAGTTTCTCATTGTCAGTGATTCAAAAAAACAAGGCCATGAGCCCTGGGTGGAGCTGGGCATTAAAACAAGGATACCGAGTCATAAAATAACTGTGATGTGAAAACTTCCTCTATTTTATTAGTTGTCAAGTAAATGAAAATTAAAACCATAATGACATACCATTACATGATGATCAGAATCGTTAAAGTTTAAAAGTCTAAAAGTATGTAGCGGTGAATATGTGGAGCAACAGGAATTTTTACTCACTACTGGGAAAAACTTTAGCATTATCTACTAAATTTGACATACTTAGTTATATGCCTTGTAGAAATGGTGCACCTGTGACCAACAGACATGTACGAGAATGGTCATAGCAAGTTTAATTGTGTTATAGTCATACAATGTAATACTAAAATATGATGAAAATAATGAGCAAGATGTGCAGACTTTAAACAATATGTACATTATAATTTTACTTAATAAAGTTCAAAGATAAGTAAAACGTATATTGTCTTAGGAATCAGGAGAGTGTTTTCTTTGGGGCAGAAAAGAGACATGCTTAGGAGGAGGCTTGTCTATGTTCTTGAGTGTTGGTGTATTTCTCCCCTTTGGTGGTGTTTACATGAGTGTATTTAAGTCAGTGATAATTCATAAATCTATGAGCTTAAAATTGTGAACTTTGTGCACATGATGGTTCAATTAAAAAAATGAAAATGCATTATGTAAAAATAGGAAAAACTGGAATTAGAAGATCTAGAAGCAAGGTGGTATGCCTTCTGTCACTGAATATTATGGGATTTGCCTCATCTGCAAATCAAAAAATTGTCACTTGGAATAAAGATGAATTTTGGGCTTTGTGAGGCAAAGATGCCAAAGGCATACTATTTTAGAGGTAAGTTGTGCCACAGAGAAAAGTGTCAGGAATTAAAATAAACAACAAGTATATTCTGATCTGAAGTGTGCTTGTTTTAAGGACCTGGCAAGTGTTACATTCCTCCCTTTTAAATGACTCCTAGATACAGAGAACAGCAATAAAGGCAATAATTACAAAGATTTTTTCTTTGTAAATCCATATTTCATGTGCATTAATACAACTTAATTTATAAGGATTAAGGTTATTTTGATGAACACCAAAGCTATTAGTGATTAATCTAGTTATTTTAGAGTGTGTCTGCTTGAGATAATGTTTTGCAATCCTGACATTAGCACAATCCATCTGGCTCTTATTTATGCATATTTAGATGGAAGTGCCTAGAATGTTGTATGCTGAACACTAATCATGTATTTAACAAATGCATTATTGCCAAGTGACATATTTTTACTCGCTTGTTAAAAACATGTCTCTTAGTAAATATCTTCATCTTTTTATCCTTAAGTGAGTTTGAGATTATTTTGTATCATGAATTTAAGAAGTACAGCACTTTTATGTTTCTACTAAGTTCATTTTTGCAATTTTTACCACCTATGGCCTAAGCATGAATAATTTCATTTGGATATTATTCTATACTATAATAGTAATCCCTGACTTTATTTAACAATACAGTGAAAGACATTTCTTCTGATAAATGCTGAAGTATATATGATTGCTTGTTCCACAATGCAGATAGTACTTTTGTCATTTTCTCCAATATCTCCATATTTTATCACTGTAACATGAATATCACGAATAAACATCCAAGTTCTTCCAATCTCTTATCAGCAGTAACATCTATAAAATGGAGTGGAACTATTTAATTAAAAATGATAAATAGTATGAAAGTTCCTCAAAAAATTAAAAATAGTACTACAATGTGTTTTAGTATTCCCACATTGGGGTACTTATCCAAAAGAACGTAAATGAAAATCTGGAAGAGATATTTGGACTCAGGTTCATTGCAGCATTATTCACAGTAGCAAGATATGAAAACAACGTAAATATCCACTGATAGATGACTGGATAAAGAAAATGTAGCATGTACATACAATGGAATGTTATTTAAGTTAAAAAAAAGGGGGGGAATTCTGCTGTATGCGACAGCATGGATGAACCTTGAGACACTATGCTAAGTGAAATAAGCCAGTCATAGAAGCGCAAATATTGCATGATTCCACTTACATGAGTTATCTAAAATAGTCAAACTCATAGAAGAATATAGTAGAATGGTGCTTGCCAGAGGCTGGGGAGGGGGAGATGGGAAGTTGCTGTAAAACAGGTACAATGTTTCAGTTATGTAAGTTGACTCTGCTCTAGAGACCTGCTATTCAACACTGCTTATAGTTTACTGTATTTTACACTTACACATTGGTTAAAAAGTTAGATCTCATCTTAAGTGTTCTCTGAACAATTTAAAAAAGGATAAATTAAAAACTTAACGTACATAAAATTCTGACTCAGAAAGCAAAGGACCAATGACAACATTTGTTATGTGCAATGCTAATTACATGTATAGGAAATGCTTTTAACCCACTTCCAATCACTGTTTCTAGATACAGCCCTGTCACTGGAACAGAATATGCAGTCATTGTACCTGCCATATTATTATTATTTTTAAGAGTTACTTTTTAAAATTTTTATTTTTTATTGGAGTATAGTTCATTTACAATGTTGTGTTAGTTTCAGGTGTACAGCAAAGTGATTTAGTTATACATATAAATATATCTACTCTTTTTCAGAATCTTTTCCTATATAGATTATTTTAAGAGTATTGACTGGAGTTCCCTGTGCTATACAGTACGTCCTTGTTGATTATCTATTTTATATATAGTGGTGTGTATATGTTAATCCCAACCTCTTAATCTATCTCTCCCCTGCCACCTTTCCCCTTTGGTAACCCTAAATTTGTACTCTAAGTCTGTGAGTCTGTTTTTTAAATAAGTTCATTTGTATCATCTTTTAGATTCCACATATAAGTGATACCATATGCTATTTGTCTTTGTCTGACTTACTTCACTTAGTATGATAATCTCTAGGTCCATCCATGTTGCTGCAAATGGCATTATTTCATTCTTTTTTTTATACCCACATTTGTGTCTGTGTTACAGTTGTTTGATGTTGCAGAAATCTATCTATGGATAGATGTACATATATTTTCTAAAATGATGAATTCTTAGCAAATTCAAGACTAAATATTAATTAAATTTCTATAACTTTTCTGAATTTATCTAATTATTATTTGGATCAAAATAATGTGTTATTTTTGTCATATCACTAAGTTGAGATTTCACAAAATAGATTGAATTTAAAATCTATAACAGTCGTTATGCTATATGACCTAACATAAATTATCAAATATATTCCATATTTTATTTTTATTAAATAGGATTTAATAAATCCTAAAATTTATGATGATGAAAGACTGTCTCAAAGTTTTAGCAAATTGCCCAAAGTTTCTTAACTAATACACTGAAGAATTGGCAATGATTCAAAGATTGTCTTACCAAAGACAATGTCCTTTTCACTATTCCATTCTATTCAAAAGTATGTTTGTAGGTCATTGGTACTTCTGGATATTCCACCCCCTCAAAAAATCAAATATATTTAAGAAATGATGCATACAGCCTCATCCTCTTGGAGACGTACACAACACGAGTATTATTAAGTTTCAGAGAATTTCCGCAGTGAAAAACTTAACTTTGTTTAACCAAGGGATTTTCTAACATATTTTACTCCAATCCCTTTTCACCAATTAATATCCTAATAGAACAAGTTTTCTAAGGAAAATGCTAGAAAACTTAGTGTTACATCACAGTTGCCTGATTTTTTTTTTAAAAATGATTTATCATAATCGTGATTGGAATACTGATGCTTGGTATAACATAGATGAACTTGAAATACTATGTTAGGTGAAAGAAGCCAGATGCAAAAGGTCATATATCTTATGATCCCGTTTGTATCAAATGTCCAGAATAGAGAAATAATACACAGAGATAGAAAGCAGGTGAGAGGTTACCAGATGCTGAGTGAAAGGGGGAATGCGGACTGACTGCTAGGGAGTATCGTGTTTCTTCTTTTTGTGGCTATGAAAATTTTCTGGAATTATATAGTGGAAATTTATTATTTGAGGATTGTATTTCAATAATGCTGTTATTAAAAATTTAATAGAAGCAAGAGGAAATATACATGGTTATTAAGCATAGTAGTAACTAAATAAATTCAAATTCAGGTTGATTGGTAACATTTTTATTTAAAAATTAGGAGTTTGAAAAGTAACTACATTTTCCACCTATCATGGCCTTGTGAACCAGACTGATCAAGTTATGATATTAAGCCCAATCAGGCCTTAGCACAAGAACCCAAAGCACTCCACCCATGAACCCTAATAAAGGCATGTGCCCCAGGTCCTATCTGTCTCTCTGCCTATACCCTGCCTTGACCCCCTGTGTTGCCCCTCAAAGCATGCCTAGTACTTCTTCCAGGACCAGTGAGTAATACATCTTTCTATTTCAGTTTTTCTCGTGGTCTTTTGTTGAACCAGGGTTTAACATCTTGCACCCCAGGGCTCTACTTAACACATGTTAATTTAACAAATTCATAACATAGGTGACTTATAATGATAAAATTGGAAACAGACTAAATGACCAACAGTAAGAATCTGATTAATCAAGTTATGCTTTATTTACCAGATGCACTATTATGCACTCATTAAAATGTTTTTAATATGATGATACACCAAAATGCTTTTTTAAAAACTACTAAGTAGATAGTGATAATAGAGAAGTTTGTGTATATAATGACTTAAAATATGTAAAACATTCATGAAAGACATGACTGAAAAAACCTCACAAAGTTACCAAATTCAAATAGTGATGATTTTTGATTGATGAGACTGTGCTTTTCTCTTGCTTATTGATAAATTTATTTCTAAAATTTGCCCAATAAGTATGTATTTTATAAATACATAAAATATTTTGGATACTAAATAGAAGAGTTACAATCTAACATAAGAGAATCTAGTAGGGTCAAATCAGATATGTTTTAGCAAAGTTTGAGAAAATAATGCCAAATGCCAATAAAAATAAAATAATGTCAGTGATTTACATTTGCACATGTATTAAACTATAGATATATGTTCTAAGAGGTTTATATGCATTAATTATCTAAATTATGACAACCACCTTATGACATAGTACTGTTCTCAACTTCATTTAACATTTTAGGAAGATGAAGCAATTTATGAATACGAAAATTTCTCAGCTAGCAAGTGTTGGTGTCAACATTCAAACCCAGGCAGTCTGGCTCCAATACGCTAAATGCTGCTAGAATAAAATCAGCAGTGTTTGTGCTCTGTGTATTCTAGTATTCCTAATAACTTTTCTTACAAATAAGAAAAAAACACTAACAGTATTTTAACCTTCAGAGCTTTAGTCAAAGAAATGAAGATTTATACAAACACAAATATAAACATAATGATTAATTATCATGACTTTCTAAATGCCCTTTGTGAATAATTTACAATGAATGACTTATTTGCTCTGCAGAAAAGATTTGCATTTGTTAATTAAACCTGACTTTATTTATATGACTTCTATTTTAAGGGTAAAATTTTGCCATACAGGTTGTGATAATCAAGGCATTCAGAACCTAAAGATGGTGCCTTGAAAAAGGTAAGGACAAAATAAAACAGAAAGGTTTGAATATATTCAAGCATCTATTCTAGACAATTTGAGTCTAGACACATAAGAATCATTATTTTAAGTCTACAGTTCCTTTATTTATTTACCTAATGTGTTTTCCAAGGACTTTACATCACTAAGTTCTCAGACAATCCTCCTCCATTCTAGATGTGAATTCTTGCCAAAAAAAGTGATAAAACAATCTGAAATTTCCATTATTTTAAAGAAAGTTACAGTTTTAAAGTTATTAATGTCACATGAAATAGCTTTTCTTAGTAAGCAATTCTTTACCACTTAACCTTGACTCTTACTCAAAACACACACACACACACACACACACACACACACACACACACACACACACACACACACACACACACACACACACTTCTAGATACAATTGCCTTTAAAATGCTCTAGTAAATGAGGGGGGTTATGTATAGAATTCTAGTAGTGGCTAATCTCAACTATTAAATATATTATCTTTCTTTTGTGCAAAAAGCAATATGATATTGACTCTGAAAGTTTGTGCATATATTTTATGTCTGTAAACACGTACAGT
Organism: Neophocaena asiaeorientalis asiaeorientalis; assembly: GCF_003031525.2. Taxonomy (NCBI): domain Eukaryota; kingdom Metazoa; phylum Chordata; class Mammalia; order Artiodactyla; family Phocoenidae; genus Neophocaena; species Neophocaena asiaeorientalis. The sequence continues at coordinate 410,174 of NW_020172476.1, forward strand.
GAGATACAGCAATGTGTGGGGTAGAGATTAAGAACCTCTTAGCAGCTCTTCTTTGAGTCTTTCTTTTGGATTGTTTTTCCAGATCTAGCAGTATTACTTGATTTACTGAACTAGTTATTGTCTAATAGGGCTCTAGAGGACTGAAAGAGTTAATAAATCTTCCAAGTGACACAGAATCAGGAAAAATTTATTACCAGTTGAAAGATTCTTACAGACTACACATTCCTAAGACCTTTATGGAACAGCACTTGATAACTTATAAGCAACCAACTCTCTAAGCAAAGCAGGTCTATTCAAATAAAAGTATGATTTGTTTAGACAAACCTTGCAGCAAATTTTCCAAACTTATAATCCTAGGAAATGCAAACGTTGCAGAAAAATTTCTGAGACATTTAATCCACCATATTTTTTTTCTGATATTAGTCAGTGTTAATTATGGGCTATGTATGCTACCAAATTTTTACCCCACTTTTACTGACTGTATGAAATACTTAGGGATACAGAGCAACACAAATAAAATGTCCCTTTGTAAAGAAGTGAAGAAAATCTGAAGCCAAATTCTCAGTTTTGTGATACTGAAAAATAGTTTAATTATTCTGGGCTCTATTTTATCATTTCTTTTATAACATGGTTATTTCTGTGTTCTTTGCTAGCATTAACGTTCCAGTGATTGTAATTGGGTTTGTGTGTGTGTGTCTTTCAGTTCCTATTTTTAGAAGTTGAACATTACATTAGTCATTGTCAAAACTGTTCTAGATGATAAACTCATACAATTAAATATCACATCATGCCACATCAACAACACTGGTCACCTTGCTTGCAGCAGTATGATAGGGTTTATTCTTCTTTGTCAAGCATGGTACACTCTATTTAAAACTCTTTTATTGTGTACCTCTTTTGAACACAGCACTCCCCAAAATGATGAAGAAGCCCAGTATATATATTTATGGTGTAGAGTCTTATTGTAATGTTGGATCAAACAGTCAGGTAAACATTTACAAAATACCAAGTAGAGAGGGAGAAAGATATAATGCACACAAAAATGGCATGGTAATGAAACAGGCATGAATTGAAATTCTCACTTGCTGTCTTAATTGTGTAAACTTAGATCATTAACCTCACTTATTCTTGGTTTCCTCTGTTATAAAAGGTAGATGATAACAACTGAATTATAAATTTTTATGTAAGGACTAAAGGGGGTAATGTATAAAAAGTGTTGGCATATAATAAATAAGGATGTTGCTTAGAATTTTCCTGATTTTCCCCCATTAGAACCTCCTCTTTCACATTCTAGTAAATGGCAACTGCATCCTTCCAGGTACTCAGTCCAAACCTGGACTCACTACTGACTCCTCTGTATCACACATATTGCATCCCATGCCCACAGGAAACTTGTTTCACTTTCTCTGTATTTCTCTCTATCCACTACAATTACCCTGGCCCTAGCAGCCCTCATCTCTTATTTAACTGTCTTCTTTTCTACACAGTTTATTCTCAATACAACCATCAGAACGATGTTTTAAAAAAGTAAGTCGGATCAAGTCAGTCCCTTTCTTAAATCATTCTACCATCTTCTCAACTCATTTAGATTGAAAATCAAAGTTCTTAAAATGGCTTATAATGCTCTAAAAGGATTAGACTTACACTCTCAGTATCCCCACCTTTTTTCTGGTCCCATTATCTACCATGTTATCTCCCTGCTTCTTGTTCCAGCCAACATGGCCATATTCCTGAATATGCCAAGCAAGCTCCTGCCTCAGGACCTTTGCACTTGCTCTTCATCTGCTTTAAAGACATTTGCCTGGTATTTGTACAGCTCACTTCTTTCTGGTACCACTTTAAGCACTACCCTTTAGAGAACTCTTTTCTGATCATGTAATTTACACTAGTCACATGTCCTGTAATCACATTTTCTTTAACTGGCCTTAATTGTCTCCATAGTCCCACCTGACACAGCAAACATGTCCTTACTGGTTTATTTTCTGTCTTTTCTACATTAAATATGAGTTTCACGAAGACAAGGTCTTTTCTTTGTTTTGCTTTCTTCTGTAACCAGCATCTGATGAACATCAATAGATGATAGGAGCATGATGAATAACTCTTTAAATAATAAATAAGTGAATAGATCATACAGTAGAATGTATGTTTGTAATAATGTTCCAGGTGTAAAAGAAAAAATCTGAAGCAAAAGAACTCAGAAGAGAAAGTGATTGTCCTTGCAAAACATATTCAAGGGAATTCAGATTTTAGAAGAACTGGTGCATCACATAAACACACAGAGACACAATGACACACACACACACACACACACACACACACACAAAACTGAAATAGTATCTCCTTCCTAAACATTAAACGGAGTGCTACTAGCACAGAGAAGATGCTCAATAACAATTTGCTGAATGGATGGGTGAAGTAAAAGATGAATGGAGAGGGATGGGTGGATAGATGGATGGATGGGTGGATGGATGACAAATAGAAGAAAGACACTAAACTAAAATATTGTTGTGTTTAAAATAAGTGAAGAAGAATGTGGAGGCATGCTAGCTACATTATCTCACATGAATAAGAACATGACCTTAAGGTAGTCATGGACATAGTAAAGATACTATTTTTCTTACTGGAGGAAGTTTATAATAACAGGCACTTAGAGAGACCTTCAAGATGGCAGAGGAGTAAGATGTGGAGATTACCTTCCTCCCCACAAATACATCAGAAATACATCTACATGTGGAACTGCTCCTACAGAACACCTACTGAATGCTGGCAGAAGACCTCAGACCTCCCAAAAGGCAAGAAACTCCCCACATACCTGAGTAGGGAAAAACAAGAAAGAAAAAAACCAAGACAAAAGAATAGGGACAGGACCTGCACCTCTGGGAGGGAGCTGTGAAGGAGGAAACGTTTCCACACACTAGGAAGGCCCTTCACTGACAGAGATGGGGGTGGCGGGGGGAGGTTAGCTTTGGAGCCACAGAGGGGAGTGCAGCAACAGGGGTGCAGAGGGCAAAGCAGAGAGATAACCTGCAAAGAGGATCAGTGCCAACCAGCCCTCACCAGCCGGAGAGGCTTGTCTGCTCACCCACCAAGGAGGATGGGAGCTGGGAGCTGAGGGTCGGGCTTCAGAGGTCAGATCCCAGGGAGAGGACTGGGGTTGGCTGCATAAACACAGCCTAAAGGGGGCTTGTGCACCGCAGCTGGCCAGGAGGGAGTCTGGGAAACAGGTTGGAACTGCCTAAGAGGCAAGAGAGGGTGCGCAAGGAGAGGGGATTCAGAGAACAACCTAAACGAGTTCCAGAGACGGGTGTGAGCCACGGTTATCAGTGTGGACACCAGAGACGGGCACAAAACTCTAAGGCTGCTGCAGCCACTGAGAAGCCTGTGTGCAAGCACAGGTCACTATTCACAACTCCCCTCCCTAGAGCCTGTGCAGCCTGCCACTGCCAGGGTCCTGTGATCCAGGGACAACTTCCCAGGAGAACACACGGCACTCTTCAGGCTCTTGCAACGTCACACCGGTCTCTGCCTCCGCAGGCTCGCCAAGCATTCTGTACCCTCCCTCCCCTGCCCCTGGCCTGAGTGAACGAGAGCCCCCTAATCAGCTGATACTTTAACCCCGTCCTGTCTCAGCGAAGAACAGATGCCCTCAGGGGACCCACACACAGAGGTGGGTCCAAATCCAAACCTGAACCCCTGGAGCTCTGAGAACAAAGAAGAGAAAGGGAAATCTCTCCCAGCAGCATCAGGAGCGGCGGATTAAATCTCCACAATCAACTTGATGTATCCTGCATCTGTGGAAAAGAATTAAACAAGATGGACTTAATTGATATTTATAAGGCATCCATCCAAAAACAATAGAATACACTTTCTTCTCAAGTGCCTCTGGAACATTCTCCAGGATAGATCATATCTTGGGTCACAAATCAAGCCTTGGAAAATTTAAGAAAATTGAAATCATATCAAGTATCTTTTCCAACCACAGCACTATGAGACTAGATATCAATTACAGGAGAAAATCTGTAAAAACTACAAACACACGGAGGCTAAACAATACACTACTTAATAACCAAGAGATCACTGAAGCAACCAAAGAGGAAATCAAAAAATACCTAGAAACAAATGACAATGAAAACACGATGACCCAAAACCTATGGGATGGAGCAAAAGCAGTTCTAAGAAGGAAGTTTATAGCTATACAATCCTTCCTCAAGAAACAAGAAACATCTGAAATAAACAACCTAACCTTACACCTAAAGCAATTAGAAAAAGAAGAACAAAAATCCCCAAAGTTAGCAGAAGGAAAGAAATCATAAAGATCAGAGCAGAAATAAATGAGAAAGAAATGAAGAAACAATAGCAAAGATCAATAAAACTAAAAGCTGGTTCTTTGAGAAGATAAACAAAATTGATAGACCATTATTCAGACTCATCAGGAAAAAAAAGGGAGAAGAGTAAAATCAATAGAATTAGAAATGAAAAAGGAGAAGTAACAACTGACACTGCAGAAATACAAAGGATCATGAGAGATTACTACAAGCAGCTATACGCCAATAAAATGGACAACCTGGAAGAAATGGACAAATTCTTAGAAGAACATAACCTTCCGAGACTGAACCAGGAAAAAATACAAAATATAAACAGACCAATCACAAGCAATGAAATTGAGACTATGATGTAAATCTCCCAACAAACAAAAGCCCAGGACCAGATGGCCTCATAGGCGAATTCTATCAAACATTTAGAGAAGAGCTAACACCTATCCTTCTCAAACTCTTCCAAAATATAGCAGAGGGAGGAACACTCCCAAACTCATTCTATGAGGCCACCATCACCCTGATACCCAAACCAGACAAAGATGTCACAAAAAAGAAAATTGCAGGCCAATATCGCTGATGAACATAGATGCAAAAATCCTCAACAAAATACTAGCAAACAGAATACAACAGCACATTAAAAAGAACATACACCATAATAAAGTGGGGTTTACCCCAGGAATGCAAGGATTCTTCAATATACACAAATCAATCAATGTGATACACCATATTAATAAATTGAAGGATAAAAGCCATATGATCATCTCAATAGATGCAGAAAAAGCTTCTGACAAAATTCAACACCTATTTATGATAAGAACCCTCTAGAAAGTAGGCACAGAGGGAACTTACCTCAACAAAATAAAAAATAAAATGACAAACCCACAGCCAACATCGTTCTCATTGGTGAAAAACTGAAACCATTTCTTCTATGATCAGGAACAAGACAAGGTTGCCCACTGTCACCAATATTATTCAACATAGTTTTGGAAATTTCAGCCACAGCAATCAGAGAAGAAAAAGAAATAAAAGGAATCCAAATCAGAAAGAAGAAGTAAAGCTGTCACTCTTTGCAGATGACATGATACTATACATAGAGAATCCTAAAGATGCTACCAGAAAACTACTAGAGATCCCTATCAAACTACCAAAGACATTTTTCACAGAACTAGAACAAAAAATTTCACAATTTGTATAGAAACAAAAAAGACCCTGAAGAGTCAAAGCAATCTTAAGAAAAACAGAAATGAGGAATCAGGCTCCTGGACTTCAGACTATACTAGAAAGCTACAGTAATCAAGACAGTATGGTGTTGGCATATGAACAGAAATATAGATCAATGGAACATGATAGAAAGCCCAGAGATAAACCCATGCAAATATAGAAGGGGCAGGACAGGAGTAAAGATGCAGGTGTAGAGAATGGACTTGAGGACATGGGGAGGGGGAAGGGTAAGCTGGGACTAAGTGAGAGAGTGACATAGAGTTATATATACTACCAAATATAAAATAGCTAGTGGGAAGCAGCCTCATAGCACATGTAGATCAGCTCGGTGCTTTGTGACAACCTAGAGGGTTGGGATAAGGCAGGTGGTGGGGAGACGCAAGAGGGAGGAGATATGGGGATATATGCATATGTATAACTGATTCACTTTGTTATAAAGCTGAAACTAACACACCATTGTGAAGCAATTATAGTACAATAAAGATGTTAAAAAAAAAAAGGCAAGAGAATAAAAAATACTGGCAAGGATGTGGAGAAAAGGGAACCCTTGTACAGTGTTAATGGGAATGTAAACTGGTACACCCATAGTGGAAAACAGTATGGAGTTTCATCAAGATATTAAAAAAAGAACTACCATGTGATCCAGCAATCCCACTTCTGGTCTTCCAAGGAAACAAAACCATTATCTCAAAGAGATATCTGTATTCCCATATTCATTACAGCATTGTTTACATTAGCCAAGGTAATGGAAACACCTAAGTGTCTGTCAATGGCTGAATGGATAAAGAAGTTGTGGTATGTACATATACAAAGGAATATTATTCATCCTTAAAAAAATCCTGTCATTTGTGACAACATGGATGAAACCTGGGAGCATTATACTAAGTGAAGTAAGCCAGACAAAGACAAATCGTGCATGGTATCACTTATACGTGGTATCTAAAAACAATATTAATCACTCAAACTCATAGAAATGAAGAGTAGAAAAGTGATTGTTAGGAGCTGAAGGTGGGGAAAATAGAGAGAGACTGGTTAAGCATAGAAACTCAGTTATAAGATGAATAAGGTGTGAGGATCTAGCGTATAACATGTTGACTATAGTTGATAACACTGTACTGCATAATTGAAAGTTGTGAGGTGATGAATGTGTTAATTAACTCAATGGGGAGAATCTTTTCACACTGTATACATACATCAACTCATCACATTGTATACTTTATCTTACAAATTTATTTGTCAATTATGTTTCAATAAAGCTGAAGAAAATCACAGGGTATGTGTAACATAATCAACTTTTAAATTATTAAAGCATAATAAGAAGTTTAAATAAAATAAAATGCCTACAGGAAAAAAAACCAGGCACTTAGGCATAGAAGAAAAGGTATGGGCTTGGGATCTAAGTCAATTGGTTTCATTTTACAGGTCTCCAAATTTATATCTGGATAACTGTAGGTTCATTTCTCAACCTATAAAAGCCTCAGTGTTCTCATCTGCAAACATAGGTATTTATGTTATATTATTGTCATAAGGTCTTGATATAATGTATGAAAGGTGCTGAAATATAACAAGTATTTTTCTGTTGTAACTAATACTATTTGGTGAGGGCAACCCTTGCCAATACTCTGTTGTCTTTGGTAAACCACCTAGCTTTAAACTCTATGGTGCCCTTCAACAAACTTTTTTTAAAAATTTAATGACATCAGTGCAATGTCTAGTTTTTAGAAAACAAAACTCATTTAATGTAACTCTACATTTTTCTGAACTGTTTGAATATTGCACTACTTTAGGGAATATGATATTTTACACATCAGCTAGTTCCAGGTTAAAATGTAACATATTGGTTAAAACAGAGCCTTTGTAATCAGGCTTGCATTTCATTTCCTGCTCTGCCACACACATGTTTGACATTGGGCAAGTTAATTAACTTTCTAAGCCTCAATGATCTCATCTCTAGAATACAGATTAAAAACACCTATATCTTAGGGTTGTTGTGAAGCCCGAAATGCACATTTTATTCAAAGCTCTAACCTTATGTAAATGAACTTACACTCAATTATTCTTCACAACAGACTCTGAGGTAAGTAATATTATTATCCCTATTTGCAGAGGAAAATAGAAGACACTGAGTGAGGAAGTAATTTGCTCAAGGTCACAAACCTAAGGAAGTGAAAGGACTGGATCTGCGCTAGAGAATCTGGTTCTAGAATACTCTTAACCACTTCTCCATGCTCGTCTTGTAAGAATATGCAATGGCATTGAAGGCTTTTGAAAAAGGGAGGAGGTGCGTCATTTTTTATATTCCTAGAAACTGGCAAAAGCCCCACATGTACTACATTAGCTAAAGGGCTATGACTTTTAAATTCAGGCTAAGCTTCTCTAACAGAAGATAGAAACTCAGAATAATGCAGATTGTTTTTCCCATGGGAAAGTATTTTCCATTTCATCTTAGAATTCAAAGGAATAATGTGATTTACTGTAGTAAGCTGTGACTTTCATTCAACTGCTGGATTTTATCTAGTCTGTAATGTGACAGATATTTATACTGGTATGTATAGTATCTGGAAAATGGGAAGTGGCAGGTTTTGAAGGAAACTCTAACAAATTTAGTTTTACGACATTTGAATTTATGGTCATATTTTACTGTTTACCAGCTCTGTGACTTGGTGTGATTCATATCTTTGATCTTCAGTTTCCTTGTGGGTAAAATCTGAACAAACACTTGAGTCATCAAATGCAATCAACGTATTCTAACAGTTTTCAAAATGTAAACGCTGACTGTTACCATGATTAGTGATAAATCATTCCAATATGAGTTTTGAATAAATAACATATTCACCCCATAAATGAGACTTTACTCCTCCATCTTTGGAAGATGAATTTTTACCTGTGCAACATTTCCCTAAAGATTCATTTAAGCCATGAAACTTAAAAGAAAGGATAGGCTATTTTCCCCCTGGGAGATATTAACCTCTAATACTGGACACACTGTCACGCCTCTTTAAACATACTATATGGAACCTAACTTAGCTTTTTCTTAATGACTCATGGTTACGAGAAACAGGTGTGACTCACCTTAATACATGTAACGATCATGTCAGAGGTGATGAAAGTGAGGAAGCAGCTGCATGATACTAAATACCCTCTTGGTGTAGTCTTCACTTTTTGTATCTTTGATCAAGATGTCACTAATTTCATCTCCTGGGCCTAGAATCTTTAGTACTCAATGTAGCTTTCTGTCAGTTCTTCCGACTTATTTTCTATAATCTGCAATGGAAGAGAATATTTCAAAACAAGTGCATTAAGACGATTACAAGAGTCATTAAGTTTGGAGTGAGAGTCAAGAGTGTCTTCTAGAATAAGGCATGTGGGTTTTGGCAAAAAAGAAAAAAAAAATGTTTGTTGGCTGGTGAATCACCATGGAGATTGGGTCTTAGCTGGCTGGATGTTTTTGCAGGAAATCTTATCTTCAGATAACTGGGTGTGTAATGCACTCCCCAGATGTTGACATCATCAAATACATTGGTGCGGTGAAAAAAGTCTATGGATTACTCTTATGAAAGATTGTAAAATCGTTCAGAAAATAGACAAAAACCCTAGGCTTCATTATTAAAATGACTCAGTTACTTTAGGCCAGAAAGAGTCCTGACATTTAGGGTATTCATAGAATACCCTGCTCCAGCTGAAGGTTGTTGCTTAAAAAAGAGACTAATTTAGTCTTTGTATCTAGAAACAGACCTTAAAAAAAAGAGTGAATAACTGATTTGTTTGAATATGTATGCTGCCTGCCTTAAAAACAAATATTTTTAGATACTGAAAACATCATTTTCAACACATTTAGATATTTGGACTTAATATATGCAAACAACTTTCTGAGTTCCAAAACAAGGAAAGCAGGGAAATATTTCATTTAAAAATATATTTGACAAGTTTAGATTACTGGGAAGAAAACCTCTCTTCTGGGCTTTCAGAATTGTCTGCAGCATATGCCTAATTACCCCCTCTACACATAGAAGGAGGGTTTTGTTTACCCATATTTACAACGTGTTCTTACTTCCAAATTACACGCTTAACCACAGAAATGATAAGGCACAGTGAAGGTTACGTTGCTTTCATCCCAAATAGCGAAGGGAATAAAAAAGTCGATGAGTGCATGTACAATAGCTCAGTTACAGGCCAAGTTCTGCTACTTTGTTTTTCTACAAATTCTACAAGTTCTTCTGTTATGCTCCATGCTTATCTACTAATGGAATATTACAAAGCAAATTAATGTTTGTTTGTCAGGATTATTTTAAAGGTACAGTGAAGCTAATGTGACTAATTTTCATTATAAAAATAGCTTGAACTGCAGGAATGATCTGAAAAAGTTTTCAGATAATAAATGGACCACAAATAAAATCTCCTCACTAATGAGAGAAAGAAATTCTAAGTTCTGCTGACCTGTGGTGGGTTTTATCTTCCTTCAGGAAAAGTGACTTTACTTGCATTTACTTTTCAAGCTGTTATTCATTATTAACTTTGAAAGATTTTGGAAATGATTATATATGTTTTGAGGTCACTGTATTCTTAGAAGATGTCGAGTTACCTATAATAGAACAAATTATGTAAAATTATTGATGTCACAAATCATTGCATCTCACAGGTATTAGTCTATTTGTGATTGGTCAATAATGTAGAAATACCTCATTTCTCGTATGTAAATCATTCACTTGATAAAAATGGTCAAGTTTTAATAAAATTTTTGAAGATGGTGGGTGGATAGGTGTGGCTACATCTGCCCTTGCATAACCAATTTTGATTGGAAATATCTTTAGCTGCCCTTGCAGGCCATGTCTGTAGTCATATTATGTCTGCTTTGTTAAACAGTTATTTAAGCAAGTGTAAAGGTGAAATGATGAAAGAAAAGAGGTATATTGAGTTCCTCATTATTATTCTATCTGCTTTCTTTTTCCTTTCAGAATACAAGCAAAGTGAGATTTATCACATGCTATAGCCCTCCTGGAAGTATGGCAAACACTGAACTGAGGAGTACATTCTAAGAACATTTTATTTATTTAGTACATTAACATTTAATATTAGTTCAGTTTTAATTTTTGTCTTTGATTTCTGCCAGAAGTTTTAAGGATTTGAATTATTAGATAAGTAATTTCCAACTAAGATCATGTAATTGTAAAATTAAAGCTACAGAATTTACTGTTTAAGTCACAGCAAAGTATGAAACGATCCTCCTTACTTTTCCAATATTTATTATAGAAATGCCTTTTAGTGATTTTACAACTTAGCAATTCTTCTGCTGATTCATATCATTAACCTCTTCCAGATTGATCTTCCCCAAATACAGCTATTCTCAAAACAGAATTTCTCTGATCAAATGTCTTAAGATTCCCACTATACATTAAACAGACTCTAAAAAATTAGCATACAATCCAAGTCTTCAATAATGTTGTCCCAATTTATTATTCTATCCATATTGACCATTACTCCTTTTCATATGTACTGGCTCTCCAGCTAAGTCAAGATACTTGCCCTCTGCAAATATACACTTTGTGTGTGTGTGCATTCTGGTAATTCTACCTGAAGTGTCCATACTCTATATTTCATAAATCATCTCATCACATATATATGTAATATACAGATATATGAATATATGTGTGTATATATGTGTATGTTACACATGTGTGTATATATATCTGTGTGTGTGTATATATATATATACACACACACACACATACACAGAGATTTGTCTTCATAACATACACAACCTATTTGTCATGTTCAAAGACATATTTTCTTTATGCTTGGCTCTCATAGAGCCTAACATTATCATGGATATAGGCATGCAATAAATAGTGAGTGAAGTAATGAATGAATAGCACATAAATAAATTTTAACAAAGAATATTTTGATACTCTTTTCCATATCTCAACATATGATCATGTGTCAGAGTGAATGATCTGTTTCCCTTCACTGAATCATTGCTCCCTGATTTAGTGATTCGAGTATAAAATTTTATGTTGTATGTTGAATGAGAAACAGGATAGCATAATGGTTAAAGGTGCTGGGTCTGAACTCAAGGTTTAAATTCTGGTGGCTCTCCATAATGTGTGAGTGCTCTTGTGTCACTTTTTTTTTTTTTTTTTTTTTTTTCTTGCGGTACGCGGACCTCTCACTGTTGTGGCCTCTCCCGTTGCGGAGCGCAGGCTCCGGACGCGCATGCTCAGCGGCCATGGCTCACGGGCCCAGCTGCTCCGCCGCATGTGGGATCTTCCCGGACCAGGACACGAACCCATGTCCCCTGCATTAGCAGGCGGACTCTCAACCACTGCGCCACCAGGGAAGCCCCTTGTGTCACTTCTTTAACCTCCTTGTGCCTCAGTGTCCTCATGTAGAAAATATAATTAATAATAGTATTTACTTTATAGGGTCATTATGGCTATTAGGGGAGATAATATATGTAAAAGTCTAAGGATTGTGTCTAGCACATACAATATGCTCAATAAATGTCAGCCATTATTATTATTGCATGTCATAAATTAATATTATTTTATATATTTCACATGATTTTTATGAAATAAGTTTAGTACTTTTATTTGCATTGATGTACTTGTCATCAAATTGTTTTATACAGATGTCCTCATGAAGTATTTACACATAACCAAAAAATACATTCTTGTAAATTTGTAAGAAGTTTCAAACAGCTAACTGTGAGAAAAAAAATGTTTATGTAAAATTTTATCAAAAGCAAATACCACTTTACTAATAGACATGCTAGGAAAAACAAAACCCATGCACATATTGAGATAATCATTAGCTAAATGCAAAAATGCTAGTTTTCAACAGAAACTGTCAGCCCAAACATGTATTTAAAGGCAAACTACAAAGTTCCAGATGTTCTGAAGTTATGTGAAGCCACTGAGCTCCAGATGCTGCGGTGCAACCACCCATTTCCCAGCTGTGTCATCACACTTGTGGCACATGTAAGAGAGGCCGACAGAGCTTCATGTTCTCCACAGCAGGACCAGCTCTTGGGCCACCTCCAGCACCAGACCTCACCACTGTGACCTGTCTGCCATAATGAGAATAAAATATCCTTATTTAATTGCAAGACAATTAAGATATTCTTGTCTTACATACTTATTTACCCCAGTCCTGACCCAGTGCTCTAATTCCTCACCTGGATTTTTGTCCCCTGTCTACATCTCCTAATCTCAGACTTTTCCCCAACTCCTAGAACTGTTCCATGATGCCCTCTAATATATGTGGTCTATCACCAGCCAGATCTTCTACCCCTTACACCTCCTCTCCAAATGTTCTTTCTCATAACACCTCTCAGTGAAAGCTGAGGGACGTTGCCCCTATAGCTCCCTTCAGGGTGGCTGCTTATTTCTCTGACACCACATACCTTCCATGGGGCTGGGGCTGGAGGTGGAACATGCTCCTCATTGCTCCTCATTGCTGGTTCTACATGGTTTCTTCTCATTTCTCCCTGCCTTAATTAACTTGAGCTACTATAACATAGCATCATAGACTAGGTGGCTTAAACCACAGACATTTATTTTTCACAGTTTTGGAGCCTGGGAAGCCCAAGATCAAGGTGCCAGCAGATTTTGTTCTTAGTGAGGACCCTCTGCTTTGCTTTCAGATGGCTGCCATCTCACTGTGTGCTCATATGGTCTCTTTTCTGTGCACTCAAGGAGAGAGAGGGCTCCAGTGTCTCTTCCTCTTCTTTGTAAGGGCAGTACGCCCATCATGAAGGCACCACCCTCATGATCTCATCTAACCTTAATTAACTTCCAAAGACCCCACCCCCAAATACCGTTTCAATGGCAGTTAGGGCTTCAACAACTGCATTTGGGGGGAGACACAAGCATTAAATCCTTAACACTCCCTTAAATCCCAGTTCCTTTGAAACTCATGTTATCTGACTGCACTATGTGCTATTTCTAAACTTAGTAGTCAATATAAAACTTACGTTTTAACACCTGCCATCCTTCTCTTTACTGCTTATAGTGTTGTTTATTATATGGTCTTCAACATCTGGTAAGTCAAAGGTGCATTGGGAACTTCAGATCCTTGGTATCCTCATTTGAAATAAGTGTTTCCTCCATCCTACGTATCCACCACATTTCATAGTCATTTCCTGGACTTTTGTTTTTACTACCAATAAATATATGGCATCCAGAATGTTGATTTAAGGGAGACTTTTACTACCACCTTCTAACATTTCAACTCACTTTGCACACATTTCAAAAATTCTTTGATTTCCCTGAATCATAATCCATTGACTTTATCACTTTTTTTTCAATGTCTACCACCATCCCCAGGTTTGCAATTTATTCTTGCACACAGCTTATGTTCTTTGGTTCTTATGCCTAAGAATTTCTTGCTTAATACACTCAAAACAAATAACCCACTCTTCCTCTGTGTTTCTCAACTGGCAAAACCCCAACTATGATTACATCCAAAACTATACCTAATTTGCAGAAACAAGCAAAGATGCTGACTTGTCTCCCTTTAAATTTGTGACTACATATTTGGCAGGCATGATCATAGGAGTCTGTCAATAACACTTATTTTCATTGGCAATTCACTTTTCCAGTATAGAGACAATAATTCTACACTTTCTCCTCTCAAGGAGAAATTCTCAGATTGACTCCTGGAATTACTTGTAAATGTGCAACAATATTTTCTCCATGGGTTTTGGCATTGTGATTTCTTCTCACTCTGTGTTTCTGAAGATTATGTTGTATATACTCTTTATATTCTGATTCTAAACATTTGTAGCTCATTACTAATATCTTTCTTCCACATGCTCTTCTCTTTCTCTCTCTCTCTCTCTGTCTCTCTCTCACTCATCCCATTGCATGTGGAACAGGAGAGACAGTAAAATTATTTGTTTAGAACATATTGAACCAATTCTATTCTTTCTGGATTAGACATTTTGTATACTTTGAGCATAATTATATATATGTAGATAACCCTAAAATCATATTTTGGGCTTTGATATTTTCCTCTCCTTCAGGCCCTGCCTATTGCACATCATTACTTAGGTTTTTCCTGTCATGTCTTAAACTCAGCATATCCAGAGATAAATTCATTTCTTTCTTAAACTTGTTCCCTATTTTAAAAAGCTACAAATTTCAAATAATTGCAATATGTTCTACCCATGTGTCCATTACAGAAATCTAGTCTGAGCAACACAATGGATGCATCCTCTCCATCACCCTCAATTCTCACAATCAATCAATCAATCCCAGGCCACTATCATATATTATCATGTCTTACCTGGATTATGGAAACAGCATCTAATCGATTCCCTGCTTCTAGTCTTTCCCTAACCTGGTCCATTTTTTCTAGGCATTTAGAACTACTATTCTAAAATAAAAATGTATCAAGTTAATATTCTACTTAAAAGCTGCAAGCCATTTTAATGCTGTTAGTGCACCATGAAAAGCATTAATGAGTGTGTAAACAACAGCTATTTCTTTTATTTTTCTTACCAACAGAGCCTATCTTCCACTGTACTCACTGTGAATGCCAGAAAGTTCCTTTCCCAGACACATTTGCAGCTTGAGAGTAAGGAAATAACTCCATTTTGGCCAACTGAACCTGAGATAGAACCTGTTAGAGAGCTTCTTGCAAACATTTTCCTCCTTGACAGAATGAGAGAGATGAGTAAAGATTATTGTATTAGCTCCTACTGCCTCTACTGGCTCTGTCCTTGCTTCTCCTCAGTCTTTTCAGAATATGGCAGCCATTTAAAAAAGAAGTCCTTGAAAAAGAAGTCAATCACCCCTCTACTCACAGCCCTCACCTGGCTTCCTATCTCCTGAATAGCAGTAAACATTCTCATAGTAGCCTATAAATCTCTACATAGCACACACTCCCTTGTCCTTGCCCTGTTTTAACTCTGTGAACTCACCCCCTACTTCCCTCCTCCTTTCTAACACTGCTTCCATTAACAGCATTCTCCTTACTTTTCCTCTAACTTGGCAGGAATGCTGTTCTACCTGTTGGACACCTCTGCCCCTTGGTGACTGCATGGTAACTTCTCTAATCTCCTTTACATCTTAACTGCCATGTCATTAATCATTAAAACCTACCTGCGTTATACTATCAACAATGGCAACTCACCCCTCTACAAAATTGAGATATGACACGTGCACACACTTCCGGTTCTCCTTTATTTTTTTTTTCTTGTTGACATTTTCACTAACTAGCAGACTCTATATTTCACTTAGTTTTCTTTTTCTTTTTTTCTGTTTCTTCCTACCTCAAATATATATGCCTTGAGCATGGGATTTTGGTCTGTTTTGTTGACTGAGATACCCTTAGTATCTACAACAGTGCCTGACCACTGATTTTGAGGAATGAAAGAAAAGCTCATCTTGTTCTGATTTTGGATGAAGCCATGTAAGGATGAGACACTTGGAGCTGTCTCGGGCATCTCTACCATGTGGAGAGATATAGCTCATACTTTAAGAATGGCAGACAGAGTGGAACGTTAGAAAAAGCCTGTGTCCTTGATACTGCTGAGTGATTTAACAAATCCTTATATCATCTACCTTCAGCCACCTTCTTGTTATATGGGATTTACTAATAAGTCCTAATTTTTTTATACCACCTTTACTTGTGGTTTTTGTTTTTGAAAACGAATCATGACATAACTCACAAGACTACAGTGGGCACAGCTGAAGAGAGAATTAATGACATGGAAAATAGTTTACAAGAAAATATACAGACTGAAACAAGGGTTGTCTTGCTTGATTCACCACTATAAATATAACAACTAGTATAATTTTTTAACACAGTAGGTGTACTACTGCTTCTACTACTAGTACATATTACTAGTACTTACTGTTAAAACTACTACTGCTGCTGTTATTTCTACCATCAAAATTATCAGTTAATAGTTATTGAATGCTCACAGTGAGTTCAGCATGATTATAAAATCTTGAATATTTTAATATATTTGATTTATACTGCAATCTTATTGAGTGAAAACTAATATTGTTTCCACTTTATAGATGAGAAACTGGAGCACAAAGGACTAATTAAGTTGTTTCAGGTCCTGTATTTAGTGAATAGTCAATATCAACCCAATCTCTTTACTATACTGATTCTCAGAAAGATACATTTTGATAAGGTGATGAGAGAAAGCAAAAAGATTTGGCAGCAGAGAAGGTAGGAAAGTGAGGGGGAAGGATGCAGCCCATTTCTTGCAGCCTCATTACTCTCTGACTTATCGTTTCAAAGTTTTCATTTTTCTCTGTCTAGAAAGAAGTGTTCGTATGAAAGTAAAATCTTGATCACATTGACTGCGTATTGGTTTAGGATGGGGAAGGGGAAAATGAAATTGATCTATATTCCTGA
Organism: Neophocaena asiaeorientalis asiaeorientalis; assembly: GCF_003031525.2. NCBI lineage: Eukaryota > Metazoa > Chordata > Mammalia > Artiodactyla > Phocoenidae > Neophocaena > Neophocaena asiaeorientalis. Next base: position 427,081 of record NW_020172476.1, read on the forward strand.
CTTTACCACCTATAATATTATTTAACACATCATAATTTCTACAACTTTCAAAAATAAACAACTTAATACTAACTGTTACTATGGATTTTTGTACTAGGAATAGACTCATTTTTCTATGACTTGTTAGAAAAGCTAGAATATTAATGAGCTAATATTGATACAGCATGTAAAATACAAAGCAGACATTTGAGGACGCTAGATTTCTTTAAAAACAAGCAGAGTTCTATTGAAAACACATAGAATATATGCTGAGATTAAGTAGTGACAGTATCTCCTAGGTTCTTAGCATCCCCAACTTTGAATTTACAGTTCTGAAAATTAGAAAGTCATGGCAAAACAAATAATTTGCATTTCTACATTTTATGCTCTGAAAACATTAGTTTTTGGAATATTTCATCACAGTGTTTAAAATTGTGGACTAATTGAAGAATACAGAGAGCTACAAATATCACTTAAATAACCTATGTGACTAATGTTTGGGTTGGGGGCAATACAGAGGCTTAAAATTTCCAGGTCTCATTCAAAGAATCATATTTTATATTCCTTGAAGCCTAAATATATGACTTCTATTTTTGTTGACTTTCCTAAAAGTATCTACTCACTTCCAATTTTTTAACAAACCATCATTAATAAAAGAAAGAGCAGTGATGCTCTCAGAAAAGTGCTTGTAAAAGATTTTCTTGACTTAAATTATATCAGTTATATTCATTGTATTAGATATTCATAAGTCATTTTAAAATAAATTTTCTAAAACAGCTAAATTGGAAATATATAATTAAATGAATAAGGGTCACTATATTATACACCTAAATAAAACTAAACATATAAATAGGCAAAGTACAATTTAATTATACAAGCAGAAATTTAAGAAAAAAATGAGTGAGATCATTTTACTCTTTTTATAGTTATCAGGATTTCAAATATACACATATTTAAAACATGAAAAATGATTAAATTCTTACTGAGCACTATTCATAACACTCCAATTATGTTTTTAAGTCATTTCATGTGTTAATCATAAACAACATTATTAATATTTTCTATGCTTCTGCATGTCCTAAGGTCAAAAGAGGTGGTTAAAAATTCCTGTTGTGTTCTGTTTCTTCTAAATTCAAAAAATTAAAAAAAAATTTTTTTTGGAGTATAGTTGATTTATAATGTTAGTTTCTGCTGTATAGCAAAGTGAATCAGTTATACATATACCTATCTCTACTCTTTTTTAGATTCTTTACCCATATAGGTCATTACAGAGTACTGAGAAGAGTTCCCTATGCTATACAGTAGGTCCTTATTAGTTATCTATTTTACATATAGTAGTGTGCCTATGTCAATCCCAATCTCGCAATTTTGATTAATACTCAGAATCAGTATCTCACAGAAATATCCAGTTTTCTAAGAATTTCCTCAAAAAGCTTGCTCCTTATTTCAGGAAATATTTTTGAGAGCCTATTATGATGTTAGTAACTTTTTAGATCCTGGAACTCTAACAGTAAATAATACAGGGAAAGCTCTGCTCTCATAGAGCTTATATTCACTCAAGGAGAAATAGACATAAAGAATTAAGTGTTATGAAGTCTGTAACCAGGATAATGTGAGACAATGTGAGTTGGGTCAGGGTCTAATTTAAATGAAATGGTCAGGGAAACCTTTCAGAAATGGTGACCTGTGAGCAGAGAATAGATTGATTAGCAAGAAGAAACCAAGCATGTGAGTGTGTGGTGGCAGGGCACCTCAACTAAGGAGCACCTAAAGGAGGTTTACATGTTTAAGTAATGGAAAGAAAGACCCTATGGCTAGAGCACAGAGAGACAGCTGTATGGAAAATGGATTATAGAAGAACAAGAAAGGCAGCAGTCAATTTTTTCTTTTGCCCTACCCAGGTACGTGGGCTAACACACCACTGTAAAGCAATTTTACTCCAGTAAAGATGTTAAAAAAAGAATAGAGTGAAAAAAAATAGTACATATGACCTGGAGAAGGTAAATAAAAGTTTTTAAAAATTCACAACTCAAAAAAAAAAGAGAAAGGCAGCAGTCAGAAGATGTAGAGAGCTCTTGGCATAGTCCAGGTGAGAAATGATGACACATGGACCAGGTGGTAATAGTAGAGATGGAGCAGGGTAGTTGATTTGCAGAGCAGATTCATTTGTTGACTTTTAAGTCTTTAATTAAATTGAACCTCTGCAAGTATTTGCTGTTGATATTACATTTTTAGATTCTAGTGTATCCCTTCAATTAGTTTTGATTTCTAATTAATATAATTTATTTGTTTTTCATTTAATCACTGACAGTATTTACATGTTGGAAAAAATACATCTGGATCTTAATAAAACAGTAAATCTGAGACTATTGATACTTTAACTTCTAAGCATGGCAATAGAAGAGGAGGAATGCAATTTTTTAAAAAATACGATTTTCTTTCATATAAATTAACTATGGTGAGTTTGGCAGCTCTTTAAATGTTGGAGGCCAATATGCTGAATAATTCGTCTGACAAACTGGCTGAAATTTGAAATATAAGCAAAAAAGTTATTTGTGAATTTTTAGTTTTTTCCTTGAACAAAGATTTCCAAATGCTTCTTTAAAAACTCTATCCAATAGGAAACAGTTTTAGTGAACACATTTTATATGTCAGTATTTTACTGTATATAATTCTACTTTCCTATAATGCATGTCAATGGTCCATTCTTAACTTTTAATATTAAAAGATAGAAATTCACATTATATGTGAAAGAAAAATGGGCTATGCAGATACAATATATATTCTCATGCAAAAGACCAAAAATCTTGTATTTGGAGATCTAAAATCAACTTTAAGTTTTTCTCTACTCTGGTCCCCTTCTTTAAGGCAGAACTTTCTTCAAGCCATTCTAAATAGTTTTCTACTTTTTCTCAAGTTCTGTAATGCTTATAATAATAGCCATATACAGAATAATAAAATACTAAGTCTCCTTAACTGGCTTTGATTTTTTAAAAATATTTAATGAAATAGTAAATTTAGGATAAGAGAATGTCTGGACAAAAAATACATTTTTAATCCAAGCCATCACTTTTATAAAGCTACCATTACCTGCATCTCCCACATCCTCAATATTTCCTAATAATTTAAAGTTTCCATAAAATTTCAACCTGATCTATATTTTTAACTCATTTCAAGCTAACTTTATCTAGACTTTTTGTCCAATCTACTCAAACTTTTCCAGAAAAAAACAAATACTTCAATCTCTGACTTGGTGCACTTAGGCAAGGCTTTCACCTCGGAATATCCCCTGTTCCTCTAAACACTAATCTGTCAAAGTTGGACTATGTTGTTCCTCCCATATGACACCTTTCTTGACTATTCAGTCAATTGTATCTCTTCCTCTTCTTTACATTATTTATTTTATAAAATTCATGTGAGGCTTTACTGATAACTGTCCTTTTTTCTTGTTTGTTTTGGTATATGTTTATCTCCCACTTCTGTACTAGGAGACTTCATTTATTTTAATTTAAATGAATTTAGAAGGGACATACACTCTCCATTTGAGCAGAATCCCTAATACCTCACATTGGCTTATACTCATTTCATTTATTTTCTTTCTGACCACTGTGGGTACTTGATTTGAAGACTCTATTCTGTACCCATTCCTTAGAATACTGAGTGGAGATATTTCTCACGCAACTAAACTTGGAGATGGAGAGAGTTTTACACTTCTTGTCATTATTCAGTATGACAGAAAAATGAGTGCCAGAGAGATGAAATGTTTTGCCCAAAGATACAGCAAAGTAGGGTAAGAGTGGGGACTAATCTGGTCCTATCTGCTCCTTGCTTTTTGCTCATACTCTTAACGTACCATTTGTCACACTATAAGTACTTGTTAATGTGCCTTGTCTCTCCATTAGAACAAAAGCTATGCAATCAACTTTTTATCAGCCCAATGCCCAGCATATAGTAAGTATTTTGTAAACAAGTGTTGAATTAGTTTTCCACTCTATCAGGTGGAAATTAATTTGCTTCAATGTTCCACTTATTCTCTCAGTTTTCTCTTTTAGTTATTGTTTGCTTCCATTTAAAAATCTTTCTTTTTCAATTTGTACTGTATTTCCATTGACTTTAACGTGGCAAGGGAACAAAAAAGAAGATTGTTAATTTATTTGGGGCCTTTCATCATCTTGGTGCATCAACTGGAAAAGGCCAAATGCAGAAGTGCTTGCCAAAACAGCTTATGTATTCCTGTCAATTTCTCCCTGCTGAAAACATACTTCTTCCACAGCAGCCAGCAATGAAGAGGTTTGGAGCCAAAAAGCAATGAGTCTGCCTTCCTTTCCAATTGTATCATGTTGTGCATTTGGAACCAAAAGCTAAGATATTTTATTCATCTTTTGTCACCAAAAGAAGCTTAACTGTTTTACGATGCCTTTCAATGCAGGCGATTGGTGAAGTTCAAAGAACTGTTAAACATGAATTGACCGTGAAGTTTTGAAACATTTCATCAAGTTTTCTGAAGATGCACTGTTTCTGAAAAGAATGATCCACTTAGCAACCCTTAAAAGACAGATTCTGGAAAACCTTCTAATCAAGAAGAAAACCAGGGCTTCCCGGGTGGCGCAGTGGTTGAGAGTCCGCCTGCCGATGCAGGGGACACGGGTTCGTGCCCTGGTCTGGGAAGATCCCACATGCTGCGGAGCGACTAGGCCGGTGAGCCATGGCCTCTGAGCCTTCGCGTCTGGTGCCTGTGCTCCGCAACGGGAGAGGCCACAACAGTGAGAGGCCCGCGTACCAAAAAAAAAAAAAAAAAGAAAAAAGAAAACAAGTAGGCATTGTGGGCATGCAAATCCCAAACTAGGCCATAGTTCCAATATCCCAATGATCAAATCCATGTGATGATATCTATTATGTAACAATAAGCATGAATCTGACAAGTGAACACCATATTGTGACTCTGAAAATAAGCGAGCTAAGTTTAACATTAAAAATGTTTTGATGGGGGCTTCCCTGGTGGCACAGTGGTTGAGAGTCCGCCTGCCGATGCAGGGGACACGGGTTCATGCCCCGGTCCGGGAAGATCCCACATGCCGCG
>NW_020172476.1:432283-470728 GCF_003031525.2 Neophocaena asiaeorientalis asiaeorientalis
AGTAAAAAAAAAAAAAAAAAAAAAAAAAAAAAATGTTTTGATGCATATATACTTTTAACAATTACAAACCATCCTCTAGGACCAGTTCCAATAATTCTATCTAACTGAAAACTATACAGCAGAGCCACCATGTTTGCCAGGACAGTGTGTATTGCTTGTGTGTACATCACCCCCGAAGTATGGTGATATGGTAGACTTAATAGACAGAAGACAACATCCAAAAAGCTTATCCTAAAATATTTTGGCTTTTAAATATACAATCTCTCTTCTCTCTCCATAGATATAGATATAGATATATACATATACATCTACAGATAGACATATCCATACCTGTATCTTACCTATAACTATACCTATATTTATATCTTTATTTATACCTATACCTGTATATCCCTATCTGTCTATATCTATCTATTTATCTATCTATCTGTCTATCTATCTATCTATCTATCTATCCTGAGAACCAAGCATCCTGTTTACATTTCAACCTAGGAGACAGTAGCTACTATAGTTTCCATTTATTACTATTTAAATGACTTTATAAAGAGTTGCTCATTTAAATTAAGTTGCTTATGAATTTTATTCAACACATTGTTATTTTCATCAAGAATTTAGCAATAGTAAATGTAAAATAATTGAACCAGAATTTTAATGGCAGTTATAAATAATTACATTTCTCTAAGTATTTATATTAATACATTCACCCAAATATTTTATATGTAATTTTATTATGTTTTATTATCCTTTACACCAGTAAATTTCCCCTCTCTTTGCCTTTAGACTTAGCATTTTGAGATAAAAATTTAAAGGATAGACTTAAGAATATTATATGGGAATGAATCACTGAAACTTGGGAGAATTAAAACTGCAACAAATAAGGTCAGTAAGCTTACAGATAAAGTCAAGAATTAATTCTTATGAATGTTAAAACTGCTGAGACTAAATATTAACTTTATTTCTCTTAGAGCGCTTAAGAGCTAGAGTCTACGTTCATGTATTCACTTGCTTTGTTTTGTTTGTTGAGTCTACAGAAAGGTATAGGTTAATTTTTTGCAGTATTAAGTAAATTGTTAGTCCAATTTAAATATATATAAATTGCCACATTAAGAAAAAGAGGACTGTATTTTTCACCAAACATGTACTTGATTTTCCCCAAACCATTAATGAAGTTTTATATTTTTCCCCTTTACTAGTTTTTTGTTGCCTGTAGCCTCCTAAAATTTGATGAAAGATTAATTTAATATCACTTACTATCCAATTAAATTTCAAGATAAATAGGATTTTATGAATACATAGCACCTTAGTGTATTATTCAATGTTTGTAATAAACCTATGTGTCTGTGGAGAAAAAATGAGTTGGATTAGTGATTCTATAATTGGTCTCACACCACCAGCAATGGTACCACCTGGGAAACTGTGAGAAACACAAAGTATTTGGACTCATTCAAGATCTGTGGATTCCAGAAATCTGTCTTTATAAAAAGAAGACCCTGATGTGTGGTATTTACCTATTTCTGTGGTATAAATACTCCCACCATGGTCAGCTAGAAGATGCAAATGTAACATTCCTGAGTGCAGAGTTGAGAACTGATTTACAGCACTGCATGTAGATGATTCTGGTGCATACAACAGTTTGAAAATCACTAAGTTGAAATATGGGGAAGTGGCTAAGAGCACAGGCTTGGATGTCAAACAGATTTGGGTTTGGAGAGGTCTCTGCTACTTACTAGATTACTAATTTAGTCTTGGTCAGGTTACATTACATTTGTGAAACATTAATTGCCTTTTCATAAATAAGGTCAATGAATGTGTCTACCTGAAGGTATGACAATCAAAGGACTTAGTTGGATTAGATTGGAGTTATGTGTAGAACTTAAGTTCTAAAGTCAGTGTTTAGGGCATAATTGTCTAAAGACCAAAATCACCTTAACAAATTACTTAGCCATGTCTGTACAACAAAGACAGCCCCTGTTCCTCCACTGCAAGAAGAAATCTCTGTTTCCTCAATCAGGCACCAGGTACAACATTTAGCTTGTATTTAAAGACTGTATGATATAAAAGTTACTTATTTTTAACACTAGAATAACATAGAGTACAGCATAATTCTCATTCTGTGGGAGGCCCATGAACTGAATCCACTGAGGGTGCAATCAATTCACAGCTTCCACTCTTGGTTCACTCCTGGACATACTGGAATTGAAATTATTTTTAACTATTGTTATAATTATTGCTGTTGTTGGTGTTGTGTTGTTATTTTTTTTCTTTGATTCTTCTCCTTTTTAGAGAGTGCAGAGTACAAATTTTGAAATTCACTTAATTTAAATCCAGATATTGGGATTCTTTACACTGAAGTATTTAATACAGTATTATTAATGCAGTTTCATTGCAGTTTGAATAACACATAGTAAGCCTCCCATATCTTACTTAATATTATTATGGTTTTTGTTGGCAGATGCATCTTACATGGAATCTAGAATGAACATATTCTCAGCCATTCCTCAAAGAACTTCACCTCTCCCCACAAAAAAAAACTTGTGAAAACAGTAACAATGAAAGCATAAAACATCCAGGTTTTGCCACTCCTTGAGTAAAGTTTAACACATTTCTTAGAACTATGTCAGTTCATTTTAGTTTTACTACATTCCTACAAAGATTACATCTATCTTACATTTCAGATTTCACCAAAAATATGCTTTTTACTATATTTCACCCCAATATTCACAGCTGTACAATACCTTGTGCCAAAATAAGTGGGTCTTTTACTCTGACATTTACTCTATTCAAATATGTGTACAAATATGTGTACCTATTCCCCCTTCAGCTTAGCTGTAAAGACATTTTCCCTTTCATCTTTCCTGATTACACAGCCCTCTAATCAATTTTGTTGCTCTCATTTCAGAGCTAAATTCAATACCTTCTATAATTCAACTCTTGTGAGAGAGTTGACTGGACTGAATGTGATGCTTTTTAGTCTGAATTGGAAGGTTTGGGGGCACACTTAAAAAACCACTCAGTACTGTAAATGTATAATGGATATTAACCTGAAAAACATTGATTTTAATCTTGATATACATTCTGAAGCTCACTAGTGTTTGAACACTTGCAGCTCCTGTGTACCTAAAAGTAATAATATATTTTTCCTTGCCTCTCAAGAATCAATGAAGCATCCAATATCCATCATATTTGAGCAAAGTCAATAAACCTCAGGTTTTTAAGGCTGCTGTAATGCCTGTCAGAGATAATGGCTATTTGGATGTTTCTTGCTTGATCACTGGATTTGACAGCTAACGATTCTCAAGAAACTGAGAGGCAAATACAACAAGGAAGCTTATATAGTAATTAGAGCTTTATAATGAGATTTGTATGCATTTTATTTTATATGGAAATAGAGGTATTTGTTGATACCTAATTTCTAGATCACCAAAAAGAAAAAAAGATTGTAATGGTGTCTTGTAACAAAGGTGTCCTGAGGCCTATATCTTTTCAACAAGAGTGTGAAATTTTTTATTGCTGTATATTTTGTTATGATTAACAGACAGCTTCCCACTTTTAAAAAATATCTTTCACTAGCCATCAGGAGACTTGTATTTCTAACTCCTTCACTAATTGTTCATATGTTAGTGGATAAATCACCGCCTAACTAAAAACAATGACCTGATTCAAGACATCTGTTAAGAAAAATTTCTCAAATTGGTTCAAGTTGGTGGAGTAGAAGGACATGCTCTCACTCCCTCTTTCAAGAACACCAGAATCACAACTAACTGCTGAACAATCATTGACACAAAGACACTGGAACTCACCAAAAAGATGCCCCACATGCAAAGACAAAGGAGAACCCACAATGAGACAGTAGGAGGGGCGCAATCACAATAAAATCAAATCCCATAACTGCCGGGTGGGTGACTCACAAACTGGAGAACACTTATACCACAGAAGTCCACCCACTGGAGTGAAGGTTCTAAGCCCCACATCAGGCTTCCAAACCTGGGGGTCCAGCAATGGGAGGAGGAATTCCTAGAGAATCAGACTGTGAAGGCTAGCGGGATTTGATTTCAGGACTTCAACAGGACTGATGGAAACAGAGACTCCATTCTTGGAGGGCACACACAAAGTATTGTGTACATCAGGTCCCAGGGGGAAGGAGCAGTGACCCCAGGGGAGACTACCTGCTAGTGTTGGAGGGTCTCCTTCAGAGGTGGGGGGGTGGCTGTGCCTCACCGTGAGGACAAGGACACTGGCAGCAGAAGTTCTGGGAAGTACTGCTTGGCGTGAGCCCTCCCAGAGTCCCCCATTAGCCCCACCAAAGAGCCCGCGTAGACTCCAGTGTTGGGTCGCTTGAGGCCAAACAACCAACACAGAGGGAACCCAGCCCCACCCATCAGCAGACAAGCGGATTAAAGTTTTACTGAGCTCTGTCAACCAGAGCAGCAGCCAGCTTTACCCACCACCAGTCCATCCCATCAGGAAACTTTCACAAGCCTCTTAGATAGCCTCCATCCACCACAGGACAGACAGCAGAAGCAAGAAAAACTACAATCCTGCAGCCTGTGGAACAAAAACCACATTAAAAGAAGAGAGACAAGATGAAAAGGCAGAGGGCTATGGACCAGATGAAGGAACAAGATAAAACCCCAGAGAAAAACCTAAATAAAATGGAGATAGGCAATCTTCCAGAAAAAGAATTCAGAATAATGATAGTGAAGATGATACAGGACCTCGGAAAAAGAATGGAGTCAAAGATCGAGAAGATGCAAGAAATGTTTAACAAAGACATAGAAGAATTAAAGAACAAACAGAGATGAACAATACAATAACTGAAATGAAAACTACACTAGAAGGAATCAATAGCAGAATAACTGACACAGAAGAATGGATAAGTGACCTGGAAGACAGAATGGTGGAATTCACTGCCATGGAACAGAATAGAGAAAAAAGAATGAAAAGAAATGAAGACAGCCTAAGAGACCTCTGGGACAACATTAAACACAACAGCATTCGCATTATAGGGGTCCCAGAAGGAGAAGAGAGAGAGAAAGGTCCTGAGAAAATATTTGAAGAGATTATAGTCAAAAACTTCCCTAACATGGGAAAGAAATAGCCACCCAAGTCCAGGAAGTGCAGAGAGTACCATATAGGATAAACCCAAGGAGAAACATGCTGAGACACATAGTAATCAAACTGGAAAAATTAAAGACAACAAAAAATTATTGAAAGCAGTTAGGGAAAAACAACAAATAACATACAAGGGAACTCCCATAAGGTTAACAGTTGATTTCTCAGCAGAAACTCTACAGCCAGAAGGGAGTGGCATGATATACTTAAAGGGATGAAAGGCAAGAACCTCCAACCAAGAGTATTCTACCCTGCAGGGATCTCATTCAGATTCGATGGAGAAATCAAAAGCTTTAGAGACAAGCCAAAGCTAAGAGAATTCAGCACCACCAAACCAGCTCTACAACAAATGCTAAAGGAACTGCTCTAAGTGGGAAACACAAGAGAAGACAAGGACGTCCAAAAACAAAACCCCAAAACAATTAAGAAAATGGTCGTAGGAACATACATATAGATAATTACCTTAAACGTGAATGGATTTAATGCTCCAACCAAAAGATGCAGGCTTGCTGAATGGATACAAAAACAAGACCCACCTGTATGCTGTCTACAAGAGGCCCACTTCAGACCTAGGGACACATACAGACTGAAAGTGAAGGGATGGAAAAAAATATTCCATGCAAATGGGAATCAAAAGAAAGCTGGAGTAGCAATACTCATATCAGATAAAATAGACATTAAAATAAAGAATGTTACAAGAGACAAGGAAGGACACTACATAATGATCAAGGAATCAATCCAAGAAGAAGATACAACAATTATAAATATCTATGCACCCAACATAGGACCACCTCAATATGTAAGGCAACTGCTAACAGCTCTAAAAGAGGAAATCGACAGTAACACAATAATAGTGGGGGACTGAAACACCTCACTTACACCAAAGACAGATCATCCAAACAGAAAATTAGTAAGGAAACACAAGCTTTAAATGACACAATAGACCAGATAGATTTAATTGATATTTATAGGACATTCTATCCAAAAACAGCAGATTACACTTTCATCTCAAGTGTGTGTGGAACATTCTCCAGGATAGATCACATCTTGGGTCACAAATCAAGCCTCAGTAAATTTAAGAAAATTGAAATCATATCAAGCACCTCTTCTGACCACAACACTATGAGATTAGACATCAATTACAGGGAAAAAAACGTAAAAAACACAAAAACATGGAGGCTAAACAATATGTTACTAAATAACCAAGAGATCACTGAAGAAATCAAAGAGGAAATCAAAACATTCATACAGACAAATGACAATGAAAACACGATGATCCAAAACCTATGGGATGCAGCAAAAGCAGTTTTCTTTTGTTTGTTTGTTTTTTGTGGTACGCGGGCCTCTCACCGTTGTGACCTCTTCCGTTGCAGAGCACAGGCATGCAGGCTCAGCAGCCACAACCCACTGGCCCAGCCGTTCCGTGGCATGTGGGATCTTCCCAGACCGCGGCACAAACCCATGTCCCCTGCATCGGCAGGCGGACTCTCAACCACTACGCCACCAGGGAAGCCCAGCAAAAACAGTTTTAAGAAGGAAGTTTATAGCTATAAAAGCCTACCTCAAGAAACAAGAAAAATCTCAAATAAACAAGCTAACTTTACACCTAAAGGAACTAGAGAAAGAAGAACAAACAAAACCCAAAGCTAGCAGAAGGAAAGAAATCATAAAGATCAGTCCAGAACTAAATGAAATAGAAACAAAGAAAACAATAGCAAAGATCAATAAAACTAAAAGCTGGTTCTTTGAGAAGATAACAAAATTGATAAACTTTTAGCCAGACTCATCAAGAAAAAGAGGGAGAGGACTGAAATCAATAAAATTAGAAAAGAAAAAGGAGAAGTTACAACAGACACTGCAGAAATATAAAGCAACCTAAGAAACTACTACAAGCAACTCTATGCCAATAAAATGAACAACCTGGAAGAAATGGACAAATTCTTAGAAACGTATAACCTTCCAAGACTGAACCAGGAAGAAATAGAAAATATGAACAGACCAATCACAAGTAATGAAATTGAAACTGTGATTAAAAATCTTACAACAAACAAAAGTCCAGGACCAGATGGCTTCGCAGGTGAATTCTATCAAACATTTATAGAAGAGCTACCATGCATCTTTCTCAAACTCTTCCAAAAAACTGCAGAGGAAGGAAAACTCCCTAACTCATTCTATGAGGCCACCATCACCCTGATACCAAACCCAGACAAAGATACTATAAAAAAAGAAAATTTCAGACCAATATCACTGATGAATATAGATGCAAAACTCCTCAACAAAATACTAGCAAACAGAATCCAACAACATATTAAAAGGATCATACACCATGATCAAGTGGGATTTATCCCAGGGAGGCAAGGATTCTTCAATATACGCAAATCAATCAACATGATACACCATATTAACAAATTGAAGAATAAAAACCATTTGATCATCTCAATAGATGCAGAAAAAGCTTTTGAAAAAATTCAGCACCCATTTATGATAAAAACTCTCCAGAAAGTGGGCAAAGAGGGAACCTACTTCAACAGAATAAAGGCTATATATGACAAATCCACAGCAAACATCATTCTCACTGGTGAAAAACTGAAAGCATTTCCACTAAGATCAGGAACAAGGCAAGTATGTCCACTCTCACCACAATTATTCAACATAGTTTTGGAAGTCCTAAGCCATGGCATTCAGAGAAGAAAAAGAAATAAAAGGAATACAAATTGGAAAAGAAGAATTAAAGCTGTCACTGTTTGTAAATGACATGATACTTTACATAGAGAATCCTAAAGATGCCACCAGAAAACTACTAGAGCTAATCGATGAATTTGGTAAAGTAGCAGGATACAAAATTAATGCACAGAAATCTCTTGCATTCCTATACACTAATGATGAAAAATCTGAAAGAGAAATTAAGGAAACACTCCCATTTACCACTGCAACAAAAAGAATAAAATACCTAGGAATAAACCTACCTAAGGAGAAAAAAGACCTGTATGCAGAAAACTATAAGACACTGATGAAAGAAATTAAAGATGATAACAACAGATGGAGAGATATACCATGTTCTTGGACTGGAAGAATCAATATTGTGAAAATGACTATACTACCCAAAGCAATCTACAGATTCAATGCAATCCCTATCAAATTACCAATGGCATTTTTTACAGAACTAGAACAAAAAATCTTAAAATTTGTATGGAGACACAAAAGACCCGGAATAGCCAAAGCAGTCTTGAGGGAAAAAAACAGAGCTGGAGGAATCAGACTCCCTGACTTCAGGCTATAATACAAAGCTACAGTAATAAAGACAATATGGTAATGGCACAAAAACAGAAATATAGATCAATGGAACCACATAAGAAAACCCAGAGATAAACCCATGAACCTATGGTCAACTAATCTATAATAATGGAAGAAAGGATATACAATGGAGAAAAGGCAGTCTGTTCAATAAGTGGTGCTGGGAAAACTGGACAGCTACATGTAAAAGAATGAAATTAGAACACTCCCTAACACCATACACAAAAATAAACTCAAAATGGATTAGAGACCTAAATGTAAGACCGGACACTATAAAACTCTTAGAGGAAAACATAGGAAGAACACTCTTTGACATAAATCACAGCAAGCTCTTTTTTGATCCACCTCCTAGAGTAATGGAAATAAAATCAAAAATAAACAAATGGGTGAAACTTAAAAGCCTTTGCACAGCAAAGGAAACTACAAACAAGATGAAAAGACAACCCTCAGAATGGGAGAAAATATTTGCAAACGAATCAATGGACAAAGGCTTAATCTCCAAACTATATAAACAGCTCATGCAACTCAATATTAGAAAAACAAACAACCCAATCCAAAAATGGGCAGAAGACCTAGATAGACATTTCTCCAAAGAAGACATACAGATGGCCAAGAAGCACATGGAAAGCTGCTCAACATCACTAATTATTAGAGAAATGCAAATCAAAACTTCAATGAGGTATCACCTCACACCAGTCAGAATGGGCATCATCAGAAAATCTACAAACAACAAATGCTGGAGAGGGTGTGGAAAAAAACTGAACGCTTTTGCATTGTTGGTGGGAATGTAAATTGATACAGCCACTGTGGAGAACAGTATGGAGGTTCCTTTAAAAACTAAAAATAGAATTACTATATGACCCAGCAATCCCACTACTGGGTATATACCCAGAGAAAACCATAATTCAAAAAGACACATGTGCCCCAATGTTCATTGCATAACTATTTACAATAGCCAAGTCATGGAAGGAACCTAAATGCCCATCGACAGATGAATGGTAAGGAAGATGTGGTACATATATACAATGGAATGTCACTCAGCCGTAAAAAGGAACGAAATTGGGTCATTTGTAGAGACGTGGATGGATCTAGAGACTGTCATACAGAGCGAAGTAAGTCAGAAAGAGAAAAATATTGTATATTAACACATAAATGTGGAACCCAGTAAATGGTACAGATGAACTGGTTTGCAGGGCAGAAATTGAGACACAGATGTAGAGAACAAATGTATGGACACCAAGAGGGGAAATGGCGGCGGGTGGGGGTGGTGATGTGCTGAATTGGGCGATTGGGATTGACATATATACACTGATGTGTATAAAATGGATGACTAATAAGAACCTGCTGTATGAAAAATAAATTACATTAAATTAAAAATAATAATAAATAAAAAAAATACTCAGATGAGAAGGATGATTAAAAATTTAAGAAAAGAAGGAAAAGTTTCAAAGGATTTTAGTAGTTGTTGTCACTGGGTAGAACATTTTCACTTTTGCGACCAGCTTTGAGAATGTCTAATTCGTAACTGGAGAGTGACAGAATTAGTGTGGTTATAATGGAGTGAGTATAGTCTTAAAATCAGGCTAACCTGGATTTGAACCCTTCCTTGGTTCTTGCTAGTTATGTGATCTTGGATATATAACTTAGATTATCTGAGTTAAACTTCTTCTTTTAAAAAATATGGATAATATCGTTTATCCCATATACTTGTTAAAATGATAACAAGCAATGTTCTGGGATACTGGTTTGCCCCTGCTATTTATTTAACAGACATGAACTGTTAATTTATCTCTTTCATGTTTTGTTTGTAATTTTTTAATTTGATGAAATGCTGGATCAAATCTCTAAATGAAAAATAGAAGCAGAGATCTTCTGGGCAGTCAGTTAAGGAAGACAGGAGAAGGTAAATTATAAAGATTCCCAATTGTTGACTTTACTTTTGTTCTTAAGATGGTTCCTGAAGAAGGTCGGTGGAACTCCTGGGCTCAAGGAAATAGTTATTACATGCATGATCTCAAGTACCTTCTGCAGCCTTCCATGGCTGATATAATCTCCTCCTTGACTGAAATTTTTACCACTTTCCTTCTTGCTCCTCTGCTGCTTTGCTCTTCCTGAAACATTCCAATGCATTATAATCTCACAGCTGTTGTATTTGTCTCCCTGCCTCCCACACTTTTCAAGGTATTTTCATGGCTAATTTCTTGATTTAATTCATGTTTTTTCTCCAATATTTTCTTTTCTTAATGATCTTCCATAAATAGCCCATTTTAAATGACACTCCACTCTTCTATCCCAATACTAAACTCTAGTTATCATTAAAGTGCAGGTTTTGAGGATAAAGCCTATCTCAACTTTATATATATCAATATATTCCCTATACCTAGGCAATTGCCTGAAACAAAGTAGGTGTTCAAAAATCTGTATCACATAATCATATTTTCATAAATAATTATATAATAGTGGAGGGATTGGGGGCAGATACATCATTTGTTTATGTGTTTGTGTATGTATATATGCATACCCGCATGTATTTATTTGCCACTCAGGACTAAATACAATCCAGCTTGATATACACTCTTTATCAAAAAAAAAAAAAGGAAAACATTTATTTAGGTGTAATCTACATATCATAAAACTCTCCCTTTTTAAGTGAACTTTTTAGTTTTAAAAATACATATACTCATATATCCATCACCATAATTAATAAATAGATGATTTCCATTACCTCATAAAGCTCCCTTGTGGCTCTTCCCAGTTAATCCCTACTCTATGCCTGGTTTCATGCAACCACTGATCTCTTGACCCTATGGATGGTATTTTTCTTTTAAAGAAAGCCATATAATGGAATCGTACAGTATGCATTCTTCTAGGTCCAGTTTCTTTCAATCAAGCCTACCATTCTTGAAATGTATCCACATTTTTGTGTATATGTAATTCATTACTTTGTATTGCTTAGTAGTGTTCCAGGGAACCAATATTCTACCTTTGTTTATCCTTCCAACAATAAAGGAAATGTAGGTTGTTTCCAGTCTTAGGATATTATGAAGAAAACTGCCATGAACAATCATGTATAAATCTTGTACAGACATGTTTTTGCAGTTAGGATATTTCCAGTAATGCTGGATGCTGAGACAGAGTTAGAGGTACAAAAACATTGTTGGGAGGTAGAACCTGTGAAAATAAAGGGTTATGTGGGTGGGGGGATTGTGGAGGGGAAACATTCAGACTGCAGTGCAGAGCACAACTTTTAAAGAGGAAATAAAATAAAACTTGGCAGGGAGAGCCTCGGACTAAAATATAGATCTGACAGTTTTTCAACCCACCCAATGGGAAGTAGTGGCCCAATGATTTCCTGTTAGTGAAGCCATGCTGTATTAGGTTAGGTATTCTGAGAAGCAGGTGCCAAGACAGAATTAGACACACAAAGATGTATTGGATCACCTAGATTAGGTGGCAAAACTCTACACTTCTGCCTGGATCTGATGCAAAATTCTTTCCATGTTAACTAATATATCGGCTGGAACATAATTCCCAGATGTGGTATGTATATATATATATATGCCTCTGGAATTTATGCATGCATACCAGGGATTTTGCTTCCCTTATTGTAGCAAAGGATGTACAATTCAGGATTTTTTCTCAATTTAGAATGGATACTCTACAATTGACTCCTAAAAACTTTACTTATGTTGCAGGCTCCTAAATAATCAAAGGGTTTACATTCCACCCTCTGGGGTCCATTTGTCTCACCAAGGCTGCTCATCCTGTCCAGTCATCCTATGTCATGGATTTAATGATTCAATGTGATTTCCAAATCTCTGCATTATGACAGAGCAGGAGATGTCTATAGACCTGGAGCAAAACTCTAAATGTGTTCTGATGTCCCTGCTGTGCCAACACCAATTAATTATTTTTATCATTTTCTTTTCATTTTGATCAGTTATATTGTTATACTCTAGATAATAAAATTGTCCCATTTAACGAGTACAGTTAAATAGATTTTACAAATACATATGGTCGGTTAACCATCACCACAAAAGATTTATAATATTTCTGTAACCACAAAACATTTTGTCATTCCCTGTTAAACTCAGTCTCATTCCCCCATCCTAGCCCCAGGCAACCACTAATCTGGTTCTGTCACTGTAGACTTTTTCCAAATTTTATATCAGTCAGATAATATAATATATAACCTATTCTGTCTGGCTTTTTTCACTTAATGTAAAGTTTTTGTGATTCGTTCATGTTGTTGCATGCTTTTTTACTGTTAAATAGTAGACCATTGTCTGAACACAACACAATTTCTTTAGTGATTTACAAATTGATGCCACATTATGTTTATCACTTTTCCAGAAGATTAATGTTTTCCATTAATGGCTATTAAGAATAAAGCTGCTATGAAAATTTACATAAAATTTTTTGCATAGACATATGTTATCTTGGGAAAAGACAAAGGAGTGAAATTGATAAGCCAAATGATAAGGATATGTTTAACTTTATAATAAAATGCCAAATTGTTTTCCTATAATTTATATATATGCGTTTTACTTGCTTCACATCCATGCTAATACTTGGCATTGTGAGTTCTTTTAACTTTTCTAATATGTGTGGGCATAACTCATTGTAGAATACATTTGCACTTCCTTAGTGACTAATGAGGGTGTGCTTCTTTTTGTGTACTAGTTTGTCAGCTATGCATCTGTTTTGAAAAAGTGTCTGTTTAAATCATTGCCCATTTTTTATTAAGTGGTTTGTCTTCTTTTGTTGTTGTTATTGAATTGTAAGTGTTCTTTATATATTCCAGAAATACGTTGCATTTGAGATACATGTTTTACAAATATTTTTATCCAGTGTCTGAATTGCCTTTTCAATGTCTTACATGTCCTTTAAAATATCTTCAGTGATGCATAATTATAGTACAGTAAGCTACACATTTTTAAAGTGTGCTATTGTATCAGTTTAACAGATGTGTCTACACACATGCAACTATGAAACCATGAAAATCAAATAATAAACATTTCTATCGCCCTCAAATTTTTCTTTTGTTCCTTTGTAACCCATCTCTACACCTACCCTTGTCAGCAGGTAAACAGTTAAATTAGCTTGCATTTTCTGGAATTTGATATAAATGAAATCAAAATATATGTATGTATTTTTACCTGGCTCCATTCACTGTGCATAACATTTCTGAGATTCATCAGTGTAGTTTTGTGAATCAGTAGTTCATTTTTAGAGCAGGGCAGTATTCCATTTTATGTATGTATAAAAAGTTGTATATTCATTCACATTTTGATGGACATTGGGTTGTTTCAAATTTTTTCCTATTACAAATGACGCTGCATGAATATTTGCACGCAAGTTTTTGTGCATATATACGTTTTTATTTGTGGGCATATACCTAATAATGAAATAGCTGGATAAAATAATAAATAAATGTTTAATTTTTGAAAAACTCCTAAACAGTTTTTTTTTAAGCATTAAGACCGTTTTACACCAAAGATGAATGGGATTTCCTTATACACACTTGGTATGGTCTTGTCAAAAATTTTAATTATTATAAGGGATGTGTACCCATATCTCCTTGTATTCTTCATATGTATGTGTGTTTACTTTTAGATTTTGTTAATTTGTTTAACATTGATTTTTCTTCTTATTTTAAAATCATCTCTTTTTTTGCGGTATGCGGGCCTCTCACTGTTGTGGCCTCTCCCGTTGCGGAGCACAGGCTCCGGACGCGCAGGCTCAGCGGTCATGGCTCACGGGCCCAGCCGCTCCGCGGCATGTGGAATCCCCCCAGACCAGGGCACGAACCCGCGTCCCCTGCATCAGCAGGCGGACTCCCAACCACTGCGCCACCAGGGAAGCCCTCATCATTGTTATTTTAACTGCATTTATCTTATAATGTTGAGTGTCTTTTCATGTACATATTGGTCATTTATATATCTGCTTTTGTGAAGTATCTGAGCAAATCTTCTGCCCATTATTTATTTTCTTATTATTGAGTTGTAAGAGGTTTTCATATATTCTAAATTCAAGTCCTTGTATGATTCATGTGTTTTGAACATTTTCTTCCAGCCCATAGATTACCGTGTTGTATTAGTGATGGCATTTAATCTTGATGAAGTCCAATTTTAAAATTATTATTTTATTATTTGTTAGTTCTGCTCTATCTAAGAAATCTTTATCTAAATCAGGGTTAGGAAGAGTTTCCCCTGTGTTTAATTCTAGAAATTTTAGCTACAGGTTTTGTAGTTTGGTTGGTAATCCATTTTGAGATAATTTTTTATTGTGGTAAAATATATATAACATCAAATTTACCTTTTTAACCATTTTTAAGTGTACAATTTTGTGATATTAAGTACATTCACAGTATTGTGTGGCCATCATTACTATCCATTTCCAGAACAGTTTCATTATCCTACCCAAAAATTCTCTACTCCTTAGATACTAACTTCCCATTCCCCCTCTCATCAACCCCTAGTAACTTCTACTTTCTGTATCTATGAATTTGCCTAATCTAGGTAACTCAGGTAAGTGGAATTATTCAATACTTAACTTTTGTGTCTGGCTTATTTCACTTAATACAATGTTTTCAAAGTTCATTCGTATTATATCATGTATTAAGATGTAATTCTTTTTTAAGGTTGAATAATATTTGATGTTTGTATATAACACATTTTGTTCATTCATTGATGAAAATTTGGATTGCTTGCACTTTTGGGGTTTTGTAATAATGTTGCTATGAAAGTAGTGTACAAACATATGTTTAAGTCTCTGCTTTTAATTATTACTGAAGCATATAGTAATTCTTTGTTTAATTTTTTTGAGGAATTGCCATACTGTTCTCCATAGTAGCTATACCATTTCACATTCCCACCAGCAATGCACAGACATTTCAGTTTCTGCATGTCCTTGCCAATACCTGTTACTTTCAAAAATCAACAAACAAACAATAGCCATCCTAATGGGTGTGAAGTGGTATGTCATTGTGGTTTTAATTTGCTTTTCCTTAATGATTAGTGATCTTTAGCATCTTTTCTTCGGCTTATTTGCCATTTGTATATCTTCTTTGAAGAAATGCTTCCTCAAGTCCTTGGCCCATTTTTATAATGGATTGCTTTGTTGTTGTTGTTTTTGACTTGTAGGAGTTCTTCATATATTCTAGATATTAATCCCTTATCAGTTATGTGATTTGCAATTTTTTTTCCATCCTGTGGGTTCTCTATTTTTGTGTGTATGGTATGAAGTCAGAGTCAATGCTTGTTTGTTTTTTTCCCAGCTAAATTACAGGTTTCTTTTTACTTTCCATAAACACTTCAGTATGTATATTATTACCTATTGATCAATATAGATTTATTAATTCTATGTAAAATTTACACACACTGAAATGCACACATTTATGTTTGCTTAGTTTTGGCAAAGACATGCACCTGTGTAAACGCAACCTATTATGATATAGAATGTTACCGTGATCCAGCAAGATTCCCTGATGTTCTTTCCCAGTCAGTTCTTACAATCTTGCCCCCAGATGTAACCATAATCACACTTTTTTTTTAACCATAAATTTGATTTGACTGTTTTAGAGCTTTAAAAATTTTGAGGAAAAAAGAGAGCATGCACTCTTTTGTGTAAGGTTTTTTTACGGCTTAGATTGATACATGACTTTCAGATTCACCCATGTTGGTACATATAATCAATAGTCTGTGCCTTCATAACAATGAGTAATGTTTCCTTCTGTGAATATCTCTCTATCTAAATGGAAACTTGGGACAGTTCAATTTTGGGGCTCCTATAATCACTTTTTGCAATTCTTCTTTTGTTAACACATATCTATTTCTTTTGGATAAAAAACTAAATTTTGCATTTCTGGTTATAGGCTAGGTATATTTTTAATTCTGTAAGAAACTGACAGAACTTTTTTCAAAGCAGTTGTCCTTTTCAATATTTGCACAAACAATGTAGAAGAGTTTCAGTTTCTCCACGTTTGATGTCATTGTTAAACTTCGTCCATCTGACATCCTAGGAGGTGTGTAGTAGTATCTCGTTGTGGTTTTATTTACATTTCTAACATGAATAATAATATTGAACACTTTTTCTGGTGCTTATGGTCCATGCTTACATCCTCTTTACTGAATTGACTATTCAAATCATTTGCTTATGATTTTACTAGATTTTTTCCACCATTTTATTATTGAATTGTAAGAGTTTTTCATATACCCCAAATAAATTCACTTCACCAACCCTCCCAGGAAACACTTTATAGATGATCAAGGAGATTTTTCGTGCAAAAAGAAAAATAAAAGTGTACTACTCTGGAATTAATAATTAATCTGAAGGATCTATAATATTTTGAGTAGATGGATATAAAAATTTATTTACTTTAGAATTTTAATATTAGCAGCAGCAGGATGAAGCACAAGCAAAATAACAACAAAAGCAATGAAACCCAAATTATTTCATTTTATGTAAAGTAACTTTAGTTCTTATTCAAATTGTCACCTTATTTATTGCTTATAAATAATATTTTTTTATAATGACATATGGAGGAATCCTCTTCAGCTGTATTTTATTTATTGCTTTCCCACTAATAAAAGCTATCATTTATTAACTTCTAATGCCAACTATTGTTTTAAGCATGTACATTATTACTTATTACAAATAATAACACTTTACCAGTAGGTTTTTAATAAGTAAAAAATTGCTCCATTAATATAAGCACACTATTATTTATTTCTCATGAACTTAATCCTCAACTTGCCTTGCAATCTAGTTATTGGATTCTAAATTATGTTTATTGGTTTTATTTTATATGTGGGCAATAATCTTATAAATACATTAAAGTTTACAATCACTGTTTACATGGCCTAAATTGCTGTATTTTTTCTAGTCTTTGGAAATTGATCCTCTAATTATGGGATAAGTACTATTCAGTGATAGGGTAATTATAGAGTAATTGCTAAGTTATTGTTGAGTAATAACATTGTAACACCATGAAATTACAGGGTAGATAAATGCATGCCAATTTTTACATACTAAAGCACAGTACAAAAACTCCAATAATTATATTTCATCGCATTTAAGGAAAGCGTACACTAAATCACACTAATCAGTTTTCAGTATTTATATATATTAGCAAAATTGTTTCAAAGCTTTTCTGGTGAAAGCAAGTGGCTTAATTTTTGTGGAAAAGTTAGTGTTGGAGACAGAGTGTATGATAGGAGTTTATGTTTTCTCTTTCAATATCACTGTGCATGCTACCTTTCACATTTAAGTAATCACAAATGAGATTTCTTAGGGAAAAAAAGTACTATTATTTTAAATGTAATTAGAATTCTATCATTCTAATTTATATACTAAATTTACATACACATTCCCTCTTATATGAAACAAACAAACATGCTTCTGTGAGAGGAATAGATTTTGAAACTTCAATTACATACTTTTGTATGGCTTCAGTGTCAGTGTCATAAAAGACAAAAAATTCTTGGGGAAATTATTCTAGATTAAAGAAGAATTAAACCCATGACAAGTAAAAGTAATAAAAGATTCTAGCTTAGGTCCTGGTCATAAAAAATAACAGATATATGATATTATTGAGAGAATTCAGGTTATATATTAAGCAAAAGAATTTCATACATGTTAAGCTTGCTGATTATGTTCATTATATTGTTTTATGTTGGAGGATATACTTGTTTGTTAATAATATATGCTTTACTATTAACCACGATGCTCTACCACTCCATGAAAAATATGTGTCTATACACACATACACACACTTAAGCTCACACACACTTAATGGAGACACAGAAGGAGAGGGAGGGAAAGAAGGAGAAAAAAAGAGACAGCAAAAATAACAAAACCTTGACAAGAAAGAGAAAAATATATGAATGATAAATACATAAATGCTCACTGTAGTATTCTTGCAACTTTTTAATTGAAATATAGTTGATTTACAATGCTGTGCCAATCTCTGCTGTACAGCAAAGTGACTCAGTTATACACATAGAGACATTCTTTTTTATATTCTTTTCCATTATGGTTTATCACAGGATATTGAATGTAGTTCCCTGTGCTATACATTAGGACCTTGCTGTTCATCCATTCTAAATGTAATAATTTGCATCTACCAACCCCAAACTCCCAGTCAATCCCTCTCCCTGCCTCTCTCCCCCTTGGCAACCACAAGTCTGTTCTCTATGTCTATGAGTCTGTTTCTGTTTTGTAGATAAGTTCATTTGTGCCATATTTTAGATTCCACATATAAGTGATCTCACATGGTATTTGTTTTCTCTTTCTGAATTACTTCACTTAGTATGATAATCTCTAGTTGCATCTATGTTGCTACAAATGGCATTATTTTGTTCTTTTTTATGGCTGAGTAGTATTCCATTGTATATATGTACCGCATCTTCCTTATGCATTCATCTGTCAATGGACATTTAGGTTGTTTCCATGTTTTGGCTATTGTGAACAGTGCTGCTATGAACATAGGGGTACATGTATCTTTTTGAATTATAGTTTTCTCCAGGTATATTCCCAGGAGTGGGATTGCTAGATCATATGGTAATTCTAATTTTAGTTTTCTGAGGAACCTCCATCCTGGTTTCCATAGTGACTCCACCAGCTGACATTCCCATCAACAGTGTATGTAAGAGGGTTCCCTTTTCTCCACACCCTCTCCAGCATTTGTTATTTGTAGACTTTTTAATAATGACCATTCTGACTGGTGTGAGGTGGTACCTCATAGTAGTTTTGATTTGCATGTCTCTAATAATTAGTGATGTTGAGCATATTTTCATGTGCCTACTGGCCATCTGTATGTCTCCTTTGGAGAAATGTCTACTAATGTCTTCTGTCCATTTTTCGATTGGGTTTGTGTTTTTGTTGTTGAGTTGTATGAGCTCTTTGCATATTTTGGAGATTAAGCCCTTGTCTGTTGCATCATTTGCAAATATTTCCTCCCATTCCATAGCATGCCTTTCTGGTTTTTTTATGGTTTCCTTTGCTGTGCAAAAGCTTGTAAGTTTGATTAGGTCCCATTTGTTTATTCTTTCAACTTTTTAAGTTTAATTTTTTTAATACAAAGTTATTGATATAGTCTGGACCATGACTTGATAAATCTTAGAACTGCAAAAGAAGACAATAAATGAGGAAACCCAGATGTTTCATGTATAACTACCATATCAGAGATGAATCAGAGGGTACCTAAATATGCAGCATACTTTACTTAGACTTGTTTTGTCATATGTTGTAGTACATCCCTTAATTTGACTCAGGTTTCTTCCCATATTCCACATACATGCACAAACTACATACCTACACAGTAATATATGCAATTGATGTGGATATAATGTCAACTTTTCTTTGAAAAAATAGTTGGTGAGTTTGGTAGAAGAAAATGTATATGCATGTTTAAGGTATTTCTCTTCCCCTCTGTCTTTTTCTAATTTTCATATTTCTTTTGAGACTAAATTAACCCCCTACTGAAATACACAGACACACCCCCCACACACACACACACGAGAGAGAGAGAGAGAGAGATAGAGAGAGAGAGAGAGAGAGATTAAGAGAGAGAGATCTAGAAAGAACACTCAGCAAACCACCTGTGTCTTGAAAGAAGTAACATGTCAGCTTTATAATATCTCTAAAAATATGAGTCCCAAATTATAAAGAAATATAATACTTTTCAGTTGAATTAGCTCTAGCAAAATCAAATTTTGGAGATTCAACCGTTTTTTTTCTTTTAATTCTCATGGTGTCATTCAAGTCAAAGAGAAAGTCTGGTTTCTGAATAATTTCGTATTCATTACTTGATATAGATGTTCATATATTGTGGGGAAAATATATCATAAAGTTGACTTTCTATTGAAAAATATTTTCAGAAGAAAATAAAAACTTGAGAAGAGTTTTGAAAAAGCGGCATATGAAATGAAACTCATTTATTGAAAAAATAACAGTCTGATAATACAATCATAAGCATTATAGAGAGTATTATCCATCCAACCTCACATCAAATTTCTTACATTGGAAGATGAGAGACACACTTGGTTATTACGTAAAGACTTCAATAGTGAACTTAATTATAAAATATTACTGATGCTAATTTTACTGCTCCATCACTTAGCGATTATCTTGCTACCAAATACATATTCAGTTTCTATCACTTTTTCCAATTCATAGTAACAATGTTTTTAAAGAAAATAGGACAGTTTTTCAAACGAAAAATTCCCCATGTAAGATAGAAATAATAAGATCACTTTTTATTTTTTAAAGGCAAGTTCTTCACAGTAAATGTGATGTCCTGAATAATTAGTAATTACTATTAAATATCATTGTTAATAATTCTTATTTAAATGATTATAAAATACACATTCAATGTTATGTGGCCTTATGAGATTAATTTGATTCTGCTTTTAAAATAAAATTACTTATTAGTAATATTAATTATCCAAGTTCTATTTCTTCTTTAAAATCTCTGTCATTTTTTTTCTACACAGACACAAAAAAACTTCTT
Source organism: Neophocaena asiaeorientalis asiaeorientalis (assembly GCF_003031525.2). Taxonomy (NCBI): domain Eukaryota; kingdom Metazoa; phylum Chordata; class Mammalia; order Artiodactyla; family Phocoenidae; genus Neophocaena; species Neophocaena asiaeorientalis. The sequence goes on from NW_020172476.1 coordinate 453,204, forward strand.
ATTTTACCCCCCCTGCTATATATCTCATGCATACTTAGCCTCTTTTCTTCATCAACTCAGCAATAATAAACTGATATTTTAATTTATTATTTTAAAATAATTTAATTAAAATCATCTTTTTAGCATTGCAAAAACTTTTAGGAATGTATTCTATCTAACAAACTATATTATTTTCCATTCAAACTTATATTAATCTTGCACATACCACAGAGAATGCTAGAAGGAGCTTAATGTGTGTGAATTCTATGAATTTGTCAGCTCTGTGCTGTCATAGATCTTTTAAAGTTCTTCCAAATACTATATTTTATTTTTATTTGTGAGATGCATATATAGAGAGAGTTGTTCAATTTTGGATTTATCCATTAACCAAAAATAAACACCCACTCTGTGTGTGTATGTATATACATACATTCCCACATTCCCACGTACATACATACATGTTCATGTATAAAACACATTTTCTCTTTATTAATAGCTACCAGATACTGGAAATCTTTTAGATCAGGATGAAGTTTATGAAATTTTCAACCAGGGCAAAGTATCTTTCAAGAACGATTAAGAGAAAACTAACAACATCATTATTAGTAACACTTGCAACCAATCATAATTTTTTGAAAATTTCCAATCAAAATTTGATTAAGTTGTTTCTGTTAAGTCAGAAAAAGAGCCCAAATACACTGAAAATGCTTATTTGGATGTCAACTTTTTTCAAATTTAAAAAATAAAGTCATTCAATTCAGAGAAAATTATGTCAAACATCTTTTGCTCTTTCTTTGAGGATATCAAAGTTTTTGCCCATCATACAGAAAGACGATATAGATCTGTCCTATTCATATTTCTGCAATCAGCAGTGTACTAGGCACTACAGCAATGAACAACCAAAAAACATATAAGACATAACACCACCCTCTAAGAAATATAATTCATTTGGGGAAATACCATAGAGAATGCATTATAATTAGATAGTCTTTAGATGTTCATAAATGTTTAACTGGTGGTTTATAAATTTTTTATCATTTTTGAATTCCTAATAAGTATTTAGGTAGTATCTATTTTATATTCCTCAGTTTATGAATGTGGAAAGAGACCCAATAACTCTGTACAGTCACACAGCCAGTTATCTACTGGCTAAGCTAAGGCAAAAACTTAGGACTCTTGAATCCTAGGCAGAATGCTTCCGGTTATATTGCTCTGAGATATGAATAGCATCAAAAATTACTTCTACTGTGTGTATGCTTTTGTTAACGCTATTGTTAATATTCATAACAGGAAATAAAAACTGACAAATTAATGAAATTCTTTTCTCTAGTATAGCTACATATTTGTTTAATAAAGCAAAGCCTCATTCGAGATAAAAATTATTACCATCCTTATCAGAATTTTTAAATAATGAAAGTCTCTCTAAGAGAGTAAGACATCCTAAAGGATGAGGACTACGTCCACTTCTGCATTTTAGCCTCAACACATGGCACAAAGTAAAAGGTAAATATCTGTTAGGCAGCACTGCACTCTTGTCTAAGACTGACTGACTCCTTATAATATTCAAACACACAAAGTATTCATATGCTTTCACCAATAAGTGTAATTAGTTTGACACGCTAAAGGAAGGTGTGTTTGCTTATTTAGGTAAAATATTTCTTCCGTGAATTAGCAGAATAAATGTTAACTATGCTTTGCTATATGTAACCCAGAAAGGAAAACTTACCAGTAGGTGAAAGAGGTATTGCTTGCTTGCATTGTGTGATTTCATCTGCTTCATAGTGAAGTATGTTTGGGATTTTAGCAATAAAGAATTATTCTTTTAATAAAAGATATCTACTTCTGCCCAAGAGCAAGCAGCATAATAATCCATGTCCATCATGCTTGTCTCTGTGTCAGATCAAGAATCAACCTGATCTTAATAATCACCCTAATCTATATAAGGTAGGAAAATAACAGGTTTTGGAGATCTCGACTCTAATTGTTTCTCTTCTTTTACTAGCTACTAAATAACTTCATCTCTTTGAGAAACAGTTTCCATATAAAATGGAGAAAATAAACCTACCTCTTTTATAATTTATATAAATCTTATATAATGCTTTTGATCAGGAGATAAGAAAAAAAATCATGGCCTATGTGGTGTAAATAGCTGAACAATGATGGTAAAGGGAGTGCAAAAACAAAAATTGTTGCTACATTAAACAAAATTTTTTTTTTCTTTTTGTACAGGTTTTGTGGTCTATATTTGAGAGACACAATGGTAGAGTTGGGGAATGGGAAAACTGGTCTATGTAGTCACCTTATGACACTAGGCAATTTTTAAAACATCTCTAAGCAGGATTGAGAAAAAAATGGTTATAAAATAAATGAAAAATCCACTGTGGGACTTAATTAGATAATAATGCATGTAAGCAATTTAGAAATTGATACAGAGCTGGCAAATGAAGGATTGGCCTTTTCTTGTTTTCTTTTCTATGTTTTAGTTTATTTTAGATCTACAAAGTGATAATATTTTGTAATTCAGATAAAATTAGTACTCAAATTCTGACCTTGAAGAAGAAATCCATCTTACTTTTTTGTCTCTCTACTGAACATGATATATCCTATCACTTGATGTGTCTGTGCAGTACTGATTCAGTGAATGTTAATGCTGAAAAATAATTATAAAGCAAAATTTTTAAATAGCTTAGTTTCCAGAAAATGCACCCTATTTAAGAAGAACATTTTGGATTAAAAAGTATCTTAAATATATTCATGATATTATTTTTTTTAACATCTTTATTGGGGTACAATTGCTTTACAATGGTGTGTTAGTTTCTGCTCTATAACAAAGTGAATCAGTTATATATATACATATGTTCCCATATGTCCTCCCTCTTGCGTCTCCCTCCCTCCCACTCTCCCTATCCCACCCCTGCAGGCTGTCACAAAGCACCGAGCTAATATCCCTGTGCCATGCGGCTGCTTCCCACTAGCTATCTACCTTACTACCTTTGTTAGTGTGTGTATGTCCATGACTCTCTCTCGCCCTGTCAAAGCTCACCCTTCCCCCTCCCCATATCCTCAAGTCCGTTCTGCAGTAGGTCTGCGTCTCTATTCCCGTCCCACCCCTAGGTTCTTCATGACATCCTTTTTTTTCTTAAATTCCATATATATGTGTTAGCATACAGTATTTGTCTTTTTCTTTCTGACTTACTTCACTCTGTATGACAGACTCCAGGTCTATCCATCTCATTACAAATAACTCAATTTCGTTTCTTTTTAAGGCTGAGTAATATTCCATTGTATATATGTGCCACATCTTCTTTATCCATTCATCCGATGATGGGCCCTTAGGTTGTTTCCATCTCCGGGCTATTGTAAATAGAGCTGCAATGAACATTTTGGTACATGACTCTTTTTGAATTTTGGTTTTCTCAGGGTATATGCCCAGTAGTGGGATTGCTGGGTCATATGGTAATTCTATTTGTAGTTTTTTAAGGAACCTCCATACTGTTCTCCATAGTGGCTGAACCAATTCACATTCCCACCAGCAGTGCAAGAGTGTTCCCTTTTCTCCACACCCTCTCCAGCATTTATTGTTTCTAGATTTTTTGATGATGGCCATTCTGACTGGTGTGAGATGATATCTCATTGTAGTTTTGATTTGCATTTCTCTAATGATTAATGATGTTGAGCATTCTTTCATGTGTAGGCAGAACACTCTATGACATAAATCACAGCAAGATCCTTTCTGACCCACCTCCTAGAGTAATGGAAATAAAAACAAAAATAAACAAATGGGACCTAATGAAACTTCAAAGCTTTTGCACAGCAAAGGAAACCATAAACAAGACCAAAAGACAACCCTCAGAATGGGAGAAAATATTTGCAAATGAAGCAACTGACAAAGGATTAATCTCCAAAATTTACAAGCAGCTCATGCAGCTCAATAACAAAAAAACAAACAACCCAATCCAAAAATGGGCAGAAGACCTAAACAGACATTTCTCCAAAGAAGATATACAGAATGCCAACAAATACATGAAAGAATGCTTATTCATGATATTATTAAAGAAAAATGATGCTGCCAATTCATAAGAGGTGGTTGAAAGATTAAACTGTATTGTTGACAGTGTCCTAGTCCATTTGGCCTCCCATACGAATTACCATAGATTGGGTGGCTTAAACAATAAACATTTATTTCTCACAGTTCTGAAGGCTGAGAAATTGAAGATTAAGGCGCTGGCAGGTCTAGTGTCTGGTGTACACCTGCCTCCTTGTTCCTAGATGGCTGTCCTCTTGTTGTGTCCTCACCTGGCAGAGAGCAGAGGTAGAGAAAGCAAGTTCTCATGACTTTTTATAAGGATACTAATCCCATTCATGGAGGCTCTACCCTCCCTCATGACCAAGTTATCCCTCACTTCTGAATACCATTACACTGGGGTTAGGATTCCATCATATAAATTTGAGGGGAGACACAAACATTAATTCTATAACATATAGCATCAAAAAAACTAAGACAAACAAATAGAAGCAAAGGCTAATAAAGGGAATAGATTTTGGTAAACCATTTTCCTCTTGGTCTCCACAGGCTCAACTGTGGAGTTGAATGGAATAAAATCAGCCTTCATACATAGTAAAATCTATTTTGAAATAATATAAATAACCCAGAAAAATCTCAAACCGTACGATTGCATTGTTATATAAAGTTTCTAAAACCTACAGGTGACAGGCAGAATTTAAACAAGTATCCTTTCCTAGAGTAAAATAATATCACAGGTGACATCATCCTAATCCTCAGTTACTTCTACAAATATTTTTTCAATGACAGTATGTTGCACACACGATCAAATGTAGCCACACAAAGAGGTGGCAACGGAACATGAGCAAACACTTTAGAAACGAGAACAAAGAGATGTATAGAAATTATAAATATTGGAATCATCAGACTCAGGCTGAAGATAAACAACTGAAGATAAATACATTAAAGGAGATAAAACCTTCAACCACTGGGCAGAGTACAAGAAATAATAAAAAGGGACTTAAGCATATTGAAGAAAAAATCTTTATAGAATTTATTGCAGTGAATAATATAATAATCTAAAACAAGGGCTCAATGAACATACTTAATAGCAGATTATACAAGATGAAAAAGAAATAATGAAATGGAAATTTTGCCAGAACAAACGAGCTGAATGCAGCATTTGGAGACAGAAATTTGAAAAAATTTATATAGGAGAAAAGAAACAAAAAGGATATAGAAGAAGCAGTAGCATATGTTTCAGAAAAAAATTAGAGTTTCAGAAGTAGAGGAGCATGTTAATGAGACAGAAGTAAAATAGGAGGTAGCATTAGAGAATTTTTCAAAATGCACGAATAATATTAGCCCACTGTTTCAAGAAATTTTCTTATGTTAAGCAGGGTGAATGCAAAGAAATCTGTACATAAACTATCAAAATAAAACTAGAGAAAACCAAAATCAGGCCACCCATCCATACTGGGCAGGAGTCCTACAGGAGTGTGACACTGTGAATGGGCGTTGGTAGGATACAGAGGCAGCACCCAGAGACCAGTCCAGCTGGAAAGAAGTTTTGTACTGCAGCCAGAGCCTGTGAGTGGTCAAGAGGAGGCCGCTGGTGCGGGAGGGCACCTCATGTTCCCTGAAAGTTCAGACAAGGAAAAGACAGTGCCCTCAGATGTGGCCAGCTAGGGTCTGTGGAGCCTGGACCAGTCTTACCTCCTGCCTTGCAGGACACTGGAGGCTGTTTGGAGGGGAACTGTGGCAGCACGTCTGACCTGCCTGCACCAGATTCCCAGGTTCTGCCTGTCCTGCTCCTGCTGTTGGCTAAGGCCCAAGGGCAAGTGCTGCTGGGGCTCTGTGCAGGGATGAATCCCCAGTGTACCAAAGCAGGCTGGGCCCAGGGTGCTATTTATTGACTTTCACACCTCTCTGCCTTCCCAGGTGTGGGACCAGAGCCTTCCCCAGACCCCTGCAAATGAAACCAAAAGTCCACCTGCTGTGTTCATTCCTTCCTGTCATTCAAAGTACTTAGCCTTCTCTAAGGCCTTGTGTGTGTCCTGTTTGTATGTTTTGTGTTGGTGAATGAGGTCAGGTTTGTGCAACTTTTGATAAATAAATACATAAAAGTGGACAAAATATCATTGGTAGTGGCAAAAAAAAAAGAAGGGGAGGAAACTAAGACAGATACAAAATGAAAACTATTACATGATTTCAATTATATGAGATATCTAGAATAGGCAAATTTATAGGACAGAAAATAGATTAGAAGTTACTAGGGACAAGGGGAGAGGGGGGAATGAGGAATTATTTCTTAATGGTTACAGAGTTCCTGTTTAGATTGATGAAAAAGTTTGGAAATAGTGTTGATGGTTGCATGCCATTGTGAATGTAATTAATGCCACTGAATTGTACACTTAAAATGTCTAATATAGCAATTTTTATGTTATGACATTTCACCACAATAAAAATATACATAATAAAAAGTCCTATAAATATTTCTATAATTATCTGTAATTTAAAATCTTGTCACAATAAAAACTCAGAACTTCATTGTCAAGTTCTGCCTAATATTTAAGGAATAAACAATGTCAATGATACTGATTTACAGATTCTTCCAGAAAAGAGAGCAACAAGATATATTTTCCCATCATTTATAAGCTAACATAACCTTGATCCTAAAACCCAGCAAAGACTATAAAACACACACAACAATTCATTCTAATGTCACTCATAAAATTAAGTAAAAAATCCTAACTCAGATATACAGAGTAAATATGACAAATGTATAAAATAAAATGCATCAAGACCAAGTTAGAGTTATCACAGGTACACAAGTGTTTATTTAAATAGGGAAGCAATACATAGAATTCACCACATAAACAGAATAAAGAATATAAAATCATGTGAACATACATAATACATGGGAAACAATCTTATAGCAACTAGGAATAGAATAGAACTTTCTTATTCTGGTAAAGAATACCTAAATAATACTTCCGTCACTAACCATAGATGATATGGTTGTGTAAGCAAACCGGAATGTAAAAGATAGAAATAGCAATATCTTTTATAACATAAGAAAATATCTTCATTAATCAGGGCAAGGAAATACAATCCATAAAGAAAAGTTTGATAAATTTGATTAAAAATCAAGAATTATCTCTCCAAATAACACCATTAGCATCACTCAAATACATGAAAGAAGGTATTTGCAACATGTTTGCTAATAAAGAAATCATACAATAATATATAAATTGATATGCATAAATTCCTTATACATCAGTTAGGGAGACAATGGAAAACCCAATAGAAAACTGGGCAATAGACTTAAACAGATACTTACAAAAAACAGAACTATAAATGGTCAATAAATATAGGCAAAATCTTCTCATAAAATTCATAGTTATAGTGATATACCACCTATTAAAATAGATAAAAACAAATGACAATGCCAAATGTAGATTATGATATATAGCAACAAGTACTCCCATCCATGGATCTATAGTTGATGGGTGGGTAATTATCCTAACTATTTTGGAAGATAGTTTGATATTGTCTAGTAAAATTGAAGATACACTTAATCCTATATTGTTTCAATCCTACTACAATGTTTACCCTACAAAACTGAAAGTAATTTTGTACCATCATACATAAACAAAAATAACCAAACCATATTATTTATAATAGTTCATTAATAGAAATTATCTAAAAACTCAAGAATAATATAATTAATTAATAAATAGTGGTATATTAATCCAGAGACATACAATACAGTATAAAAATGAGTAATTACTACTACAAGGAACCCAGTGGATAAATCTTGAAAACAAAGAATGAAGAAAAGAATACAAGTAAAAGAAAATTCCTAATGTTTGATATAATTTACATAAACTTTAAAAATCGGTAAGACTAATTGGATGAAGGTGGTCAAAATGTATATACTTTCAGTTATAAGATCGAGTACAGTATGATGTACAATGCACAATGTATAATATGAGTAATATAACCAACACTGCTCTATGTTGTACATGAAAGTTGTTAAGAAAGTAAATCCTTCTCATCAAAAGGAAAACTGTTTTTTTTCTTTTATTTTGTGTGTGTGTGTGTATATATATATATATATATAATGGATGTCCACTAAACTTGTGATAATAGTTTCATGACATATGCAAGTCAGATCACTATGCTGTACACCTTAAACTTATATAGTGCTGTATGTCAATTATCTCCCAATAAAATTAGATGAATAATTAATTAATTAGTTAATTAAAAATAGGGAAGACTAAAGGAATGGGTTTAAGGATGAATAGTTAAGTCATAAAATTATAGAAAACAAACAGATTAAGTAGTATAAAACTAAGGATATGGAAGAAGGAGAGGGTATGTTGAGATGGGCATGAAAAGGTTTCTGAGATGTTAGTAATGTTCTTTTTCCTGGATATGATTATACGAGTGTTCTCTTTATAACAGTTTATTAAGCTGTACATTTATGTGTTTTACACTTTTCCATGCATTGTACTTCACAAAGAATAAAAAGATAGGCACACAATTACACATTCTACTTATACATATCAGTGTGTGTTTGTGTGTGTGTGTGTGTGTGTGTGTGTTGTGTAGTGTGTATCAAGCCGTTACAGGTAGCAGATTCCAAAAATCATGAGGTAAATGTCATGGTTTTATTTTGGGCAGTTCTTAAAGAGATACATGACTGAATTAAATTTGAATCATAGGTAAAGTGTGTCCTCTTTTATCAGATATGTCTCATTTTTCACTAGTCAGGGAATTCTGTTCACTCCTGAGTATGAAAAAGTTTTTCTCTTGATGTTCTGATTTCAATGAAAGGCAAACACCGTGTTTATAACCCCAACCCATTTAACCTGTCATTTCTGACTTCTTCCAGTATCTTGCTCTTATACTCTTAACTTGCTCTTACACTGTTCCAAAGTCAGTTTGTTTGCCTGCATATTGTCTATGTGACATCTCTGACCTGTTTTCTATTCCAATTGCCATTCTGAGTTCAAATTCTCACCACCTTGTTTCCAACCTCGTACTGCTTGCCACACAGCAGGCCAGTAAATCGAGAGACAAGTTGTTGGGGCAAGGAATAATGACTTTACATGAGAAGCCAGCAGACTCCCAAAGAACCATCTTACCTGAGATAGAGTTCAGGATTCTTTCTAAAAGGGGAGGGGGTGTGGCTGGTTGTTACAAACTTCTTGGTGTTGGAATCCTTTGTTCTTGGAGCTGTTCTGGTAGGTCTGGTCACAATGTTCCTATAAGCCTCCAACAAAACAATTACTATTATCTGTTCTGCAACTTTTTATCTGTATGAATGGAAAAGTGTTATACCTTTAAAGGTCAGAACCTTGAGAATGAGCTATCCTGTATATTTCAGGCTATAGGCAACATTCTTTTACAAAGATGCAGAGCCAGCATGACTAAGCACAGGCAGCAGAGCACAAAGGTTAGAGCTAAAGGAATAGATCCAATATGGAGTCAGGTTTGTTCTTCTCTGTTATAGCCTCATATCTTAATTTCTACAGTGGCCTCAGTCCCTGACTCCAAGATCTCTATACTGCCTAAGTATCCTACATATCAATACGAATCATTTTATTAAAATTAATATTAATAGCATTCATCCTTAAAAAACTTTTAAATGTCAATTTCTGAGCAAAGTATTTTATACTTCATCTTATTGAACTTTATTTAATCTTTATATCATCCCAATGATGTCGTATTTACAAGTCAGAAAAATAGTCAAAGAAATATTAAGTAAATTGCCCAAATTCACACATTTGGTAAATGATAGAGCTGGGAATCAAACCCAAAGCTCATGCTCTAAGTAGCATCTTTTCCCCTCCTTTTTCTAATTAAGTCCTTAGTGCCCAGCCCAAGTCAAGCCCACAGTAATTACTCAGTAATATTTCTGGGATGGTCAGTAATATTTCTTCAATGGACAAGTGCAATGATGTCTTCAGTAGCACCCTGAAATGTAGGGGCTCATAAATAGATTTTCATAATGAGAAGAGCACACTGTCTAAAAATTCAGGTAAGGTTTAAGCAGAACAGAATTGTTACTTTATAGGTTTAAAACTGATCTGATCTCAGTTCCTTTCTAAGTAATGGAAAATATGCAGGCCTATCTAAATGGGATAGGACTATCTATCTAAATGCTGTTACATAGAGAGCAATCTCCATGCATCAGATTTTATTTATCCTGTCTGAGATATGGCTCCTCTGGTAAGGAAACATAAAGCTTATGCATCATTCTATTTCTCTTTTTATCCAATTTTCTTCCATTCTGTTTTTATCTACATTTCATATATTTGCTAATATCTGCCTGCTTCTCTTTTCACTGTCACTTACTCAGCAATATAATCTTTATTGCATTGTAATAATTTTAATACCTTCCATATGTAACTTGCAGGACTTGCTCGTCAATTACAGGATTTGTACCCCTGACATATTTGTATTAATACCATTTTTTCCATCCTGGTTTCTTTACCTGTCTTTTCCTTTTTGTGCCCCTCTATCTTATCTGCCAGCTGGTGTTTTACTAATGTTTTTCAGTCTTTTCTGCCTTTCAGAATAATCGAGATATCTCTTCTTTCCGTGTAAATTTTCCAGCAGTGCGTTTCTAATAGTTGAAGCTCAGTCACAGGCATTTTAACTTGAGGCCTTAGAGTGAAACTAGGCAATAGAGCCATATACTCTTAAAATGGTCTTGGATACAGCCTCAGATACACTGGAGATTCTTGGGTGGGGCTTCCTTTGTTGTTCCAACTTCAGTGGTGTTTTTAGTTTTTTAAAAATATTCTTTATTAGCCATTCATATGACATCTTTTTTTTCTAAAACTACACTTAAAACAGTATTCAACTGGAGTCTGTTCCCTTTTGCCACATTTTTCCTTTTGACCCATTTCTCTCTCTGTCTCTTTTTTTCTTAAATATGTTTTCTGCACTGACATAGAGTGATACAAATAGCACTCTATTAGTTTCAGAAGAGGCATGACTTTTACAATTTCAAGAAAAAAAATTAGAACTATTCTAATAAACTCTGTCCCCTCTAGGACTAACGAAGTCTAATACTTCAAGAAAATGATAAGGAAATAAATACATTTTCATCTCTTAGGAAAAGCATCAATAACAATTTATGACCAGATTCTATGTATGGAACATAACTGCATTGTAGGGAAACTGAGATGAAATATGGTTCAAATGTAAGCAAATGAGAATTGAACGAAGCCTCTGACATAATAAATCTGATAGCCAAGAAATGCCAAAGACCCAAAGTTTACCATTCATGTGGAACTAGGCTCAAATAAGGATCCTCAAAAAGTCACAGTTGAATTGTGGGTGTCAAGAAAGTTGTTCATCGTGCCTTTAAAATTGGGGAAAGGTTGATCTGCATTGAGCAAATAGAAATCACTGAGAGCTCTGGAAGAAAAGATAAATTTGGCAAAGTCAAAAGACGTTCTAAAGGTTCCTTCTCACCTTTATTCTCCTGGTCCCCCCTTCCATTTCATCCTTACTTTCTTCTCCTCTCCTCTACCTCCTCTTCCTATTCAGTCTCTGTCTCTATCTCTTTCTGTTTCTCATTGGTTAGAGTGTTAGCAAGCTCCATCCAATTTTAATTTCTGGGAAACTTACTTTTCAAAGCCATCTACCCTAAAGTATAAGCTGAGAACTAAACCCAAAGGAATTTTCATACCAATGCAGTTGATTTCCCTTGGAATAAGAGGCAATGTTATGTTAAGTTTAAAAATAGCTGTCAGTCAAATGTTGCTTTTATAATTTATTGAAATGGTTTAGTATTCTAGTGTCACAGGTTTCTCTGTCCGTCCCTTGTTGATTATTGCACTGTCAGTTGAAAATGAAGCCAGCTGTAGCAATTAGCCTCATTTACTCTATGGGTGATATCTCAGTTGATAAGCTGGTATCATATTCTACTTCATACTTACTGGAATAAAATCCTTTTCAGCAATCAATATGTGACTTTTTACAAGTATATTCTGTCATTATTATTGAATTGTCACAGAAAATTAGTTAACATTTTTCTGAAAATACATCTTTGCTTTTTCCAATCTCTCATGCAAGAAAGAAGTGAAATAATAATTGAAGACATATAATTTTATAAAGTAATCCTCAAGTAAGACTTATTTCAGCTAAAACTTTTGTAGTTATGTCTCCCCTGATAATTTCATTGTATTTTATAAATTTCAAAAATATATTTTTTTCAAAAGTACCTATTTTTTTAAAAACAGTAATACCAAAATTCATACTGTATATAACTTCTAGATCTACAAAAAAAATGCCTACTTTAATCTCATGTACTCAGTAGTTGCAGTGTACAAAGTATTTACTCATTATATTTAGTCTTCATAGGGGCTAATATGGTAGCTTGGTTGCAAATGGACGGGTCTAGAGAGAGCCAAAGCCTGGAAATAAGACAGGTTTCTGTCAAAATGGAATATCCTGAAATTGCCAGCAGACAGAAATTGTGGTTAGTAGATAGGATACTCTCAGAGTGAAGAAGGAAGGGAATATTTAGCAGTAGGGTATAGATAAGAGTTGAGGATGCAAAGCTGACTTTTTTTTTTTTTTTTTTTTTTTTGGGAACCGGGGCAGGAACCCGTGTCCCCTGCATCGGCAGGCGGACTCTCAACCAGTGCGCCATCAGGGAAGCCCAAAGCTAACATTTTTTGATGGTGGATATCTTATGACAAAACATACGTACTCAATAAGTGATTTATAAATTAATATGCTCAGTAGAGAAAGACTGGATCTTAGTGTAGGATGAAATTAGGTATCAAGCAAGACTCCAAGAGTAAAGGAAAATAAGGTGGAAGGTAGTTTATCTGCTTTATAAATGGAATAAGTTGGAGCTCAATAAGTTAGGCTGGCTCTACAGCTATTATGAGGTAGAATGTGGATGTTAATCCGTATCTTCTAACTAAAATCCCAGGTCAGAATCGATTGTATCAGTTGTCTCTACTTAACAATAACAACAACAATAATGGTTACTGAATAAAAACAAACTCACTATTAGACATTTCATATATTCTGTATCAAATTTGTATAATGACTCCGTAAGAGATGCAACATTATCCCCATTTTGAAGATAAAGAGACTGAAGATAAGAGAAGTAAATAATTAAATCTATGACCACCTGACTTCAGAGGCCAAGCTCATAATAACTTGTAATAAAAATCTCAGGTTAGTAAGTCTCTGGACTAGAATTTAAGTGTGGGTCTGCTATGAAAATGCAATTTGTAGTCGTGCCTTTTAATATGTGCTCCCCTTGGCTTGGGGCAGAGTTTGCTGGCTCTTTTAATAGGGTCAAAATCACCTCTTCAGTCCCTGTAGTCCCTACTACATCATCGGAAGTACTCCAAGGAGCCCACTCCCCTCGCTTCCCTTGTTCTCATCAAGTGAATTTTCTTTATAACACTTTCTTTTAACTAAAACGATCTTATTTAGGTATTTACTTATACACCGTGTGTCTCTCTCAACTAAATGTAAGCTCCAAGAGAATCATATCTGTTTATTCATCATTTATTTTACCAGTGCCCAAATGACAGGCACTCACTAACACTAATATTATTGAGCAAGTAAAAAGGAAATATAAAAGGTCATCAAACAAGATAATTTTTCACTCAATACTTTAGAAAAAATTTTTCAAGTGATAATATTCAATGTATGGAAGTATAGGAAAATGGGTACTTATATCTTGCTGGAAATGTAGATTGGTAAAATTATTGTTGTAAAACTAAAGTGAAAGTATAAATTAGAATTGTTTAAATATCCATATGCTTTAACTCGACTTTTTTTCTAAGAATCTCCCCAGATAAATGAGATAAAAAATTATAAGATATATAATAAATATATATGTATTACAATAAAATTTATACTTGTGTTTTGTAGAACTTGAAATTTTAAAAGAAATGAAATGTGATAAATGACAATTGAATGGAACATAGTTGAATAAACTATATGCGCAACTATGCAGCCATAAAAAAAAATAGAACATCAGAAGATGCTATTCTTACTACTCCATGTTTTTCTTAGTAATATGCAGTAGAAAAAAATTATAAATATTTATGAGTAAGAAGACTAAAATACCAGAATAGATTTCAACTAATTTTGAAATTCTAAGGTACTTTTTATATAATGTATACTTATAGTGTTTGGAGGATTGTTGTGGGAAAAACATGTAAAATTAATTACAAAATTTGTCTGTATTCACCAACAGTATTTATATGACATAACAGCCAAAGAAAAAAGTGTGTAAGAGGAGAAATATTATTTTGACTAGGGACAGAGATGTAGAATAGATTAGTCCTAACAGTATCAAAATTTGTACAACTAAACTAATTTAAAAGAGATGATACTGACATAGGATAATAGGAATTGAATACATATATTTGAAACAAATCACATAAAATGATTTAATGTGGAATATGATAAAAACATTTCACATATGTGGGGAAGACAGCTATATAATAAATGGTTATTGCAAAAATAAAACATTATGTGATATCAAAAATCAATTCTAGATAAAGAGGGAAAAAATAAAAATCTTTGAAATATAGAAATATTTGAATAATTATGAATCTCTAGAGAAAACTGTCCCAAATTTTAAAACAATGAAGAAAATTATAAGAAAAACATTAATAATCATGTATGTCTAAAAAACAATGACCATTATTAATTAAAAAGATAAAAAATGGAATATGAGAAATTTTACCAAAAATAAAATATATCCTAAAATAAAACAAACATATCCAATCCCCTGCTTATAAATTATCAAAGATAAAAAGTAAAAATATTTAATGTTGGTGTGATAAATCCAGCTTCATTGTGGGCAGGTAAGTTAGTATAACTACTTGGAAAAACAATTAGGCAGCACCTAGCAATGATCTGAGCTTTTAACTCCATTACATAAACACTCGTCTAATAAAATAATTTAGAACTAGAAAACAATCTTCATATCCAAGATGTGGTATGGGAGGTAATTTATAATTAATACAAAAGGGAAATACCATAAGTATTTAACTATAGGAGAATAGTTAAGTGATGATGCAGAAGCATACTTTATCCCAACATAACTGATCCCCAAATTATTATTTTACAGGAATAAATGTGCTTTAATATTTAAAAAAATAAAAATAAAATAGGACAGAGTTTGACATAAAGTATAATGAAATAAAAAACTCTATAATTGTACCAAAGTGTTCACAGTGGTTATCTATGGAATGTGAACTAAGATATATATATTTTTTTTCTTCTCTGTGCTTTCCATATATAATATGGGTATGACTAAATTTAATTTTTTAACCTAAAATTCTTAATATTTTGGTAACATTTATAGCCAGCATTTATTCTTATGTTTACCCTCAAGAATATCTTTTTATTTTGTGGGCATATTATGTGATTTTATGTTAAGGGGTCTGCCACAAACATATTATAGGGAGCTCACCAACAATATCCTGATATCTAAAGGCTGGATTTTCAGTTTATGATTTTGGCACATAATTGTAGTTTATGCCATAAGGATCGGGTGCATACAATATGTTTCTCCTTCTGTTAAAATTTTTGTGTAAGTGATTATTTATCTTTTCCATTACAATCAAGGTTAAGAAACATTGGCATCCGTTTCATGAATCCCTGCCAGTAGAAACTATTTCACATTTGTGTCTGACTAATGTTCTTGTCACTTAGATTTAGATAATTTTCTTAAAAAAGAAGTGAGCATTCTAGAGCCATATTAGGAAACTACTTAATATAACACATGAATTAATACACCTAATTGTGACTGTCTTAAACAGGGCACACTCATCTTTGTTCCCTCTTTTTATTCTGATATTTTGTCTTTGTTATGTCATTTTCATTCTAGTACGTTGTCACTGTAGAGAAGAAATAGAAAAGAAGCATATAGTATACCCAATGGCAATAATATGGTTATCTAATTCTATGGGTTGAAATTAACTGAATATTTGGAGTTACACCTCAGAAATACCCAACTCATCTCAAGACTTCATGGTTTCCTACAAACTAAATTATGAAAACCAAATATGGAAAAAAAGCTGTATCCCAAAGTTTAGAGTTATAGTGGGTGATGGAAAATGATATTGAAGAGCCTAGAAATTAAATTTAAGTCAGTGGAAAGACTAGAAGAAAGAACAGAATATTTTTATAGAAGATACATGTAATAGCTATTTGGAAAAAGAGAGCTAGATGTTTAGATGACTGATTATCATTGAAGTAAAATATTTTTATCTAAATGTAATTAAAAGTTATTTTTGAGACTGTTTAAATATAATATCAACTCAGCTTTGGAAAATAAATGTTAAAATTATGTAAGTTATTTGTACTTTATAGTTTTAATACCCAAATGTTGAAATTTTACAAATAAAATAATAGATACAAATACTTCTAGGAATATGATGGGCTGTAAATTTCTAAGGTGACTGCTCACCTTTTCCCTTCCTCAAAAAAAAAAACTAAAATGTGCTTCAGATTGCTCACTTTTATGTCTGTAAAAATAACTTTCCAGATAAGTGGTGTCACAAGCAATAATTTCACAGACCAGAGAAGAGATATAAAATGGAATCGAATTGAAGATTTGATAAATAACAATTTGACACACAATCAAAATAGCTAGTTTCTCTTGGAGAAGAAAGGAAGGACAAAACCTTAAATATGCAGGAAAAACAGTCCTCAAAGCAAACATACCCCTTCCGTATTTAGTCTGAAAAATTCATAGAACAGAGACCATGGGAATTTATAGAGAGATTTCCAGAGGCTAAATAAGTTTATCAAAGATTAAGGGAAATAGGCATTAGAAGTGTCCTTCAAATAAGCTTATAGTTCTAAAACTCAATAATTTGAATTCCCTTAAGGTCAGTAAGAGATGTAAATGACAATACAGATGGTGGTGTAAAAAGCAAGGCTGTTGTGTTATGTAGCTATAGTTAGATTTTAATTTAACTGGGATATATAAAACCTAACCAAAATATATTTTACTTCATTGGAAACTTTATTGGTATTTACAATAACTATGATAAGAAAGTGAGATTTTTTTTAAGTAATAATTCAAGATATTTAATTTCATGTTTTTTAGGAGGACAGTTATATGTGCTTAATAAGTGAGAACAATTTTGGGCAAGCCATTTACTTCTGATTATTTACTTCTGTTTCTTAGGACTTTCTCTCTATATACTTCCCTAGGGAAGTATTGTATACTAAGTCCTCCAAAAAACTAAGTTAATGAAATTAATGGTGGTATATGGTATCATATAGCGATGTTGAGAATGACTCTGGCAATATGATTTTTACTAATATGGCCAAAGGAAATGTATTATAATTCTATAATAAGCAACCTAAAGAAAACTTATGGTCATGAATTGCAGAAAATACCACAGAGAAAGGAGTTTGAAGATTGCTTAGGGAAAATCCTTCACATGAGTGCACTCAAATTTTATTTAATGGTAATTTTTTTTTTTTTTTTTTTTTTTTGGGTTGTGGGCCCCTCACTTTTTTG
>NW_020172476.1:470927-474427 GCF_003031525.2 Neophocaena asiaeorientalis asiaeorientalis
TTTTTTTTTTTTTGCGGTATGCCGACCTCTCACTGTTGTGGCCTCTCCCGTCACGGAGCACAGGCTCTGGACACGCAGGCTCAGCGGCCATGGCTCACGGGCTCAGCCGCTCCACGGCATGTGGGATCCTCCCAGACCGGGGCACAAACCCATGTCCCCTGCATAGACAGGCGGACTCTCAACCAATGCACCACCAGGGAAGCCCCTAATCGTAATTTTTTATTACAAATGAGATCATTTATTATTATGGTAATCTTTGTTCGATGGAATATTAAGATAAAATGGTTATGTCAGAGAAAGACGTTAAGTTAGGACGAGAGTGTTCAAACTAACATATATGTGTGTGTGTGTGTGTGTGTGTGTGTGTGTGTGTGTGTGTGTGTGTGTATGGAATGGAATGTGGTAAAGCTGACTCCTGAGGCCTTAAGTTATGGAAGTAGAGTTCAACTTCAAAGAAACACATAGTGATGAAGAGCTACCAGATGACCAGTGTGATCATTCTTTATGCATTTTTATTTTTTCAAGCATACTATAAAATTTAAGGGTTTTGAAACACACTAAGGATTAAGAAACTTTGAGAGCTACTACATGAAAATAGTGATAAAGAAGTAGAACCAGAGAAATCCAGAAAATATTGTCGTGAATATAGTTAAAACTAGCAAAAACAAAAACCAGACACAAACAAACAACAACAATGACATTCTCCTTTCTTGAGGAATTTCAAATGAAATGAAATGTACAGGTTTTAAGAGTAACGATGTGTAGATGTGTGATTTGGTGACTGGTCTCAGAATGAAAGTAAAAGGTCTAACATGGAGGGGAAAAAAAAAAAGGTGTGCTATAGTCAAAACCATGTAAGTGGGAAGATGGAAAGAAAGAAACCATTAAAAGCTACACATACGCACACACGCACTCACACTCATAAGATCAAGAATGATAGCATCAAAGTAAGTAGAACTTGTTTCAAACCAGACCTGAATTAAATTGGCTTATATTAATTAACTTTATCAATAAGCTTTGTAGTAGAGTATCTGTCCTGAATTTCAAATATTATCTGGAGAGCTGAGGGAAAATTGTATGCCAACTCTGTGGCATTCCATGATAAAAATTACCTGTGGAAATAAGTGTAAAATTAAATAACCTTCTAGGATTTTGATTGAGATTGCACTGAATCTATGGAACAAGTTATTTTGTGAATATTGACAAACCGATACTAAAGTTTATATGGAAAGTCAAAAGACCCAGAATAGCCAACACAATATTGAAGAAGAACAAAGTTGGAATTGACACTACTGAACTTCAAGACTTACTATAAAACTACTGTAATCAAAACAATGTGGTATAGGTGAAAGAATAGGCAGATCAATGGAACAGAATAAATAATCCAAAAGTAGACCCTGATGAATATAGTCAACTGATCTTCGACAGAGAAGCACAGGCAAGACAATGAAGCTAAGCTAGTACTTTCAAAAAGTGGTGCTATGCCAAAAAAATAAAAAAAGAAAATCTACACAAAGACCTTACACCTTTTAAGGAAATTAACTCATAATGGATTGGAGATCTAAATGTAAAATGCAAAATTCCTAGAAGGTCATATAGGATAAAACCTAGGTGACCTTGGGTTTGGTGATGACTTCTTAGATAAAGCATCAAAGGCACAATCCATGAAGAAAAAAATTGATAAGCTTAACTTCATTAAAATTAAAAACTTCTGTTCTGTAAAAGACAATGTCAAGGGAATGAGAACACAAGCCACAGAGTTGGAGAAAATATTTGCAAAAGACACATCTGATAAAGAAGTGTTATCCAAAATATGCTAACAACTCCTAAAACTCAAAAAAAAAAAAAAGATTTTAAAAATTAGCCCAAGATCTTAAAGGATATCTCACCAAGAAGATATACAGGTGGCAAATAGACATTTGAAAAACTGCTCCACATAATATGTCATAAGAAAAATGCAAATTAAAACAACAAAAATACCACCACAGAGTTATCAGAATGGTGAAAACCTGGAACTCTGACAACACCAAATGCTGGTGAGAATGGGAGCAACACAAAACAGAAAGAAAATAAATGAAATGAGTATAAGCCAATTGGAGGTATTAGGGACATTCACAAAAACTCACACGTCGTATGGATGTTTATAGCAGATTTATTCATAGCTGTCAAAACTTGGAAGCAACAAAGATGTTCTTTAGTAGGTGAATGAGTAAATAAACTGGTACATCCAGACAATGGACTTTTATTCAGCACTAAAAATAAATGAACTATCAAGACATGGAAAAGCATGAAGGAAACTTAAACGCATATTACTAAGTGAAATAATTAAATTTGACAAGGTTACATACTGTATGATTTCAACTATATGACATTCTGAAAAAGGCAAAACTGTGGAAACAGTAAAAAGATCAGTAATTATCAGTGGATGAGGAATGAAAAAGATGAATAGCACAGTACAGAAGGTTTTTAGGGCAGTGAAAATACCCTGTATGATATTATAATGATAGATACATGCCATTATACATTGTCCAAACCTATAGAGTATACAACAAGAGTGAACTGTGAAGTAAACTGTGGACTTTGTGTGTGTAAAAGGTGTTGGTGTAGATTCACCAATTGTGAAAAAAAAAATGTACCTATGATGGGAGATGTTTATAATGGGGAAGATTATGCATGTATGTGGGGCAAGGGTATGTGGGAAATCTCTGTACCTTCCTCTTAATTCTTTTTGAACTTAAAATTTCTCTAAAACAATAAAGTCTTAAAATGTTATTATTAATTGTCACTTGCCATGAATATCTCCTATTTTATAACTGGTATTTTTCTATTTCTTTATCTTGTTGAGGTCTGCCCATACTGGAGATTCAAAAACAAGAATTCTAAAACCAGGTAAAAAAACTTTGATTAGGAGTTGAATTGTGTTTTTCCAAAACTCATTATGTTGAAGTCCTAACCCCCAGTGCCTCACAATATGATTTTTTTTGGAAGTAGGGTTATTGCAGGTGTATTTAGTTAACATGAAGTCATACTGAAGCAGCATGGATCCCTAATCCAACATGACAAGTGTAAAAGAGGGAAATTTGGAAACAAACTCATGCACAGGGAGAATGGTCTTTAAAGATGAAGGCAGAGATCTACAAGCCAAAAAATGACAAAAGTTGACAGCAGACCACCAGAAACAGTGAGAGAGGAATGGAACAGATTTTCCCTCACAGCCCACAGAAGTAACCAACCCTTCTGATGCAGTGATCTTAGGCTTCTGGCCTCCAGAACTGTGAGACAAGAAATTTCTGTTATTAAAACCACCCAGTTGGGCTTCCCTGGTGGCGGAGTGGTTGAGAGTCTGCCTGCCGATGCAGGGGACATGGGTTCGTGCCCTGGTCCGGGAAGATCCCACATGCCGCGGAGCGGCTGGACCCGTAAGCCATGGCCACTGAGCCTGTGCATCTGGAGCCTGTGCTCCGCAATGGGAGAGGCCACAACAGTGAGAGGCCTGCATA
>NW_020172476.1:474453-623956 GCF_003031525.2 Neophocaena asiaeorientalis asiaeorientalis
AAAAAAAAAAAAAAAAAAAAAACACCCAGTTTGTGATATTTTGTTATGGCAGCCTCAGGAAACTAATATACAGGCATAGCTCATTTTATTGTGCTTTGCAGATGCTGTATTTTTTACAAATTGAAGGTTTAGGGCAACCCTGAATCAAGCAAGGCTATCGAAGTCATCTCTTCCAACAGCATTTGCTCACTTTATATGTCTGTATTACATTTTGTAATTCTCACAATATTTCAGATTTTTTTCATTATTATTATTCTATTATGGTGATCTGTGATAGGTGATCTATGATGTTACTCTTGTAATTGTTTGGGGGCACCCCAAATCACACCCATACAAGAGGTGAACTTAATCAATAAATGTTGTGTATGTTCTGACTGCTCCACTGATTGGCTGTTCTCCCATCTCTCTCCCTCGCCTTGGACCTCTATTTCCTGAAACACAACCATATTGAAATTAAGCCAATTAAAATCCCTCAATTACCTCTAAACGTTCAGGTGAAAGGAAGAGTGTGCAAAGTCTCTCACTTTAAATCAAAATCTAGAAATGATTAAACTTAGTAAGTTAGGTGTGTTGAAAGCTGAAATAGCTCAAAAGCTAGGTCTCTTGTGTCAAACAGTTAGCCAACTTGTAAATGCCAAGGAAAAGTTCTTGAAGGAAATTAAAAGTGCTACTCCAGTGAACAGAAAAATGATAAGAAAGCAAAACAGCCTTATTGCTGATATGGAGAAGGTTTTAGTGGATGGGAGAGAAGATCAAACCAGCCACACCATTCCCTTAAGCCAAAACCTCATCCAGAACAAGGCCCTAACTCTCTTCAATTCTGTGAAGGGTGAGAGGTGAGGAAGCTGCAGAAGAACTTGGACGCTAGCAGAGCTTGGTTCACAAGATTTAAGGAAAGAAGCCACTTCCATAACATAAAAGTGAGAGGTGAAGCAGCAAGTGCTGATGTAGAAGCTGCAGCAAGTTATCCAGCATATCTAGCTAAAATAATTAATGCAGACTCAATGTAGACAAATCAGCCTTATATGGGAAGAAGATGCCATCTAGGACTTTCATAGCTAGAGAGGAGAAGTCAGTGCCTGGCTTCAAAGCTTCAAAGGACAGGCTGACTCTTGTAAGGGGCTACTGTAGCTAGTTACTTCAAGTTGAAGCCAATGCCCATTTACCATTCTGGAAATTCTAGGGCACTTAAGAATGATGCTAAATCTATGCTGCCTGTGCTCTATCAATGGAACAACAAAGCCTGGATGACAGTACATCTATTTACAACATGGATTACTGAATATTTTAAGCCCACTGCAGAAACTTACTCCTCAGAAATAAAGGTTCCTTTCAAACTATTGACAATGCACCTGGTCACCCAACAGAGAAGTAGACTGTCCTTTGACAGCCTTTATCCAGTTATCCAAATATTTTAAATGTATATTTTTTTTACTTTACAATTTCCATCTTCTCCCATTACTTCTTGAGAAACAATCATTTGAATACAGTAGCTGGAAGTGACATTAGAAGTCATCTTGTCCAAGTCATACCTTTTCCAAATGAAGAAACTGGTATGCAGAGATACTAAAAGACTAGTTTATCCTAATGAAAGCAATTCCAAATAAGGAAATAAATTAAGTATAAATATATTCAACACAATAATAATGGTAGCAAAAATTTGGAAAATACCAAAAATATTCTATAGCATCGAATAATAGATAACCATTTAAAGTGAATGAGTAATCAATTATGTATTTATCATTCATTTTTAATCAGTTATTTCTTATATTTATATTATTTATTTATATTTTATATTATCAAAATTTTATTTAAAAACGGAAGAGGAAGAGTGACCAGAGCTCGCATTCATTCTGTCATGTTATGATTCAACAAGGCAGGCTAGGCAGAGATCCCTCACCAGAACCCAACTGTGCTGGCACACTGATCTCAGCCTTTAAGCCTTAAGAACTGTGAGAAAATACATTTCTGTTGTTTAAGCCACACATTCTATGGTAATTTTTTATGGCAAACTGAGGGGAAAACTTTTAAAGAACCTAGAAGTAACAGTGACTATAATAACATAGATGTAAAACTTATACACTAGTGGAAAAGGGCAGTATAAACTAATAAATAAAATGACAATGGTAGAAAACAAAATTACATCTACAATGTGTTTATAATTGTGTGCTGTATTAGTTTTGTAGACTGTTGTATCAAATTACTACAAACTGATAGCTTAAAACAACATAAATTTACATTCTTGTAGTTCTGGAGGCCAGGAATCCAAAATTAGTTTCACTGGGTCAGAATCAAGATGTCAGCAGGGCCACACTCCCTCTAGAAGCTCTGAGGTTGCATTTGCCCCTTGCCTCTCACAGCTTCTGGTGGTCATCAGCATCCCTTATCTTGTGGCCACATCACTTGATTCTCTGTCCCCATCATCATATCATATCAGCTCCTCCCCTGTGTGCCTACTCCCCCCACTTCCTCTTCATATAAGAGAGTACACACATGATTGCATTTAAGGTCCATGTGTATAACTGAGGATCATTTCCTCAAGATTCTTAATTTAAACAAATCTACATATCTACAAGTTCCTCTTTTTTATATTTTGCCATGTAAGGTAATATTCACAAGTTCTAAGGATCAGGACATGGTTATATATGGGGAGGGGAAGCTTTTTTTATAGCCTACCACAAGTGATTTGTATGTGTGTATGTGTTTGTGTGTGTTTTAAGATACTCCTAGGAAATTCTACATGTTTATATTGTTATGAATGGCTGTAGAGATTTGGGCAGATTTTTAGTATTTTATTTTATTATTTCTCTAATTTTCAAATAGCTGTCACTTTTTAAATTAAAATAATAACAAACGTTTTTACTTTCAAACATATTCTTTACTTTCATGATCCAAGTCTACTGGCTAACAGAACTAGACATGGAATCCAGATAAAGTCATGTAATCTTTCTATTACAATGGCTTAACTCATATGAAAAAGTTACCCAAAAAATCACATAAATATATTTATTTTGGACTCTGAATATTACCTTTAAGATAGCTTAAGATAGCTTAACTAATAAGTGTACTGAAACATTTATTCTTTTAGATTATAATGGAAAACATAAACTTCTTACTGATTCCTACATACCATAAGAAAAGAGAACTAGAAAAAGACCAGGAAATAAGAGTAGACAAATGCAAATACTGTCATTTAAGAATAAACAGAAGTTGCTGTTTTGTTTTTGTTGTTTCTTTCTTTGGTTTTAACTTTAAAATCCAAATATATAGAGAAAGTTTTATATATAAAATGTCAAATAAAAATCTTTTTAGTTTGGAACTATGTTCACACCAGAGCTTTCTTCAATGACCTTCACCAGAAAAATACTTAAAACTGTACCTAAAACAACATGCAGGTGAAAAATATCTCATTTTATTGCTTCAGTAACTCCAAAAATGGAGAATGGAATTTCACCAAATTTTCAGTGAAAATCCTCATTTAGTAATGAAGAAGAAAATGATGATGAATTTCAAGCCAACACATTTTGAAGGCTATAAGTGCCTGCAAATAGGACTTATCAAGAAATGTCTCCTCAGCTCGAGCAACAGAGCAATGGCGTAAAGCTGTAATAAGCACAATCAATTTTTATTAAACAAAAATGGAAAAAACCTGTAAGTTATTTTGTCAATCACACCATTACTGGAGTCATCCCCAAGATATATAATCCTTTGAATATAAGTGATTTTCTCCACTTATAATAATATAGCTTTCACTAAGCTTTGTTAAAAACAAACCTCCCAAACTCACTTTTAATTAATAGAACCAGTGATCATTTAATGTTAACACATTGGTATAAGTAACAGTTTGCCATACCTTTAATCCTTATCTGTAATGTATATGTTTTTTGTTACCTGTCTGAAATAACAGCATAGAGAATGCAAGAGGTTGGACATTGGAGCCTTAAACATTATATATTGATATTTATGCATTTGTGTTTTTAGCTGTATATAAGTATAACTATTTTTTTCTTATCTGGTATCATCATCATCATTATGATCATCACTGCTGAAGTACTTAAATTATGCTTTTTATATTTGCAAAGTACGTTAATAATTGTTTCGATTTGGTATCGAAGAACACTAACATTAACGTACCAGGACACTAGTCGTGTATGTCAAAGGGAAACCAATGAAAACATCTAGTTAATTAAATTCACGTCAAACAAACAGCAAACTTGTTTCAAGTGTCAAAGAAAAATTGCACCAGATGAAGTTAAACAGGAGAAGACTTTTATCAAGACCATTACAATACGCTTCAAGACTATTGCAACAGGGGCAAGAGATTGAACTCAATTCCTCTGAAACAAAAGGCAGGAGGATTTTATTTTATTTTTGCAGTACGTGGGAGTCTCACTGTTGTGGCCTCTCCCGTTGCCGAACACAGGCTCCGGACGCGCAGGCCCAGCGGCCATGGCTCACGGGCCCAGCCACTCTGCGGCATGTGGGATCTTCCCGGACCGGGGCTCGAACCCGTGTCCCCTGCATCGGCAGGCGGACTCTCAACCACTGCGCCACCAGGGAAGCCCTTATTTAACAAACTTTCTAAAATTCTTGGTGCCATTTTTCTATGAACTACACTGAGAAAAAATGATGTCATAGGTAAAAACATAAAGTTGGGATCAGACTACCTTTGGGTTTTAACTTCACCACAATATTAAATGTGTGACTTTGGAACTTTCTAGCTGTTATTTTCATCAACTATGAAATGGATTAAATAATAACTGCTTTATAATTTTGATGATGAAGTCAGGTGATATATGTAAATTATGTGACAGAAAGTATGGTCGACACTATTTTATAGATATGAACATAGTGGAACCAAACTTTTTAATAAATATAATGAGAAAAAGAGAACAAATGCAGGATGTAAATCCCCAATTACCCTAAACTCACCTCCTGAATCTGCCTGATTCCTTCTCACTATTCCTTCTAGGTATCAGTTATCCATCCCCCACCTGTAGTAATTCATATAAACTGGATTTTAGATCTAACGTCTTAATTAGATTATGTTCAACATATTTGGAAACATGGAGAATTGAAAGACATAGGAAGAAAACATTTTAATTCTCATTCACATGTGTTTCTCCATTAGCAGTCAGCATTATGAAGTATCTGTTAGTAATTTTATTATAAATCCCACCACCAACAGCCACCTTGCTACTAGTTCTTCTTTCCAGTTGCAAAAACTGCTTAGTCTTGAATACAAAACAATGATAATAGGATTTGATGACTCCAAGAAAGGATTACAAATTTCTGTAGAATCATAGAATAGTAGGAATACTACTTCCTAATAGTACTAGGAATAATATTTAAAGTGAAAATGAAACGAAAATGGTTTTAGAATTCACAGCAGGGGGTTCGACTTACATAAATATAATTCTCAGAAAAATTAGTGTGAACAATTAAGTTCCTTTCTATGGAAATATAGAGTGAATCATTATTTTCTGCATGTAAATTAGTTTGTTTCTACCCAATAGTGGAAAAATAAAATAAATAATTTCTTAAATTGACATACACTCCTATAATTTTACATTAACTGAATCAGTAACTTTGGAATCAACTTCATTAAATATTTGGTCAGTTTCATGAGAAAAGTGACATTAAAAGGAAAAAAATTTAAGAGTAATTTGAAATCCTGTCTAACTGATTTTCAAAGTAAGACACAGGCCCATATACATAGGTGGATTTCAAATACCCTCCTGATAAAACACCAATTGGGTAAATAATTATATCTCTTCCATTTTTACTGGCAACTTATGCATAATTCCACTGTCATTCATTCTTCATATTACAAAGATTTACTTACTGGTGAAATAAGTTATTAGTTGCTAAAATATAATATTCTTAAGCTGAAATAATCAGTGAAGTGCTTAGATTGTTTTATATGTTTTAAATAATATCGAGACCACTATATAACTTATGTTAACTTATAACTACTATAAGTAAAGTTTATTAAAATTATTAGGCTATTATTATATTT
This sequence comes from Neophocaena asiaeorientalis asiaeorientalis, assembly GCF_003031525.2. Taxonomy (NCBI): domain Eukaryota; kingdom Metazoa; phylum Chordata; class Mammalia; order Artiodactyla; family Phocoenidae; genus Neophocaena; species Neophocaena asiaeorientalis. The sequence continues at coordinate 480,473 of NW_020172476.1, forward strand.
ATATTGCATTTTTTCATAATATACATATTAAACAATTCACATATGTTTCTCTCTAATTCATTGGTATTTGAGTTATTTTTCTACTAAGACAAGGTAATAAGTGTAATAGGTATTCTGAGTTGACAAAAATTTTTTTAAATGAGTTTACTATTTCAAATTTTCATATTTTAATATAGTTTACAGAACTTTATTTTTAATACAAATTGTTTATAGTACTAATAATATAATCCATTTTTTATGAGAATTGACAAACTGAATTGGGATTATTATTATTTTTTTTTTAAGACCTGCCTGTACCACTGTATGACAGTGTGAGCCTTTGGGCAAAGACCTTTAATTTTCTCCCTTTAGGAGTGAGTTTTCTCACATGCAACCTGAGGGGATTGAATTAAATGATTTTTGATCTATGTTTCAGAGACACTATGGATTCACACAAAATGCATCCGGTGGGAAAAAAATCAATCTAGCTTATTAGATAAGCCTAATGAGATACTAACCTCAGTAATGTGTTGTCTTCACAGTTATGATATTGCTGCCACAATCTGCTTCTCCCTTTTAACCAAACTGCTTGATTTCAAGTTCCTGTAAAGACAGCAATATTGTATCTGATTGCAAAAGATATCCCAAGTATAAATTCTGAAAGATGGTGACAAATACAGAGAGAAAACATGTAAGAAAGCACAAATGAAAATATCAAACAAAAACAAGACACCAAAACTATTTATTACCAGCAATCAAATGTGACACTTTTCAGTTCTTATCAAAATATTATGAACATTAGTAGACATTTTGGCAACAATTTAATGCCATGCATCTCCAACTGGGGCAATATCCCTGGAAGAAACATTGAATTACAATATGGAGTATCAGCTAGGAACATCAGATTTTCAATAATTCTGCAGTGAAATTTTGTACTTCTGTAACTCCTAAAATTAAATCAGGAGTTGAAATCGGTCAGGCTTTCTTTTATTTTTTTGAGGGGGAGGCATGGTTGGATGTCTGTATGTGCTGTGAGTGATGGCAAATGATGGTACTTTTATGAATTTGGATGACTTATTGATGGAGCTAAGGGCCCATTGAGAAGATAAATGTTTCTCAGCACTTTTCAGAGGCTTATCTAGCTTGTTACTTTACTAACCTGTGAACTATTAATTTTTTATTATACAAAACCTGCTGCTCCAGAGAAACCAATTTATTTTCTTGCTGAACTAATGCTTGACTGAGGTTTAACTTCCAAATATGGGACCAAATGTAGCCTCATCTCCCAACACAGTGAATCCCTTGATAAAACAAAAATAATACAAATTCTGGAAGATAATTTCTTTATTTCTTATTTTTGTAACCTTCCTAATTTAACCATTTATAGTGTTATATGTTTTAAATTATAATTTCAGTTAGAAATTTTGAAAGGTGAGGGAAGGGAAAATAGAAAGATGGTAGTATAAGTTTGAAGCCAGTAAAAACTGTATACATATATATATCAGAACAACCTGAAATCATTGAGAATTTTGACAGGCCTGGCAATGTCCCTGAGGCTCCACATAGTAACGTTGACAATGAGATGGTGATATACACCAGAGGTGAATCTGTAGTAAGCCTCAGCAGACACTCCAAAAGCTTAAGCTATACCTTTTATATTTGAGAAGAGTCAGGTGGGTGTGAACCTTGCCAATTTTTGTGAGCTCTCCTGTAGTGACATATAAAAATTACACATACACATTTTGAATAAAAATGATTAGATCTGTTTGAAACTAAAATGAGAATTCTTGGCTAGGGACAAGGTGAAAAGATTAAAACCAACACTTTTTATTTATTTATTTTCTAAACATCTTTATTGGAGTATAATTGCTTTACAATGGTGTGTTAGTTTCTGCTTTATAACAAAGTGAATCATCTATACATATACATATATCCCCATATCTCTTCCCTCTTGCTTCTCCCTCCCTCCCACCCTCCCTATCCCATCCCTCTAGGTGGTCACAAATCACCAGAGCTGATCTCCCTGTGTTATACAGCTGCTTCCCACTAGGTATCTATTTTACATTTGATAGTGTATATATGTCCATGCCACTCTCTCACTTTGTCTCAGTTTACCCTTCCCCCTCCCCGTGTCCTCAAGTTCATTCTCTAGTAGGTCTGAGTCTTTATTCCCGCCCTGCCCCTAGTGCTTTTTTAATGTCACTTTCTAAATCATCCTTAAAGATGAAAAATGAGTCATTGGAGAAAACTTGGTGAACCTTGCTGCTCTGTGAATATGCACAAATATGTTTTGACTCAAAATGAGGTGTATGCGGTTTTAGCAGTATTTAACAGTTATAACGTATAACCAGTATACTTTAATGTGCATGAAAGTCATTTTGAACAGTTGGTACAAAGGTTGGATTTAACTTAGTTATTTTATATTTGAATGAAATAGAGACATTCATTTTTATTGGTCAGAATGAAGAGATCTATGAAGATATGTTTATTTGCTAGTATATCATGATAAAATAACTGAGGAAGAATTTTCCAAATAGATAAGTGAATATTTTGGTATGCAAGTGACATGCAAAATTAGGGGAGTAGTAGTCTAAATCAATTAAACTATACCCTTGAAGATATTTTCAGTCATTTCATTGTCCATAATTACTTTGTCTCAAAAATCTTTCTTTTCTGGGGGACTTACCCGGTGGTGCAGTGGTTAAGAATCTGCCTGCCAATGCAGGGGACATGGGTTCGATCCCTGGTCCGAGAAGATCCCACATGTCGTGGAGCAACTAAGCCCGTGTGCCACAACTCCTGAGCCTGCGTGCCACAACTACTGAAGCCTGAGCGCCTAGAGCCCGTGCTTCACAATAAGAGAAGCCACCACGATGAGGAGCCCGCACGCTGCAACGAAGAGTAGTTTCCCCCCTCTGCCACAACTAGAGAAAGCCCCTACGCAGCAACAAAGACCCAATGCAGCCAAATTAATTAATTAAATTATTTTAAAAATCTTTCTTTTTTGTTCTCTCAGTGTGCTCAATGGTGTGGAAAGCACGGTAGAGTTATCAAAAAAAAAAAAAAAGCCCAAGAGTTTGTGGTTTTTTTATTTTAAGCTAATTTGTAATAAAATTGAAAGCTTACTCTGTTAACCATACATACAATGCTTTAGCTGGGGGAGACTGTTACGCTGAGTGTTTGAGATCAATGTTCAGTTGTTAATTTTCTTACGAGAAAGAAAAAGAGCATAGTATGTAAACATCTAGATTAGTTAAATAAACACATACTCACATTAATGATAAATAGTGGCTTACAGAGTCACTGTAAGACATTTCCCCACAAGGCCAGATACTGTCAAGCCAAATCAACATGACAGATCTGTTCATTTTTGACACTTTATGGCAAATATACATTTTTGAGAGTTGAATAGAGAGCAAAATATTTTATTAAGAACTTAATATGTGCCAGGCTGTATAACAGATACTAGAAATAGAAAGATAAATAAGACATAGATATTATTTAAGAAATAGGTTTCTTCTATTTAATCTGAGAAATATATTTAAATTAACACTTCTATATTAAATTTAAAATATATTTAAATTTTCAATATAGTACAAACACTATAATGATAAAAACAGTTATAAGCAGAACAGAGCTGATTGTTACAAACTTTTTCTTCAGAAATGACTGAATGAGACCTTCAAAGGAGCCATTATAAAGAGCTGATGTTGAAGACTCTATTGAACTAGACAAGGGGGATACAGAGGAGAACGTTTTGCGAAACTGAATCAACAAATACATGAAACAACCAGTATTTTTTAGGCAGTGAAAAATATTTTTTTTGTGGACTAGTGGGCTCAGGAGTAGAAGCCACAGACTTCGGGGAATAAAGTCTGAAAAACTAGAAAGATAAACTTAGTATCTCTGACATGTTAAGGCAGCCAAATGCTGAATATGGTGGGGAAAAAAAACTGACTGGTTGTAAGTAAGGAATAACATAATCAGGTTTGCATTTTAGAAAGATCATTCTGCCAGCATTTAGAAGAGCATGAAGTGGGAGCCTGTTCCAATCACCCAGTTAAGTCCTCCTATACTCTACCTCACTTAGCCTTAGAGACTTTACAATGGGCTTATTTACACCCATCACCATGGCAGTAGGCTGCTATAACAAAATAATTAATATAGGGACTCTTTTATGTAGTTACACTTTAGTCCAATAGCTCATGGAAAAAAGATGTATTGATTGATTCTTTTGCATTTTACAAGCCTCTGGTAGCCTACATAAGACATAAATCACATGACATCAGCTTGGACAGAGTTAATTATAAAAAATGCTTTAAAATATGATTAAGGACAAATACTAGGGGTTTGATATGATTAATGCAATATGTATCATAATGTAAAATATTTGAGAAACAGAAACTTCAGTTAAGTAGAGTCAGGAGACCAGAAAGTAGATCTCTCATGCCCAGTGATGATAGCAGAGCCCAGCAGAAAGACACTTCTCCTCTCCTGGCAAGGACTCAGCCAATGAAAAGCCACAGACTCTTTGTTTACTATGGCCATCCCAAATTCCTTTTTCCCTCTATAAATGTGTTCTCCTTCCCTTGCCTAGTGGGGACTTGCATTTATCTTGCTGTGGTTATGGACCCCGAACTGCAACTCTCTGCTGATTCTGAATAAACCCATCTTTGTTGGAGAGATATCTGGCAGTCTATTTTTTTTAGGGCAACAATAGTTTTGTCTTTATTTTTCTGTTTTACAGTCTTGGATTGGGAGTTATAAGGATCAATATGTTGCACAACCCCACCCTAGACAAAGTCTCTTCCACCCCATCTGCCAACCCAAATGTTAAATTGTGGAAACAATGGCCCTCTTGGTAGCCAAACTATAGCAGTGGTTTTTCATCAGAACATGAACTATTACTATATAATGCAGTAGACACCTGGTATTCAGTCTGGAAAAGCAGAGCTCCAAAAAAGGAGAAGTGAGAACAAAAAAGAGAGGGAGTTGGGGCTTCCCTGGTGGCGCAGTGGTTGAGAGTCCGCCTGTCGATGCAGGGGACACGGGTTCGTGCCCCGGTCCGGGAAGATCCCACATGCCGCAGAGTGGCTGGGCCCGTGAGCCATGGCCGCTGAGCCTGCGCGTCCGGAGCCTGTGCTCCGCAACGGGAGAGGCCACAACAGTGAGAGGCCCGCGTACCGCAAAAACAGAGGGAGTTGAATAAACACAATAAAAATATATTAATGTCGGCCTATCATATTTCAGTGTTTCTTTCTAAAAATAAAATCACTGGAAATCAAGTGAGTCCTCAGCCCAACAGAGTTAGTTAAGGCTTCATAGAGCCATAGTCTGTACAAGCAATCCATTTTCAGGTCCGTTGAGCCCTGAACTGAGCTGTAAAGCTGTAACAAATGCTGAAATACTCTTAAATTGTGGGCATTGGTATCAGTTAGAGAGGACAACCTGTCCTGGCCCGTCTTGGTCACAGTTGCTCCCTTGTCCCTCCTATTTAAAGGGACATATTCCCAGAAGATGCTGGTCTGACTCTGCTCATGAACTAAGAATTCCAGTGTAGGATGGGAGCACCAAAAGCTGATGGCTCATGTCAAAGTAGTTGTGAGCCAAAAACGATATTAAAAAATCAATCATATTACTGACTTCCAATGTTTTGGAAATTACAAAATACAATGGAAAAAAATCAATGAGAAGACTTGAATTGTAGTTCTAATTCTGGTCTGCTACTTTCTAAATTTATATCTCTGAGAGAGAGAGATACTTGTATAGCGTTATATTTTTTTGTAGCATAAAAAAATACATCTGTAAAGCTTAATGTAGTTAATTTTAGATCAAGAATTAATATATGCATATGTATTTTAGAAGTTAAGAACATACAAGGACATAATAATTATTATTAAATGACAGAAGTTTTGTATCTTCAATATAATGTTGAAGCTTGATTTAAAAATTCATTAATAAATTTGCTAATTATAGTTTTTTCATATTGAACAAAAGTAGCTTGCTTATATAAAATAAAGGACCCGCAAGAAAGCACAAAAGACCTCTAAAAGACATAACAGAAAATATCTTTCAGTGCCTCAATGAACTTTGACTTTTCTTCATATTAGTTTCGCAATCCATGAAATATTCGAAGCATTAATTAATTCATTTATTTGCTTCTTTATTCACTCAGCCATTTGCCAAATTCTTGAGTGTTCACCATGTGCTGTGACTGATACAAAACTCAATAATATTATTTCTTTGATGAAAGCCACATTGACAACTCTGACAAAAGAAAGCCGCTAGCAAAAGAGTGGAGACAAAAATATATATATATTTTAAAATTAAGAACAAGATACAAAGAAGGTAACAAACAAAGAATTTAGTTCAAGGATGAGAAAGGTATTCACATGTCAATATATAATGAGTGTAAACTTTCACGTAAAAATGTGTTCAACTGGTTGTTAGCTTAATGTAGGTGTGTGTGTAACACAGGGAGTGGCATTTATTTAGAATCTACTAGGTAGCACAGATTTCATTTTTCCCAATTTACTAAGTTTCAGAGAAGTTAACAATTTGCCCAAAGTCTCAAATCTACAAAGGAGGGTCAACTAGTATGAAAAATCTAACCGTTCTGATTTTGAAGCATCTGTCCTTTTGGCACTTTGGCTCTTAAAGGAAGAGGAAAATTCTTTGATATTTGTCATTATCAGAAGAATGCACTTACATAAAATGCCTTTCCCTCTGACACTGCCAGATAAAATAAGATAATAACAAGAGTTTTTTAAATCTCTTAAGGTTTAAAAAGGGAGTGTTTGTCAATGTGAACACTTGTGCTTCTGCTACATTTATAAGTTCAGTGTAAAAGGTTTCATTTAATTTCTAATTGGGCTTCTCCTCTGACCTCTGGCCTCTTCTCTTTCCCTCTCTCTCTCACCTTTTATTTTTTAAATAATTTTAGATTATGAAAACTTTGCAAAAGTAGTGAGAGTTCCTGCAAACACTTCACTCCGCTTGTCCTAAGGTTACCATCTTAAAGAACTGTAGGAAAATTATCAAAACGAGGAATGTAACGTTAGTACAATATTACTCACTGCTAAACTACAGCCCTTATTCAAAATTCACTGTTTTTCCCTCTCATTTTTTGTTGTTGTTTCAGGATCCCACATTGCATTTAGTTCTATGTCTTCTTCGTCTACTTCAGTCTGTGGCAGTTCTTCAGTTTTCCTTGTCTTTTGTGACCTCAATGCTTTTAAAGAGTACTGGTCAGTTATTTTGTAGAAAGTTCCTTAATTTGTGTCTTTTTGATGTTTTCTCATGATTAGACTGGCATTACACTTTTGAACAAGAATATCAAAGATATAATGTTGTGGTCTTCTCAGTACATCATATCAGATATGATATTGCTATTTATGTTGTTAAACTTGATCATTTGGTTAAGGTATCATCTTATGGTTCCTCCACTGAAAGTTTCTATTTTCCCTTTATTATTAAAAAATATCTTGAGGGAAGATACTTTGAGACCACACAAATGTCCTGTTTCTCTTCAAAATCTCAACTTCATCCCTACACATATGCACAACTTTGAACAAATTACTTAAGTTCTCTGCCTCAGTTTCCACATATTTAAACTAGACATAATAATTATTTATTTTACATAGACTCTTATAAGTATTAAAACGTTCATGTAAAGAGCTTAGAAAAAGTCTAAGGTACAGTAAGGATTTAATAAATGATTTTTTTAAATGTAAATGTTGAGGGATCTCTAGGAGGAAGAAGAGTTAAAAAAAAAAGGAGTATCAAAATTCCAATAAAGGGACTAGGAATAGTAAGCAGTAGAAACCATGTCATACTTTAAAGCCTGAAAGAAATCTGAAATGGTGGAAAACAGAGACAGAGAAAGTGTTAAAGGGTAAATCTGTAGAGTTTGGAGATATCTTGCAGCCATACTAATGATTTGAGCCTTTGTCCTAAGGCTGTATTGTATTCTAAACAAATATAAAAGATCCTAAGGATGGCCTTTTACCAATTTTAAAATGGAGCAGAAACATGGTCTGATATTTAGTTTAAAAATACTCTGTCTATGATCTGAGTAATATTTTGGAGGTGCAAGAGGAGGCTTGGCAAGACTACTTAGGAAATCAAAATATTGGAGATTAGACAGGAATGTTTGCAACAGAGACAGAAACATAAAACAGAACTAATCATCTTTCTTTACATCCCTTTCTCTTTAGGCATTTTCTGCTTTTCAGAAGAATACCAGCCATTTGCTTACACTGGCCAACTACGTGTTATCCTACTATAATTCTTTCTGAATATAAAATTTGAAAAGTCAGATTTTTAAAATTTTACCTCCATAGCAATCCCGTGATATAGGTACTTTTATTGTATTGATTCTACAAACAAGAAAACTGAAGTTCAAAAAGAATAAGGGACCCAATCTAGTCCAAACAAAACCAATCTAATCAATCACTAAATCTTGTTCATTCTCTATTCTAAATATTTCTTAAATAATGTTTCCTTTCCTTCTTCTCCACCACCAGTAGCTTGGCTCAGGTTTCTCCAATACATATGCCAACTTCCTTCTAACTGGTGGATTGCCTTTAGCATTGCCTTTCTCCCTTCCATTCCATATTTGCAACACAGTGATAACCGTAAACATCAAATCTGGGTATCTTCCTCCCCTGCTTAAAAACCCTTGTTGCTTTTCCATTACTCACAGGGTAAGGAGCAAACACCTTAGTACTAAAGAATTTACTGTCATTTCCTCTCTAGCCTCATCGATCAGCAGCCTCACACCCCCACCTCTGCTTTTATCCTCATTCCTCCCACCTTATTACTTTTTGCACCAACAAATTATAATAACTTGCAGTCCCTCTAGCACACCATACTCTCAGCTGCTGCCATTTTTGCATGCCAGTAACCCTGTATCCGACACTTCCTCATCCCATTTCTTTGCTTGGCAAATCTTTTAGTTGACCAGGGTTTAGTGAAAAATTTTCCTCTTCTAGGAAAACTTCCATTTCTCAAAAGACTGAATATATGCCTTTTATGTATGCCTATACACCTTATACTTACATATATTATTGCACTTAATACCATATATTTCCTATGTATTCTTCTAGAAATCCTATTCTTCTTCCTTTAAATCGTAACTTCTTTGACAGCAGGGTGGTGTCTATCTTTTTTATCATTGTACCGTTAATGTCTTGTGCAGTGTACATCCTATGATAGGTGCTTAATACACAACTATAATGTTTCAGTTCATGAATTAAGCTAGCCAAATGAATAAATGAAATAACAAATATACACATGAAATGTTTGCAGTGTTTGCTTTTCAATAACAATATAAAATGGCAAAACATTAGTGAAGTTAAGAAAATTTCCAGCAATTTTGTTAGTATAATATATATATATATATCTATGCATATAAATAAGTTGTAAAAACCAATTAAATACATATTTATTTGACTATCTGTAATAGGATGTACTTTTCGATTTCTTATTCTAATCTGGTTCATGAATCTCTACTTATATGTTATTTAAGCAATAGTAATGATGACCACCATTAAATTATTATGCCAGTCTTCAGTATTACATAGATACCTTAATTTTTTCTGTTTTTCCTTCTAATGATTTAGAGGAAGACTACTTTAGCTCCAGATTCATGGCTCTCTGTTTTTATTGGATTCCCCTTTCCAGACGCAAGATCTAGAGTATAATCAATCATGTTTAGATGATCTTTAGCCCCAGCATTTCATAATTTGATTGCTAAAAATGCTCTTATTTTCCTGGAACAGGTAGATTTTGAATGTGTTCCTTGGCTTATTGGACATGAGCATAAAATGGCGTGAACAAGAGGGTACATGGAGAGACAGCAGGTTTGGCATTAGAAGTGGCAGCATCAGCAGTCTCAGCAAGGGTGACAGTATTTCCAGGCACTTCCCAAGCATCATGTCATGAGTCCAACCTGTTCAGGTCTCTCCTGCCTAGAGAGGCTGGTTCTTGATTGATTAATATCAAGTCAAGTGTTTTGTCCTTGTAAGGTTTTACTTAGTAAGCCTGAGGTTAAAGATGAGTTTTCCTTTTATCTGTGAATATTTTATCTCCCATTTATAGACGGAAGACCTTTTTCCCCACAGGTGAGTTCCAGTATGCTAAATCTCTTTTGATTTAACAGTTGTCTACTAAAAAGGATTAGATAAACAAGATAAACACAATGAATTATAGGTGAAGGTAAAATAATTTCTACTCCGTGTTCATGCCTAAGAGTAAAATTGAGTTTCTCTTCTAGAGTGGGTTTTAACATGTACATAATTTTAATCATTCACTGAAGCCACGAGAACATGTCCCAATATTGCGACTTTGATAGCAGTGATATGAACAAAACGGAGTAGCTGTTATAAGATATACATGAGCAGAAGTCTTGAAGTCAGGATATTGGGTTTATGGCTAATGTCACCTCTGACTGTGTAACCTTAGCCAATTCACTCAAATGCTCTGAACCTCAACTGCCTTGGCAATAATCAACTATGTTCCTGTTGCCAATAACAGATACAGTTTATCTTTGATGATGGGATTTTATTATTAGGCTCTGTGGTGAAATGACATGGTACAGGAAACTGGTAGCATTTTATAATAGCCCCAATCCTGGAGTTTAAAAACTAGAATGATGTAGTTAAGGCAAAAATAGAAAAATAATTAAGCATCGTATGAGATAAAACCAGAAGTGTAGCATTTCACACTCTCCATGTGAACCTGTTATTATAATTGGCAGGATATATCATATGACTAGGTAAGTTTATCAGCATGCAATGTGAATCACACCAATTAGAAACGATTTTGGGCCAAGCCACCTCAAAGGCAACTGGATTTTATTATGATTTGTCTAACCAGCTTCACTTTGGCTCACAAACCAATTCTTGCTATAATCAATAGTGGCCAAAGTAGTAGCTTCAAATTCACTAGATGAACATGATATATCATTATAATTTGTGCAAAAAAAAAGCATTTGGGGGAAATTTCTTTAGAAGAGAAGGGAGTATGTTTTCCTTCTGATGAAAATTCCAAACATACATATATGAAAATTCATATATTTACATGTATGAATAGTAAAATATTAGGTAAAATTAAGTGATTATTATATCATGATAAACAAGAGATCTTTTAGAATTTTATGTGTTTTATAATATATTATGTATTAGCAGTGTGGGTAAAGATACATTGTTTAGCTAATTAAAATACAGTCAAGTATTAAGATCTCAATTAGAATCAGTTTTTAAGTGAAAAGGATTTCGTGGAAATTAATCATATGATGTTATTTGCCCAATCCAATCAATCCTCATTATTCATGGTTTCTGTATTTGCAAATTCATCCACTCTCTAAAATTTATTTGGAACTTCAAAATTAATACATGTGGTACTTTCAAGTCATTCACAAACATGAACAGAGTGAGGAAACTTTTGAGTTGCCCTGGGCATGCATTTCCAGCTGAGGCCAAACAAGGCAACTCTGACCTCCTTTTACAGCTCTCATACTGTAAACAAGTATCTTTTTTGCAGTTTATTTATTGTCACCTTTTTTTTTTTGCATTTTTGTGCATTTTCTTGGTAATTTTGTCATTTGAAGTGGTCCCAGGCTTAGTGCTGAAGTGCTGTCTAGTGTTCCTAAGTTCAAGAAGGCTGTGATATGCCTTATAGACAAAATAAACATATTAGATACATTTTGTTCAGGGATGAGTTATAATACACTTGACTGTGAATCCAATGTTAATAAATCGACAATATATATTAAATAAGCATCTTTAAACAGAAACACATATAAATATGGTTATATATTGATTGTTTGATGAAAATATTGTGACTAGAGCTTCACAGGAACTTAACCCTGTATTCCCCCTAGCATAAATGATTCAGGATTCACTATCTCAGTGTTTGCAGTAGAATATTACTACCACAAATTTTAAAAACTTGACTGTATTTATTTTTCCTGCTCTGTTTTATGTTCCTACATGGCATAGAATGAGAGAGGGAACAAATGTGTGATTTTTAGAAGAAATTTGCCCTCATGAACTAAGATTTAGGCTTAATTTATATAACAGAAACACTCTAGCAGCAATCATAATCATGAAAGGAAACTTTGAGAAGAGACGGAGCAGAACAAGGTAGAGTGTTGAGTGGGGAGTTCATTCCCCTCCTCAATGATTGTGTTCCAACCCAACTTCGTGTAGAACTCAATGAAAGAGCCAGTTTTAAGTAAGTATTTGCATGTCTGTCTCACCTCTTAAGAGCAGAGACTCTACCTGACTTGTAAAATCTGCATATATGCAAGGCCACACCAAGATAGAAGTGAAATCAGTATTATGACCCAAGCCATTATCCATAGTTCAATGACTCTTATTCTGCTTGCTAAAATCATCCCACAAGTGTGTCTGAGAATCCCGACGGATGTTACACATGAGCTCATTAACAGTTCTGGCTCACTAGGGTTACCACAAGGCCTCATTAGTTTATTTTCACTTGTTTGGCTTGATTCTCTTTCCCTATGTATCACCCTCTGTTGACTCTGCTCAATTTTCTCACATCACTACAGATTCTGCTGGTTACTGACATATCTGACACCGATGCAGCTCTGTCTGGGCAGCATCACCCCAATCCTGGGCACAGTTTACAAACTGGCTGAAAACCTCCATGACTTTCCGTATATGGACACTGTTGCTCTGTTTTCCAGGTATGGCTTCTCCAGCCAGACACCATACCCAGAGAAGTCTTTTAGGTGCCATGTTTGAGTGATCTTCTGTGACATTTTTGAAGTACAATACACCTCTGATTTAGTTTATTCATTCCATTAAACAGGCAATATAGAATTGCTTCTTGAATCCCAGTCTTATAAAGTTTTCAGCCAAAAAAAAGTCCTTGCTTTTATTCTTACTGCCATCTCACTAAAACTTAGCAGAAGTTTATGGGGTATGACAGTGAAAAGGAATTGTCTAACATTATGCTCTACAGAGAATTTTTTTCTAACCTTGGATTATGACATCTGACATCCTGTTTCTGGTCCAAAATTGTATGGTATTGTGGTTAAGAGTGTAGGTTCTCGACCTTATTGACTGTATTTGGAGGCTGACTCCACAACATAATTGTTGAGTGATCTTTCACAAATTATTCAATTTCCATGGGCCTCACATTTCACATATATAAAATCAATATTACAATAGTATCACCTGCCATTTAGTCAGTGGGATTAAACTGTCTAGCATGTGTAATCAGTAGCATTTAAATAAAACTGGCATTATTAAACATCAGTGGGTTTTAGTTATTATTTTTCCTTTAAGATGTGCTCTCACCTCATACAAATTGATGTGAATTAGATTTACCACATCAGTTTTTCAAACAAGTCCAGATATGTCTTCATAGTAGGTTTGGACACATACATTCCTGATCTTTCAGTACCTAGTAGCTAGCACATATTAAGTGGTAGCTCAGGAGATATTTGTTGAATAAATGGTAAGTACAGATAGAGGCATTGAAATGTTCAGAAAGAGAATATGTCACTAATACACAGTAGTGGTTTTAGCAGGAGAAAGACAGGAGAGCTTATCCTGCCTAGGGATAAGCAAAGTGCCTCATAACATTTCTTAAATGAAAAATATCCTACACTTACTGAGTAATTTTTCATGCCATGCACTAGCATCTATTATCCCATTTAACAGTCCTATGTTGTGTGTTCTGTTCACTATTCCCATTTTGTGAATGAGGAAACTAAGGCAGAGAGGAAGTAATTTGTTCAAGATGACACAGCTAATATGGAGTAGGGTGGGGAATCACATGTTGATAATCTGAACATGAGAGCATGGTATTTTTTTTTAAAGGAATCTTTTTATGTTTTTATTTCTTTTATTTTTTAATTGAAGTATAGTTGATTTACAATGCTGTGTTATTACTGCTGTACAGCAAAGTGACTACATTCTAAGGGCATAGTTTTAGTTACATTCTTAACAGAAGAAAAAGGTGAATGAATGAGAGTTTAACAAGGGTTGTAGATGTTAAGACTTAAGCACTTGCATCAACATGTATGGATTTGAATACCAGTTACCTTATTAGTTAAATGAGTAGTTAACTCATTTTTCTGTGCCTCAGTTTCCTGACCTATCAAAAAGTCACAAACATGATATATATGTAACCGGTTGTTATGAGGATTAAATGGGAAAATAATATAAAGCACTTATCCAGTGCCTGGAACAGGGTAACTGCTTAATAAATAGCTACAATTATCATTGTTTTACTTGTTCTTAATTTTATTACTTATATTTTTATTTTAATATTTTATTTGCTTAAGGACAAGGTGAAACAATCAAATTGGAATTATGATACATATTTATATTAAATGTTACCCTTTCAAACTAGTTCTAAAATAGTTTGGTGGGTAAAAATGTAGGCTTCAATTCCTTGGAACGTTAACTGAAACCTTTCATTATCTAATTATTTTAGAGAAAGGGAGGTTCTATTCAATTCTTGTGGATGCAAGTGTAATAGAAGAAATACAGACATACTGCTTGGATACAATCTGCCTTTGAAAGAGCTAGAAAAAGAAATCAGTTTCTTCTGAGAAATCTTTGTGTGAGAGTAATAGCGGAATCCTAAGGTGTCATCTGTTATGGTCATGACTGTTCCTCCAATAAACATGAGAGCATGGTATTTTTTTTTAAAGGAATCTTTTTATGTTTTTATTTCTTTTATTTTTTAATTGAAGTATAGTTGATTTACAATGCTGTGTTATTACTGCTGTACAGCAAAGTGACTACATTCTAAGGGCATAGTTTTAGTTACATTCTTAACAGAAGAAAAAGGTGAATGAATGAGAGTTTAACAAGGGTTGTAGATGTTAAGACTTAAGCACTTGCATCAACATGTATGGATTTGAATACCAGTTACCTTATTAGTTAAATGAGTAGTTAACTCATTTTTCTGTGCCTCAGTTTCCTGACCTATCAAAAAGTCACAAACATGATATATATGTAACCGGTTGTTATGAGGATTAAATGGGAAAATAATATAAAGCACTTATCCAGTGCCTGGAACAGGGTAACTGCTTAATAAATAGCTACAATTATCATTGTTTTACTTGTTCTTAATTTTATTACTTATATTTTTATTTTAATATTTTATTTGCTTAAGGACAAGGTGAAACAATCAAATTGGAATTATGATACATATTTATATTAAATGTTACCCTTTCAAACTAGTTCTAAAATAGTTTGGTGGGTAAAAATGTAGGCTTCAATTCCTTGGAATGTTAACTTAACTGAAACCTTTCATTATCTAATTATTTTAGAGAAAGGGAGGTTCTATTCAATTCTTGTGGATGCAAGTGTAATAGAAGAAATACAGACATACTGCTTGGATACAATCTGCCTTTGAAAGAGCTAGAAAAAGAAATCAGTTTCTTCTGAGAAATCTTTGTGTGAGAGTAATAGCGGAATCCTAAGGTGTCATCTGTTATGGTCATGACTGTTCCTCCAATAGCACCTTAAGTGAAGTAACACATTTTACAAAAATGGGTTAAAAGAGAAATAATATATTTTCTTCTGGGAATTATACAGAACAAGAGAATATTTATTATCTGTTGTTAGTATTTTGATCATTTTTCTTTACAGTATAGACAGTAGCAAAGATGCCAACTTGCAACAAATAATTGAATATGCTTTCTGGTTTGGAGAAGTAAAGCAATTGTTCCAATATTTTCTGAATGTGGCCTGCAAAAATCAGCACCTCTTCCATGGCAGATGGATTGTAATAATTATTCCTCAGCTACTATTGTAAAATTGTACTATAATTGATTTTTTTTCTAAATATAAGTCACATATACTTAACTAATAGACTTTTATATAAATGGATGTTCTAATTTAAATTCTAAGTCATAAATTGAGACCAAGTTTTTAAATACTGCAAGTCCTTTTTAAGCCCACAATTAATAGTTCTCATTATACGTAATCTTTGAGATCTCTGTAATCAGTCTTTTTAAGTTTTTTTATAAATATGTTTTCTTAGCACTCTTTTCATATCATTAGTTGTCAGATGCATTCAAATATTTTATTTCTATTACTCTAAGAGCACCTCAGGGAAGGGGACCTGTCTTTTTCTTCTAAGAGCTAGTCCCTTGTTTGACACATTTGAGGTGTACAATAGCTCTTAAAATTAAATCAATAATGTCATAATTAGTTAATTTATGCCCAACGGTAAATTTATTTAAAATACTAAACATTTTTATATGACCTCATATATATATGTATATAGGCAACATATTACTAAAAGCAGATAAGTTCTAGAAGCTTATGCCATCCTATAGCTTGGTCACGGCACAGCTGGCCCTTCCTATCACTGATATGATACTTTTACTAATAACTATTACAAAGCATTTTTCAAAACATTTTTATCTCTTAAGGTATAGATAGACTTCATTATGAACAGGAGGCACTTCTGCATGAATCAATACATCAAGAGGCATATGCAGTTAAATTAAAGAAGTGATAAGTAATGTGAAGAAAGACCAAAGCGAAGTCAGGGAATAAAGAGTGGTAGAACTGTGGTGGGTTTTCTATTTTGCATATGGTGGTCAGGGAAGCCCTCTATGAGGAGGAGATATTTGAGGAGATCCCTTGATGAAGAGAGGGAGGGTAGGGAATCCTGTAAGCATGAAGAACATTCTGGTGTAGGAAACACAAGTGAAAGTCTTTGAGACAGGAAATAATTAGATATGTCTTAAGGAACTGCAGGAAAGTCAGTGTGATCAAGGCAGAGTCAGTATAGCTGAAGCAGGAAGGAGTCTAGGTTGAAAATTAAATCACATGAGGCTTCGAACCTGAGTCAGGAAGTTGGATTCTGTTCTAAGTGTGATGCAAACCACCAGAAGATTTTGAGGGATATGAGAGTGATATGATCTTATCTACAATTTTAAAAGATGACTCTGATGGCTACATGTAGACTAGACAAGATTAAAAGTAAACAAACCACTAAAGTTGTCACTGAAGTAGATCCCAGAGACGATGGCGGCTTGTGCTTGTGAGCTAGTGGTAAAAATGAAGACAAGTGGTCTAACTTAATACATCCTGAGAGGTGATTTTTCAAGACATATGAACAGGGTTCAGGATGATAGTGAAAATAAAAAGAATCGAGGATGACTTCTAGATCTGAGCAATTAGATACATGATGAATGCCGAGATGGGGAAGCCTTGAGTTCATTAACACTGGAAAGTAGAGCTATGTATTGGATATGTTAAGCTCATTTAGTAGAAGCTTTAACAGATACATAGCTGTAAGCTTCTTAGTTGTAAGGCTCTATAGCACATCAGGCTATAAATTTGAGAATGAACTATGTATAACAAGACTGAATGAAATCATATAGAAGTAAGATATAAATAGGGAAGGAAGGTAGTTGGAGAACTGAGCTGGGTCACCCCAGCATTCAGGAATAAAAAGAGAGACTCCAACAAAAAGGATGGAGAAGGAGTAGCAAGGCAAGGAGGAGAAAAACACATCAGAGAGATGCATATAATAAGCTCAGTGAAAAAGAATTCTAAGAATGTCATCAAATTTATTGAATACTACTGAGATATACAAGAAGATAAGGACTGAGAATTGATCATTAAATGAGAAAGGGTTATTACTGTTGATCTTGAAAATAGTAAGTGATGATGACAAGATTCATGGAGCAGAACCAAGTATGAGTTGATGAAATAGATACAGAAAATATTAAATATTCCATTGACAGGTTTATCACTAGGTAATATACGAGTAAAATTAGAGAGGGGATATGGAGTCAAGAAAGGTGTTTTGTTGTGTTTTGTTTTCTGTGATTCTGTTTTTTCTAAAATTGGGATCTGCTGGAAATTGAATTTTCTGTCATCGGCACCATGAATACAGAGCATTCTTGCTGCTATACGTATGTTAGCATTCTTAGAAATAGCTCATTTTGAACTTTGTATCTACCTGGTAATTTCTCTCAATATCACATGTTCTCTAAATCCTACATATATACACTAAGAATTATATTTCCCTGCCATCTCAGGGAAGCCCTCTTTCAATATTCCAGACATTGTAATCTCTCTATTAAGTGAAAACACTTTTTCAGTAGTTTTCTTATCCTTATTAAATATGGCATTTTATTATTATCTACTTGCTGACATGTTCACCATATCTAGACCATTAATTCTATGGGCTCCAAGGTAGATTGCCTGGGTTGAACCTCTAGTTCTGATATTATTACTTATGACAACTTTGGCAAGTGTCTTAGCTTTCTAAGCCTCAGGTTTCATATATCTACAACTATAAAAATAATAATAAGCATATTCCAAACTTCTTTTGAGAATTCCACAAGACAGAAGCATCAGCACAATGTAAATTTCAGTAAGTGCTCACTTTTATTATTGTACAGTTTTACTTTATTATATTGTTACATAACCTTAGATCCCCAGATCTCTGGATAATGCTTTTAACAGAACAAATGATAGTTAAATGAATAAATCAAATTTTCCCAAATGTTCATTTAACTCTTTTATTCAACTAGTATATTTTGAGTATTTATATCTTCCATTCATTGTTCTGGACACTTGCTAATAGATCAATAAAGAACAGAAACAGCATCAAAATGCCCCCCAAAATGGCTTTGCTGGGGTATCAGCAACTTTATACATACTAAAGACTCACTTATCTACAATTTCCAAACCGCAAATTTCAAAAAATGGAAAATTGATACAAAGTGCGATAGAACTAAAATAAGTCTGTTTGTGTAATTATTTATCCCAAGTGCAGGGTGCTAGAGTTGTATATAATGTGCAATATATGACTGTATTACCTTAGAAAATTTAAGAAATTCTGAATTCCAAATTATGTCCGGCCCCAAAGATTGTAGTTAATTCAGTGTGGGCTTGTACTATCTAGCCTTCAACTGAGTCCACTTATTAGTTGTTTTTCAAAAGATGGTTATTAGAATGTTCATTAAAAAATTCCCATCCTATTCAAACATATCAAAATTTTTCTGGCAAATGAGGTAACTGCCTGAGCTTTAATTTTGACGTTTAAAAATTTTGAAATTATGGTTATGGCACAAAAACATGGTGTATATTTTAGATTTTAGAAAGGATTTATAGAAAAAAAATTTAGGACAAAATCATAAGCCAGTTTATTCTGAAATTTGTTTAGGATTATACATGTAAAACCCAACAATATTCCTTTATGGAGCCACTTTTTAGAGAATAAATATTCACAACAGAAAATAAGCATTCTGGTGGAGAGTGGAATCAAAAAGGATTCCATATGGAAAAGATTTACTGCAGAAATTTGAGAACACCCATAGTGACAATGGCTGCTATCCTAACCGAGCCACAATTGTTATTCACATAACTCAAGATGAGAGGAAGGTCTTACTTTTCCTTACAACACTGAAAGAGAGTGTGCCACCTGTGTCTCACTGCATATCTGTTCATAACAGATTGCACCAATTACGTTAGTGTTCTGTTGCTGTGAATTAAAATAAAATGCAGCAGGGGGAAAGATTTATAGGCAAATGCCTCCTTTAGAATTCTAAAGCTGATAAGAGAGAAGTATGAATTATTAAACTGAATAGAAGCTTTATAGAAAGGCTTGTAATCAAGCTTTGCTTGCACAAAACAAGAGATCTGTGACTAATTTCAAATAATCTTGTTTACCTAACAAGATGGGACATTTAAAGGTCAACTTTGTAATGAAAATCTGATTTTAAGGAAAGGAAACACTGTTACTTTAGTCTTATATTTTGCTTAGAATAGACATCATATTGCATAAAATAAAACACAGGTCACCTCTAGAAGTTAAATGTTTCTGGTGATAGTTTACAATGACTTTAAATATATGCTAGACAGTAATTGAAGAAAACCTAAAGGTTAGACCTTCACATTTTAAGCTAAGATAGCCAAAGTTAGATAAACACCAGGTTTTGTCTTTACTTTGAGCTAAAAAACACAACCTCCTAACAATTGTGCTATTACCTTAGTATAATTAACCCCTCTTCAATTTTATTCTAGGAAAAATAAATTGAGGCAGATAATCAATGATAGGGATGGAAAAGGAACTCATAATAGAGCAATCTGAGACTTTATAGCTTTGAGCACTACAGTAAGTATATTTATTAAGAGAAAATCTTTTTCCCTTTCTCACCAGTGCTACTACTTAACTCTCTTCTATATCTAAATATCTGGAACAGATGGAATGTCAGGGTTTTTTGTTTGTTTGTAGTACCCACATTAAAAAAAATAAAAATCTCTTCTTTCATTTCTTTTTTTTAAAAAAGTATTTATTTATTTATTTTGTTGCGCTAGGTCTTAGTTGCAGCATGTGGGCTCCTTAGTTGTGGAACCTGAGCTCCTTAGTTGTGGCATGCATGTGGGATCTAGTTCCCTAACCAGGGATCAAACCCTGGCCCCCTGCATTGGGAGCTTGGAGTCTTAACCACTGAACCACCAGGGAAGTCCCTCTTCTTTAATTTCTGATTTCAGAAATAAAATTCTGATTTCTGAAATCAGTAATGAAAGAGGAGATATTAAACTGAAATCAGTAATGAAAGAGGAGATATTAATGAAAGAGGAGATACCACAGAAATACAAAGAATCATGAGACTACCCTGAACAACTATACACCAACAAATTTGTCAACCTAGGAGAATACTGATACTTTATGAGAATGTGAGGAACATTCTGTAACAAGTTAAGCATGAATTTTTTATAGGAAAGTGATTTTGTGCAAGAAGGGAAAATAAATTAAAAGATAAAAATACAAGAAGAAAGTATAGGAAGATGCCCAGGGAGACAAAAAAATGTAGATAAGGGAAACAATAAATTAATATAGAACTTAAAAGATAACATACCAAAATAGAGGAGAGTAAAAAAGAAAATAGACTCCCTGTTATTTATCCAAAGTACTAGAAGGTGGGCAAATAAAGATACTAAGATCTTGAACACATTCAAAGAAAAATTTGCCTTGTTTATAAACAAACAAATAAATAAATATCCCTATTCCTATACTGCTTTTTAAAAATATATAGTTCATCACAACCTGTCTCATACCCTTCAAAATCCACAAAGTAAAATGTATTACGCTTTTAAGGTGCATCAAGCTTTAAGTTACTCAAACTAATGTAGTTCTCCGAATTTCCCTAAAATCTGGCTGTGGCTATAGAGGCAAAGTGAAGAATTTCAATGCATTAGGGCAAAGTAAGTTAATTATATAGATTTATATGTACTATTTATTCTGAAACCCAAGGAAGCCTATTCTAACATGGATGCTTTCCTCTCTTACGAAGAGGTTTAGTTCTAATGTCACATCTGAACCTAAACACCATGTATCCACAGATTATCTGGTTTTGTTTTCTTTGCATTATGTCATTGACTGCAGTATTTCCAATACTTATGCATATCACTATAGTTCTTGATTTCAGAATTTTGTAAAGTAAAGTAATAGATTTGTTGTGAATTATTGAACTCATAAACGAGACCTGCATTATTATTGATATGATAGGTTGAAAAAATTACCTTAAGATCTGGCACCACAGTTAGTCTCAGAATTCTTGTTTTGAAAATTGAGCTCCTGTACTGTGAGAACCTCAAGCCCCAGGGAGAGATCACATGGAGGAGAACTAAAATGTTTCTTTCTACAGAACAGAATTCCCAGCCAACAATCCATACCCACTGCTATCCACTTAGAGCCCAAATAGAACTGCAACCTCAGCCAACAGTGACTATACCTTCCTAAGAAACCAAGAGAAAACTGGGTAGTGATTCTAGACAACCCAGACACTGTAGAAGATAAATAAAATATTTCTTGTTTGAAGCCATGAAGTTTTGATGTGGCCTATTTTGCAGCAATAAATAACTAAGTCATATGCATTTCAGGCGAAGTATCACGGCGTATTATTACCACATACCTCAGATTTAATGTGCAATTTTATTAAATGTTTCTTATGCAGTTAAAATAAATGTATATTCTGCAGGTGTGTGGTGTGTTCTATATATGCTACTGAAGTTAATTTAGCAAATTGGGTTGTTTAGATCCTTTCTTGTCCTTTCTAATTGTCTGCTGATTCAATCAGTTGCTGAGAGAAGTGTGCTCAAGTCCTCTATTTTGGTTATGTATTTGCTACTTCTGTTAGTAGTTGCTTTAATTATGATACTACGTTATTAATTGTAAACAAATTTATGATTGTTACATCTTCCTGGTTTACTGACCCTTATACTATTTTGAAGCATTTCTCTTTATCTCTAGAAATAATTCACGCTAATGGTCTATTTTACTTGATATTTGTATGGCTCCACTAGATTTATTTTTTTAAGTCTTTGCATGACAAATCATGTTCTATAATTTTATTTTTAACATTCCTATTTCCATTAATATAAAATGTCTTTCTTTCACAGAGAATACGATTTTTCTTATCTGTAAATTTATAATAGAGTATTTAGTTTATTTACATTTGATGTAATTTATTTATTGATTGATAGATTTATAATTAACATCTTTTTATTTTATTTTTCCACATATTCTATGTTCTCTTTTTTCTCATTTTGTAAAATTAAAGTATATTTTTTTTTCCATTTTCTCATCTATTATGTTGTTTACTAAGAAATACTTTACTATTTGTTTAATGGTAATCCTAGGAATGTACTACAAGAAATCTTTTTTAAAAAATTTATTTTATGGAAGTAGAGTTATTTGTAATGTTGTGTTAATTTCTACTGTATAGCAAAGTGATTCAGTTATACATATATAGATATACATTCTTTTTCTTATTCTTTTCCATTATGGTTTTTCACAGGATATTGAATATAGTTCCTTGTGCTATACAGTAGGACCTTGTTGTTTATCCATTCCATATATAATAGTGTGCATCTGTTAATTCCAAACTCCCAATCCATCCCTCCCCCACCTCCCTTCCTCCTTGGCAGCCACAAGTCTGTTCTCCACATCTGTGGGTCTGTTTTGTTTTGTAGGTAAGTTCATTTGTGTCACATTTTAGATTCCACATACAAGTGATGTCATATGATATTTGTCTTTCTCTTTCTGGCTTACTTCATTTAATATGATAATCTCTAGGTCCATCCATGTTGCTGTAAATGGCATTATTTCATTCTTTTTATGGTTGAGTAATATACTGTTTAATACAGAGACCACATCTTCTTTATCCATTCATCTGTAGATGGGTATTTAGGTTACTTCCATGACCTGGCTATTGTAAATAGTGCTGCTATGAACATTGGGGTGAATGTGTCTTTTTGAATTATGGTTTTCTCTGGGTATATGCCCAGTAGTGGGATTACTGAGTCATATGGCAATTCTATTTTTAGTTTTTTAAGGAACCTCCATACTGTTCTCCATAGTGGCTCTATCAATTTACATTCCCACCAACAGTGCAGGGGGGTTCCCTTTTCCCCACACCCTCTCCAGCATTTGTTGTTTGTAGATTTTCTGATGATGCCCATTCTAACTGGAGTGAGGTGGTACCTCATTGTAGTTTGATTTTCATTTCTCTAATAATCAGTGTTGTTGAGCAGCTTTTCATGTGCCTCTTGGTCATCTGTATGTCTTCTTTGGAGAAATGTCTATTTAGGTCTTCTGCTCATTTTTGGATTGGGTTGTTTGTTTTTTTGATATTGAGCTGCATGAGCTGCCTATATATTTTGGAGATTAATCCTTTGTCAGCTGCTTCATTTGCAAATATTCTCTCCCATTCTGAGGGTTGTCTTTTCGTCTTGCTTATGGTTTCCTTTGCTGTGCAAAAGCTTTTAGGTTTCATTAGGTCTCATTTGTTTATTTTTGTTTTTATTTCCATTACTGTAGGAGGTGGATCAAAAAAGATCTTTCTGTGATTTATGTCAACAGTGTTCTTCCTATGTTTTCCTCTAAGAGTTTTGTGGTGTCTGGTCTTACGTTTAGGTCTCTAATCCATTTTGAGTTTATTTTGTGTATGGTGTTAGGGAGTGTTCTAATTTCATTCTTTTACACGTAGCTGTTCAGTTTTCCCAGCACCACTTATTGAACAGACTGTGGCTGTTACCTTTTTGAATATCAATTATTCCCATCTTTCTCTTCTCTGCTTCTGATAATTCTTTGAAGTTATATATTTTCACAATATCCCACGTCTCTTGCATTTTCTCTCTTCTTCTCCTTCCCCTTCTCCTCCTCCTCCTCCCCTTTCCTCCTCCTCCTGCTGCTTCTTCTTCCTCTTCTTCTCTGTGTTTCAGTCTGGATAGTGTCATTAACCTATTCCATTCCAGTTCAACAGTCAGCTCTTCACTTTTTCCGTATGCTTCTAAGCCCATCCATAATGTTTACATCTTACAGTATTAACCCATTTGGTTCTAAAATTACCATCTTATTTTTTAAATATATATTCCAGCAATCTAGCTCGATTCTCCATTGTGTTATTCATTTTTCTTGACATACTAATCACACTTAAAGTTCATATCCAAAACTTCAGTATATGGGCCACCTCAAACTGTTTCCATTACCAATTTTTTTTCTTAGTCCTTCCTTTTAGAATGCCTGATAATAATTCACTGTGTGTCAGGCCATTGTGTTATGAAACATGATAGAGGCTTTGGATGATGTTATCTTCCTCCAGAGAAGGAAGGAAGTCCCAATCCTGACTCAAACTTCTAGAGTAGAGGAAGACCACCTCAATCCATAAGCAACTAAGCTGACTGAAGGCTGTTTTTTATGCATTTTTTGCTTGATCTATTTCAGGTGCACTCCCTTCCAACTTTATTTTTAGGAAAGCTAAATATTCAGCATTGTAAGACTGTCAAAAACTCCATTAAACATTTCAGCTATTTTCCACAAGAATCCTTAGCATCTGTCCCAGAGTATGTTACAATTTAGATAATAATGTGAGGAGAAAGCCAGTCAGTGTGTCACGTTCAGCCTTCTATGCACATCTCTTCTCTCCAGGATCTTGGCTACACTGGCTTTGTCTGCTGAGGTTGCCAAGCCCAAATCTCATTTCTTTTCTCCGTTTCTATGAAATTGCTGAAATCTCTACAGCTTCTCTGCATCACATTGGTTGTCCTCTGTCAAGCTTTTTAGCCTCTCTCTCTGTGCCACTTAAGGCTTGGAAAGGGCTCCACAAAGAAAAATATGGTAGATTGTTGGGCTCACCTGAATACATTTTCCCTCTTTCAAGGGTTATTGCACTTCTTTTCTTGGATGCCTCAGGAGGCCTTGCTGTCTTCATACATACGCATGTTTCTTTTTCTTTTTGTTTTGTTTTCCCAATTTTTCATACTTTACAACAAAAACATTGTCCAGGTGCAAGTGATACAAATGTAGCTAAGAGAAGAAATCCTGCATCTCTACATTGACTTGAAGAAATTTCTCTGGATACAATTCTATGAAAAAATAATTTAAGTACTGAAATTTCAGCATTATTGTATAAAGGAAATAAATTTCCTCTGATTTTCTATCAAATGCTAACCAGTTATATAGTATCTGAAAGTGACTTAAAAATAATAGTTTCATTTTTGTGGGGCACATTATCTGAAACTTTACTTTTTTTCTTGAATAGAGTTAAATGAGGGATTAGGAGAATTTTCTAGAATGAGTCTAAGCAAAAAGTTAATTTTTAGTTTATTAAAACAGTGTGTATTTGTAGAGGGATAAACTAATTGACTAATGGAACACAATGAAGTTTGTGCCTCTAACAAACTAATGTACATATAGAATGTTGATATATGGTGGAGATGGCATTAGTCACTGGCAAAATAAAGGAACATTTAACAAATAAAGCTGGAGGTAGTCCCAGAGCACTACCTAATTTATAAAATTTGGAACAAGAAAAACTAGACAAAAAACCAAAGTCACAGCAGTGAATCATTCTATGGGAGGCAGTAGGATGGGACAGGAATTGTTCCAATAAACAAACATAAGTTATTTGAAATATTCTAGCTCTTGGTTTGCATGGTGGATTAAAAAATTATCTTTATATAAATGAATTAGTACATGAATTTTATAAGAACGTCATGTATGTTTCAATAACAAAAATGTGTTTACTAATCCACTCTGTATAACTAAGCTTCAAGACAAAAAGTAAGAAGAATTGGATGACAGTTGTCTTCTAATACCCTAATCCAACCTCCTAATTGCAGCAGGCAGGGCTTTGGGGTTTAATTACTGCAATACTAACCATCGCATAGGACATCTAGTATTTTATATCTGTTGTAAAATTGCATAAAAATGATTAAGAGTAGCCCTGATTAGAAGATCTAGAATGCGTTTTTCCATGACTTTCAAAAGCATATGACAACACAGCTCTTTATTATTTTATTGTAGTAAGACATAGCTTGCTGACAAGGCTGTAATTAGAGCTCTGTAGCTCTGTGTGGATTCATTGTCCACTTCCTATAGAAAAAAATTAACTTGTGTGTCAATCTTGGCAGTTTAAGAGCTGATCAGGATATCCTAGAAAATGAAAATGAGGCTGTCTCTCCTCCTTTTCCCTCATAAACAAACACTGCACGAAAGCTTTAGGGAATGGCACTAGGAGAAAGAAACTTGGATGATTATCCCATGCTTTTCATAGTTAAGAATTGTTTACTATAAAACATTTACAGCTTTCCATGTGTGTACACAGACAGTTCAATATTTTTTAATTTAGAAAATGTAAAATGACCAAAACCACTATATATTTAAGATTACTTTCAAGTGAAATTCTACTTTAATAATCATGATATCAATTAGATGTATGAAGTATTAGAGCAGTTATATGAGAGACATACATTTATTGACTCTAAAAAACTCTTGATCAATATATTTATACTCAGACCCCCGAAGTATTAAATCAAAATCCCTGCCAACTTTTGTAACTAGAGTAAATGAAAGTGGTTCTGTAGCAAAATCATAAATGTCACTACTTCCTCCTTATATATCAGTATTACGTTCATGACTATTATAGCAGTTTATCAACCAGTCAAAAAATGGGAGGGAAGAAAAGTGAGTTATATAATCTATGAGCTAACAGTATATATACACACATACACATGCAATCTGTAAAAATACATCATTTTATAAGACAAAATATAGAATTCCGTGTTATATTAGGAGAAAAAGATATTCTTATACTCAAAAGTTTTAACTAACATTATTCTTTGGCTTATATAAGGAAATTTTAGGTGGAAGTTCTTAATATACTTTGGGACTTTTTTTATGGGATATATTGTAAAAACTGTCAAAAATGTTGGGTAGAAAATTGTTGTGGCTAAAAAGACAAAAAATCACTTAAGAACAATAACTGAATATGTTTTCCACAAATTATTGGCAATTTTCCATTAATTCTTGGTTTAGAAACAAATAATTCTAACTCTAAGTGGAAGAGTGTGCTGAAATGATGAGATAATCTTTCCTTTAAAAAAATAATAAAAGCATTTGTTTTTAATAATAAAAGCATTTCCTTTAAAAAAATAATAAAAGCATTTAAGTTTGATGCCAAAGTACTTTATTAAACTTTTTTTTTTTTAAGAATGGCAAAAACTCTCAGATTTCCAAGGTTTTTGTTGTACTTCCTAGTGATTTTCTTTTTTTAATTTTGTGGTCCCACTTTTTTGTTTAAAACTTGTTGGAAGTTAATGCGCTAAGATGTTATCTAGTCATCGAAATCCATGAAATTAACAATTATTTATTTATTGATCAACTATACCAATTAACCTCCCCTTTCTTGTATGCCCATTGGCTTACTTTAAATTCATTTTATCATAACTAATTATTTTAGCCTCCATCTACTTCCATTGGATTGGAAACTCCATGAATAATAGTACTTACCTTTGAGCTTTACACAAAGTAGTTGCTTATTAAACATTTCTAGGATTTGATTAATCAATAGTTTTGTTTTAATCTAGGTTGGCTAACCTAAAGAAACAGATGATATAAGCACAAGGAAACAAAGGCATTCCAAATTCCTTTGTGTGATTCCCAACTACACAGATTAACAAACGCTTTGGAATTCTCAGAGGAAACATTTTCTTGATTTATACATTTATATACTTTGTCTTTACATGTTTTGTTATATAAGGACCTGGGTTTCTAATTACGGATTCGGTGAGAAAGCTACTGAATTATTGCAAAATATTATTGAATTCATATGCAAAAGCTGTGGACTGAATATGATTTTACTCATATTACTATTTTAAGGATAAAATGATGAAAACATATATTTATTGAGCCCTTAATATGTGATATGAATTATTACATGTTACATAATAACTCATTTAATTTCTTTTAGATTAGATGACTATTTTGATTAATAAAACATATTCTTTTAACTGTACTTTTACAGAACTTTTGGATCTTTATTTTTTCTATTGATGGATATTGAGATAATATAAAAGATATTAAGTAATGTGCATAACAATAAAAAGGGATTCTCATATGCAAAATATTGAAGAGTACTAAGATTTTCCAGTGCTCACTATAGAATTTGACGTAGATGTACTAATCTTTTAAAGAAACTCATTTTCTAAAACCTAAATCACTGTATTGCAGTTTTTTAGCTTCAAAATATAGCTAAGTAGATGACCTAACTAAGCTAAACAATTACCAAGAAGAAAAACTCTAGTTAGTTGGCACCTCCTGGAATAGACCAGGTTGGTTTTTCTTTTGTATAAACAAGAAATTTGATCAAATATGTATGTTAAGGCAATAGTTACTCCAAATAAGAAGCTTTTATTAAATTTACTCTTTTTGGTGTATCCTGATTTCTTAAAATAACTATGTAACAATTAAAACATCCATCCTCCAGGGAAAAACTGCTTCAAAGATCTTTTATTCCTAGGTAGGGAGTGTATGAATCCCTAACTATAATGCATTGCTCAGTTTTCTCCACTTACAGTACTTTCATCTTGTGAGGAGATTAATAGCCATCCTTGAGACACTAGCTGCTTTCTATTTATCAAAGAGAAACCAGTGGCTGGCAGCTCTCCTAGAGGACTTAGGGAAGATAACACAGTGAATTAACTGCATATTGGTAACCTGAGTGTGGAGACAAAACAAGGATCTCTAAATGCTGATGAGTCCCCAAGACTGTGCTTGTTTTCTCCTATTTTGGTTAATACACCTATCATATCTTTAATTGTATTCTGCTCATTTTAATTTCTGTGTTTACGGTCTAAAGCCACATGAATATTAGAGTTGTGCCTCACATTGCTTTCATGAGAAGCCATATCTAAGTAATCAAGAAGCTGATTTTATTGTTTTAGCAGTGTCTTTTTTCTTCGCTAAATTTTTTTAAAGAAATTAATTCCTTGACCTCAAGATTATGCAATCTTAAAAATACTGAACATCAGAGAAATAATTAGTCCATGTTCTACAACCAACTTCCTGACTGAAATTTAGTTCTAATGTTATGCTATAATCACTTCAAAACACATTTGTTAAAAGAAACTCAAGAGAGGTTTCTGGGAATTCGGAGAGGTAGGAAGCACCAGGAATCTGTCTCCCCATCTAGACAAAAATTGTTCTGGCAGAATCAATCTGATACAATTATTTTGGAACTCTAGAATCTGTAGAAAGCTTGCAACTTACAAGGAAAGACTTGGACAGTGAATTATGGTCAATTTGGTCAATTTCAGTTTTTTAACACAATAAGGTTAAATCCACCAGCCCCAACCATCTGGTAAGCAGCTGTGTATGAGTTCCTGGAGCACCTTGCACATAGTGTAGGACTTGGGGTGGGTTCTCCAAATATTATGATCTGTTTTCAGATTCCTAATTGCTGCTTTTGATCACAGAGGTGTAGAAGGATAGGTAGGTAGCCATTGTTGCTGCAAGCTCCTCACCCTCTGGATGAATTAACTTCCAGGGGATTTAAAGGATCAGCATCCTTTTATTTCCCCTTCATTTTTTGCTTTTTCCTCTTTTTGGAGCCAGCCATTAAAGACTAAGATATTCAAAAACAACTGCATATACAGGGAAAATTAGAAAGCGAATTCCTAGGGAAAGATCTAAGAAGACGTTAAGTTTACACCTCAGCCTGACACTTAGCGTAGAAACAACAATCCCCCCAAAACAAAACAAAACAAAACCCCAAAACACCCCCAAACAATAAAGGTATATACATGAGCAATTATAAGATGTAATCCCCATGGCCCATGATTACCACAAGAAAAGGGCTTTCAGAAGGAAGACTTTACACAAGGACAAAGATTTTTAAGCAGATCAATCCGTATATGTATATCTATATATAGATATAGCTCCCAAACAATGCTTAGACAGTTGTCAGTGCCCATTCCTTAGTGAGTGCTGAATGTGAATAATTTACACTCTTCCAGCACAACCAGGTAGGTATCGTTTTCTTTTTATCTGGAAGGAATTTGCAACACAAAGAGATCGCCAAATTTTCCCAATCAGTAGCAAGTAAGGACAGTTATAGAACACAACATTCAGGCTGTTTGGGTGTAAAATTAATGCCTACCCCCACTCTGCTTTTAAAGTAGAAATGTTGCTCCTTCGGCAGCAGAATGTACACAGTCATCTTATTGGCAAATTAATTCTAAATTTGCCAGAAGAGATTAGAAATACAGTAGACAGGAAAGGACTGGTAAACACCTTTTATAATTCAAAGATCCAAAGAATTAACCTAGACAGAAAGGTCTGAGCAGGCTTAAAATTGAAATAGGTTTCTTAAATGCAAAATCTAATAAATCAGAGAGTAGGACATAAGGGAATTTAAAAACACAAGAAGACTACTGGGGCAATGTAACACAGTTCAGGGTTCAACCATCACTTACAGGCATCGTATAAAAATGGAATATGAAGGTTAAAGCTAAGACTTCTAGAACGCATAGATAAGAATTCAAAAGCTATTTAGTCATGAAACTCAGTCTGGGTGTTAATTATGATTTGAAAGAAGATTTTAAGTTTTAAAGATTTTAGGCAGAGTTTTATATTATCCACTTGACAATACAGAATGCTATCACCTAAAAACCAAAGAGAAAATAAAAGAGAATAACAGAAAGAAGACTTTTCTTTACCTATCACTCTTTAGAGTGAATGTTTTACATTTCTGTAATCCTACAACCACGTTAGAGTAACGCAAGACTGAAATTACATAGATAAATCTGGTCCTAATGTCAAAGTTAATAACATTACTGTATAAATTCTTATATATGGAGGGCTTGCATCAGAGAGTCAATAAAGCATACCCTCTATTTCATTTATACAACTGCTGGAAATATGCGAAAACACCATTCATGGGAAGGAGTATGAAATAAGGGTAGAAATTTTCATAGATTCAGATCCTATCCGTTTGATCATATATTTTGCGGGGTGAGTATTTGAAATTCAATTCTGCTTGATTTATCTACTATAATAATATATTCAATGTCATTTTAAATTGTGCTTGGTATTATAGAGTAGGATATGAGCTTCCTGGTCTTGGAAGATAGCTATATTGAAAGATTTTAGCAATCATTATATGTAGTTGTTTCTATTAAATAATTTGAGTTGATTTGTAAAAAAGACTTTTAAATAAATATAACTCATATGCTATAATAAAACAGAGAATATTGGCTGTGCTCTATGATATAAGAAATCTCTGTCCTAAACTAATTCCAGACCCTGTCTGCTACTGAGGAATTGGTTCAGAATATGCATCCACCAGCCTTGGACCCCACTGCCTCATTGATTGGGCAGTAGTACACTGAGGTGGGCATCTATTATCGCTATAGGCTAAGGGGGGGGGGGGGGGGGGAAAAAAATGGAGACTGACATCACTTTTCAAGTGAGACATTCTATTCATTTTTAAAGATTAATAAACACAAGTCCCCAAAACTTAAATGACATATTTGAAGTTAAACAGCTGTGAGATAATCAGTTTTAGCTTTGAAACAATATCATTTTATTTCAAATTTTAACATAGCTGTCTCTTGCCATTGTAATTATGGACATTAAAACATGAAATTTTAGCTCATTCTAGGTTTCGCTGTAAAATATTAGTGTGAGAACTGTAAATACTTTTGTAAAAATCCAATTAAAATCTCACGTATTCAAATCTCCCTATCTTCTTAGGATAAAAAATTGCTTAAATAATATACATTTTAGGACGTTTTCTAATTTTCTTCTTGTTGTAGTCAGGGCATAATTTTTAGCATGGCATCTATTATCATAGTGTATTCTCCATTGGAATATAGTGTGTAGAGTAGTCCAAAACGTTCTTCCCAGAGTACCATATCAAGCAAATTTTTCCTAGACGAATTCTAGTTTAGAAATACTGGGGGTAACGGGTCAGTAATTCAAAAAGAGGTTTCCAAGAGTATATTTTTCAAGCTCATTCTACTGAGAGCGAATTTCATATGTTACTATCATGTCATGTTTGTACCTAACTGGAACTAAGAAAAATTTTCTAAGAGGAATGTGTAAGAGTTTTTTCACTTCTTTGATCTTGTATCTCTGAAGGGAATATTTTTTGTACATAGACATGAAGTCAATTTTTTTTTTTTTTTTTTTTTTTTTGTGGCACACGGGCCTCTCACCGCTGCGGCCCCTCCCACCGCGGATCACAGGCTCCGAACGCGCAGGCCCAGCGGCCACGGCCCACGGGCCCAGCCGCTCCGCGGCACGCGGGATCCTCCCAGACCGGGGCACGAACCCGCACCCCCCGCATCGGCAGGCGGACTCCCAACCTCTGCGCCACCAGGGAAGCCCCCCGAGGGAAGCCCCCCGAGGGAAGCCCCCCGAGGGAAGCCCCATATGATCCCTGTTATTTGATTCACTTTGAGCCCTTCAGTCATGAGCAATGTCCACGGAACTGCAGATTCTCATCAGAGAACAAGGCCACCCATGAAGACTAAACATGATGTCTGGCACCGTTACCCTGAGGAGCTGACTTTGGCACTGGTGATACCCAAATTAGTATAAAATCCGTAGCTCATCTTTCATTAAATATCATCCCTTATGTGTCACAACTTAGTCCAGATGTTTGGAAGCTAAGTGAAATTCAAAACAATCTCTTATCTTTAGCAAATATGAACTGACCTGTATAAAATTTAAGCAAATAGAGAATCTAGGGGAAAAAAAGAGCTTAATCTAAGGTTATTTTTTATTACTTTTTTCCCTTTTTTGTACTCAACTCCTAAATAACTCCACAATAATATTATCAATTATATAATTCATGGTACATGATTTTAACTTTCTTTGTTGTTGTAGAACAAAAACTTAAAAGTTTTTGCAAGTAGATTCCATTATACTTGAAGTGGTCTTTATTTAATAATTTTTTAAACAACAAATTATGAGAAGAAAATACACAGCTTCTAGAAAATTGTCCTAGTTGATTTACCCTCAAAAGTACCCTCCATTTACCTTTTATATATGTCCTGCAGGAATAAACTCAGGACAACTTTAATTTTTCTCTTTGTGTACGTGTGTGTGTTCCTTTCTGAAATCACCCTAGTCTGTCCAAGATACCATCTTAGGTACATTATGTCATTCAATCTGTGCAAAAGCATCACAAGGTAGATGTGCTTATTATTCACACTTCAGATGATGGAAATGAACCCTGAGAGGTGAGGGAACTTATTTCTTTGTCATGCATGTAGTTTATGAATGATGAGCACAGATTTAATTACCAGGCTATATTACTCCCAAGCTGCTATCAGTATAGTGATATCTGACTAGAGAAAAACTTCAGTAAACATATGCAGATGCTTCATTATAATGAAGTATCTTTCAGGTATAAAGAAACTTTGAAATATGGGAGTGTTGTCTACTCTATCTAAAGTAGCCTCTTCAATAAGTGATGCTGGGAAAACTGGACAGATACATGTAAAAGTATGAGATTAGATCACTCCCTAACACCATACACAAAAATAAGCTCAAAATGGATTAAAGACCTAAATGTAAGGCGAGAAACTATCAAACTCTTAGAGGAAAACATAGGCAGAACACTCTATGACATAAATCACAGCAAGATCCTTTCTGACCCACCTCCTAGAGTAATGGAAATAAAAACAAAAATAAACAAATGGGACCTAATGAAACTTCAAAGCTTTTGCACAGCAAAGGAAACCATAAACAAGACCAAAAGACAACCCTCAGAATGGGAGAAAATATTTGCAAATGAAGCAACTGACAATGGATTAATCTCCAAAATTTACAAGCAGCTCATGCAGCTCAATAACAAAAAAACAAACAACCCAATCCAAAAATGGGCAGAAGACCTAAATAGACGTTTCTCCAAAGAAGATATACAGAATGCCAACAAACACATGAAAGAATGCTCAACATCACCAATCATTAGAGAAATGCAGATCAAAACTACAGTGAAATACCATCTCACACCAGTCAGAATGGCCATCATCAAAAAATCTAGAAACAATAAATGCTGGAGAGGGTGTGGAGAAAAGGGGACACTCTTGCACTGCTGGTGGGAATGTGAATTGGTTCAGCCACTATGGAGAACAGTATGGAGGTTCCTTAAAAAACTACAAATAGAACTACCATATGACCCAGCAATCCCACTACTGGGCATATACCCTGAGAAAACCATAATTCCAAAAGAGTCATGTACCAAAATGTTCATTGCAGCTCTATTTACAATAGCCCGGAGATGGAAACAACCTAAGTGCCCATCATCGGATGAATGGATAAAGAAGATGTGGCACATATATACAATGGAATATTACTTAGCCATAAAAAGAAACGAAATTGAGCTATTTGTAATGAGATGGATAGAACTAGAGTCTGTCATACAGAGTGAAGTAAGTCAGAAAGAAAAAGACAAATACCGTATGCTAACACATATATATGGAATTTAAGAGAAAAAAAAATGTCATGAAAAACCTAGGGGTAAGACAGGAATAAAGACACAGACCTACTGGAGAACGGGCTTGAAGATATGGGGAGGGGGAAGGGTGAGCTGTGACAGAGCGAGAGAGAGTCATGGACATATACACACTAACAAACGTGAGGTAGATAGCTGGGGGGAAGCAGCCGCAAGGCACAGGGATATCGGCTTGGTGCTTCGTGACCGCCTGGAGGGGTGGGATAGGGAGTGTGGGAGGGAGGGATATGCAAGAGGGAGGAGATATGGGAACATATGTATATGTATAACTGATTCACTTTGTTATAAAGCAGAAACTAACACACCATTGTAAAGCAATTATACCCCAGTAAAGATGTTATAAAAAAAAAACAACTTTGAAATATGGGAGTGTTGTCTACTCCATCTAAAGTATCTCACATTAACTAAATAATCTGCCCTTTTTTTAGAAAAAATAGCTTTTCCAAGTTGGTTCAAACTAAAGTAAACTTTCTGGATCTGATCCACTAATGCATAATACAAAATACAAGGAATGAAAGCTTACCCTCACTTTTCTCCAGATGGATTTCTGGATGTGAGTTTCATCTCTTTTGACATCAAATGCTAAAACCTCTAGTAATCACAATGCAGATGTGAAACAAGACAATTTTAGCTACAGCCTCTTGCATAAAATACAGCTTGACTTATGAAAAAACGTTTGGAGGAAACATGTTGGGATGTCTGTCTATTTACATTTTAATGGGATATAGGTCCAGGGCTATATTTTCTATTATATGGAACTAGTTTCTTAGCAAAGTATTGTTAATCCTGCTGACATTTTGCCTTAGCGACTCTTGATCATTTAAATATAACATTTGAGCTTATATAATCTTAGAACATATTTAACTTTCTTCTGAGGCTCACAAAATTAAGCCCTAGAGAATAAGTGCAACATGTAAATAAGTGTTTCACAAAATACCAAAAAGAAAGGATCAATGCCAATATAATTAAAGAAGTATTTTAAGATTTTTTATAACTATTTACAAAGCAGTTGGTAAAGAGCAGCCTGATGGCAACTAGCCATCTCTGTCTGCATCCTTGAATCTGGGGGATATTTAAAATCATGATATCTCTAATATTTTTTAGTATGCTCCGCTCCAGTTAGAGCCTTTGTTTTTTTCCAAAGTGTAAAGACCTATAAAATCCTCTTTTATAAAATCACACTTCCCTTTAATATCTAACATTATGAATTTTTAAAATAATTTAGGTAATGTGCATCTTATTTCTTCCCCAATATCATTGACGCCTCACTAGGTGTTCTCTCTTCATCACTTCTTCCTCCAAGAGAAAGCCACAATCTTGAATTCGGTGCTTGTTTTTACATGAATATCTTTATAATTTTCTTATCTATATGGTTTTGAATGTTTTAATGTTATTTTAAATGGCACAGCATTTTATACATACATGTATTCTTATATAGATACATAAAATTTTGTAAATTTCCCGTTTTTTGTTTTTTTGCTGTACGCAGGCCTCTCACCGTTGTGGCCTCTCACGTTGCGGCCTCTAGTTCTCTACCAGGTTAACAAGTACTAAACACACAGCTTCTGTTGTCAAAATTTCTGGGAAATGTTGAGTTCATGTAAACAAGTTTTCTTACTTTAGTACTCAGAATCACTAATGTAATAATGTAATTTTGATACTTAAAAATTAAGATACGATATTTAAAATTTTCCAAATCTGTTCTCTCTAGAATCTATCTTTTCCAGGAAAAATTTTGGGTCTACTATTTGGGAAGGAACATTTTGTGAAAAACTATAACAACAAACCTGAGAGTATTATTCTTATTTTTACAAATGAGAAAATCAAGTACTGAAGAATTTGATTGGTTGTTCAAGGTCACAGCCAGTTTCAAACTCTAGTCAGTCCTTTTCAGTGTTTGAACTCACGAAAAAGAAGGGATTGGCACTATAGGTGCACATGATTTCATGGGATAAGCAGAAGAAGCCAAACAAAATGCCCCAGGACCTGGCCCTAGATCCCTAGTGGGGAAAGTGGAACTACAGAGCATTAGGAGAAGCAAGCCAGAGTGTGCTGTTTGAATCTACTTAGTTCTGACTTAAAAGTTTAACTAATAATGGCTGTATAACTCAGAGTGTTGCAGAGAGCTTGAATACCTTTGAACTAGCATGGAAAATTGCCTTCTAACATAGATAAACTAAAGTTACTCTGTGTATCTTTAGCCACAGTAGCCCTGAGAGGTGAGTCAAAAAGATAAGTTCTATCCATTCGGATAAGGATCAGGTGGTGGCAGAATAGTGCGAAGTGATAAATACCCTTGCACAAACAGAAACGAAATAATGAGCCGTTCAAAAGTAAGCTTTGAGGAAATGATTGTTCTTTTTAATAGTTTTGAAACTGTGTTTAATTATTATCCTAGAATTGAATCTCAAATATGACATGAAGTCACATGGAGGTAAAGGGACATAAAAGTGGGCTGCAAACTGAGCCCCCTCAGTGGCTCTTACTGTTGTTAACAAACTATTGCATAGATTTTAATTTTGAATCTTAAACTGCAGGCTTTTTGCTAGTAATGTACCAAGTGAGTGATTAAGGGTTACTAAAATTTCCTATTCATAAAGTTTAGCACATTATTAACATCTATTGATGGCTTTAATTCCATGTTCCACAAACAAGATTGGCTGCCATGCAACAACTGGCAAAGCGTCAAAGCTACATCTGTGTATGTACACCTGTAAACCACAGAAGTACTAGAACATTTAGTTTGCAGATAAGTTATACGAAGTGATATCCTTTAAAATTATATAACACTATGTTTATACTCTAGCCACAAGGGTGGCTCATTCATTCTCCAGCCATTTCCGTACTAAGCCTACAAATTCACCTTAGATTCTAAACAGTTCTAGGCTCTACTTCCTTTACTACAGAGACAAAGTAATTTACAAGGAATTTACTCTAAAAATATACGTATGAAATGAGCTTCTTGATCTGTGTGAGGTTATGGATAGTGACTCCTGGAGGTGAAGAGTGTTTTGATAGGCAGTCTAACACTGCAGCTAAGAGTAGATGTTTTGATGTCAGGAACACATGAGTTTAAATTCTGGCTTTATCATTTTTTACCTAAGACATCTAGGAACAGTTATTTAACTTCAAATATCAAATTTCTACGCTGTAAATGCAGATAGGAAAAATTGCCTCATAAAGTTTTGGAGTTAAATTAAAGGAGAGAAGTCATGTAAAGCACTTAGCACATTACATAGGACTCAACTGGTAGATGTCAGCTAAAGAAGAAATTTTTTTTTTATCCGTTTGTTTATCTCTAGTTAATTCATTTTATTACTATGCAGTATTCCTTTGTATGAATATATCACAATTTGTTTATCCATTCTCCTGATGATGGACATTTGGGTTACTTCCAGTTTGGGGATATTGTGAGTAAAGCTGCTATGCACATTCTAGTCATGGTTTCTTGGTGGGCACGTATAGTCATTTGTTTTTGGAATTTGCATAGGAATAGAATTTCTGGGTCATTGGTTGGTATATGTTTAGTTTTAGTAGATAATGTCAAATATAATTGCAAAGTTGTTGAATGAGTTGATACTCCTACATTACAGTCAAATTTAGGGATGTAGTAGTACAATCGATTTAAAGGCAATATACAACATGATTATTAAGAAACACAACTTATTCTCCAGCAGAATCAGGGTAGACAGTACCAGACAGTATAATCAATGACAGTATTTGCATGGAGCACTCACTGCTCTAAGAAAGAGGGAGAAAAAAGGTGAGAGAGTAGATTTCAGGTGCTCTCATCACACAGAAAACTATGTGACTAGATATATTAATTAGTTTGACTGTAGTTATTTCACTATATATATTTATGTCAAATCATCATGTTGTATACTTTAAATACGAAATCTTGTTTTGTTGCTGTAAATCTTGAGATTCTTGTGCGGCTGACATTGTTGGTTCTACCTAAAGGGAATTTACATATATTAAACTTACTGAAAGTTCTATGAAAATGAGCTATTTAACATATTTTAAATCTGACTCAGATAGTTCCTGTTCTTGACCCAAAGATGACATGGCTCAGATGCTCATGGGAAAACCTGACTGATAGTCACTTGCCTCTAGTTTTTAACAAGGTCATCATCCTACAGCTCTGCTAGTAGACTGCACAGCCTGAAGGGAGGGGCCATACCTATGGCCTCTGTATTCATTACAAAGTCCTAAACTACCATGGTAAATTTCAATAGCCCTGGTATTAAATTTTCCTTTCTGAAAGACAACTAGCAAAGAGGTAGAGAACAGGAAAGAAAATTATTTTTATAATTATGAGGAGTATAATAACATAAATGGAAGTTGATTCAGTGTGTTAAAGGATCAGAGTCAGAAGTTAATTTTAATAATGATGTATCTGCTTTTCTTAA
The DNA here is from genome assembly GCF_003031525.2 of Neophocaena asiaeorientalis asiaeorientalis. Taxonomy (NCBI): domain Eukaryota; kingdom Metazoa; phylum Chordata; class Mammalia; order Artiodactyla; family Phocoenidae; genus Neophocaena; species Neophocaena asiaeorientalis. Next base: position 519,689 of record NW_020172476.1, read on the forward strand.
TATGACATGAAGTAATTACTATTATTTTATTTCTGCCACTTTCAAGGGAGTGGATAACCTTGGGTTTAGATTGAAGGAACAAGTAGATAAGACCCAGCATTTGAAGGAAATAATTAGTAGGTAGTCATTGTGGCTCATTTGTTCAATTTATCTAGCTATCAATTCAACCCCACGCTTAAGAATAAAAGCAGAATGGGTCCAAACTAATGTTCTAGAAGTAGTTCAGTGGGATAGCAAATCTATGTGCTTAAAGTTAGAGGGAGGCAAGAATACCACAGTTAGGGAATGTTCAGAGAACAAGGTTATTATAAGATCAGGCCAGAGTGAAGGAAGATAAAATAGGATACGAAGGGTAGAGTAGGATGAGTGGCCTAAGTCCAAGGCAGTAGTCTAAAAAAAAAAAAAAATCTACAATAGAGTGTGCAGGGAAAATCAAGCAAGATATCATATTAAAGTTACTTTATGTAAAAATAATATGCTATCTTTTAAACAAACCTACACTTCCAGAGTAATTTTCATCATAACTTCTCAAAAGTGGTCACCAAAATCTCTGGGCAGGTCCAAGTGCCTCCCTACATATCTTTAACGGAAGTTATTCCTTGGATTTTAAAGATTTCTTCAAGGAAATGGATGATTTTTATTTTAAGAAAGTATTTATTAGTACTGATGTTTGAGTTGTTTTTCCACGTGGTTAATGGAATGTCTTTAAAGTTAAGAATTATGCACTTATTCTAATGACTGTTATTTTCAGCAGTATCATTCACATTTTATATGTATCAATTCAAAGACAGGTGCAAACATTTGCTTGTCATTATTAACCATCAGTGAGAGGGTTCTTCGAACCCCATTAAATTTTTAAAATGTAAGAGGAAAGAAGGAATTAAAGGGAAATAATTTTCTTTTGTTACGCAAGTAATTTTAGGATAATAAAATACATAACAAAATACAATTATCAAAAATAAAATTGTCAGCGAAGAAAGTTTAAGCCATTTTATAGTGGAGAACCACACTTATTCACTATGGTTGAAAGCCCTTCGGACTTAAAGGCAATGTATTACTTCTCCCACTAGAATTCATGGAAACATGCAGCTCTCAGGTCTAGTTTGCTCTATTTCTTGTGACAGCCCCGACGTATAAAAGTTGAGTCTCACTCAGCTAAACAGAAGTTCTAAATTGATATTTCCTTGTGTTTATTTATAAAGTTTCTTGGAACCACATGTTTTTTTTGTTTTGCGGTACGCGGGCCTCTCACTGCTGTGGCCTCTCCACTTGCGGAGCACAGGCTCCGGACGCGCAGGCCCAGCGGCCATGGCTCACGGGCCCAGCCGCTCCGCGGCATGTGGGATCTTCCCGGACTGGGGCACGAACCCGTGTCCCCTGCATCGGCAGGCGGACTCTCAACCACTGCGCCACCAGGGGAGCCCTCTTGGAACCACATATTACTATGTAGGTAGTTAGCAACGCTTTTTTGTGTTCTGAATTATCAGGTCTTGTTTCAGTTTTGTCAATTCAAAAGAAAGGGAAACATTTATTGGGCACTCTGTTCTGTTTGTAACAGAACAAATGGAAATTTAAGAACGGAAAGAGACATTTATTGCATGAATTGTCCAATAAATTTTAATAGCAGTTTACAGCTCCTAAATTAGGTTTAATAAATGGTATTAGAAATATCAAAAATCTTTCCATTATGTATTATATCCTATAGGTTATGTTACTGATTCACAAGGGCACTACAAAATATATTAGCATTAAGGCAGACCAGTGGAGCAACTCACTCAGTCTTAACTTGGCTGTGGCAATACAAGTCTCTATTGACAACAGTTTTAAAGCATGAGTATCTCAATTACTCCCGATATCACTTCAGAAAAATCTTAAACTCTTTAGCATGATATACGTAACACTCAATGACTAGATTGGCTCTACCCTCAGTTTATTCACCACCTGCTCCAGATCTGTAAACTTTCTCCTCTTTCTAGCTGGAGCCCTAGCTCCCTAGCAACTGCTTATATTGATTTCTCCATCGTCAAGTCCGGTTGCGTGGAAACCTGTGCAGGGTGCCGACTGGCAAAGAGAGGCTACTGCTGACCAGCTGGTCAGATTAGATGTCTACACTATACTATGTCACTAAATGAGTAAATAAGTGAATAAGCAAATGAGCAGGTGAGTAATAATACCATCAACGTTCTCTTAAAGCTTGGCATTCACAATTGCAAAAAATACTCCAAGTCTCATGCACTATTGCTTCCCCAAAATGAAAAAAAGCTTCTCACACAAATCATCTCTACTTCCTTTAACAGTGATACCAAGTATTGAATTGATTATATTTTTGAAGTACTATATTAGTCTGCTTCCAGTGACTTCTAGACTTTTGCCTTGACCTTGTAAAGTAAAAGAGAAAAGTTTATCATTGTGATAGTGTTTGGACTATCTTTTTCAAATGTTTTGCTGTACACTGTGCTTGTTCTCACTAGAAAGTACACATTCCTACAAACCAAATCTACTCCAAATACAGCTCCAAGGCTTATTCTTAGTTACTTGATGCTTCCTCACACCCAACTCCATTCTAATGTAAGTCTGGAAATTTCTAAGTAAAATAGTTTTATCCAGATCATTTATAAGAAATGTTAAATGAGATTGTTCATATTGCTTAATCTACAATGTTTACCTTTTTATATTTAAAGATTTTTCCTGAGCATATCATAGAGTGATGCTACAAGTAAAAAATGAGAAAACATATATAAAATGACCATAAAGAATTAAAGTATTATTCTAACGCAAAATATGATCATTACAATTATAAATATGTTTTATAATTATGATTGTATAATTATAATTATATGTATAGTTATTCTCTAGATATGCTTTAATCCAGGTCTATGAATAGGCTAAAACTGCCCCAGTTTTTCAAAGCTCCTTATTTTTAAGACATGATGAAAGTGCATTAAATTCATTGGACCTGCTTATACACATTCTATGACCTTTGACGATTTATTAGACAGGTTTTCTACTAATTTCCACTCTATTCAAGCTTCCTCTCTTTATCTGTACACATGTGATCTTGGGTAGAGGTTTTCTGAGCTCTTTCAGCTAAGAGTCATGATGGCTGAATGAAGTAAGGTCATAACAGGAAGAATATGGGTCAAGGGTCAGAACCCCTGGATTTGGATTGTAAATTTTCCGTTTTCTGTTTGTGTGCAATCACTTCACTTCTCTGAGCCTCAGTTCCCTCATCTGAAAACTGGAAATAATGATACTAAATTCATTTCTCTTCAGAATAAGAAAGATATGTAGCAAAATGTTTTGGAGTCTGTAATATATAAATATTACATGTTTTTTTCTTCTCCAGTCTCAATGTAACTTTGAAAATTTGAGGATATACCACAGGCCATCTAAGTTATATGTCAGATTCATTTCATACAAATGGAAGCAATCATTTAGTGCTTAAAATATGCCAGACTCTGTGCTAAGCACTTTACTTGCATGATCTTATTCAAAACTCATTAAAAACCTCAAAGAAAAGTATTATAATTCCCACTTACCTTGAGGAAGCTGAGTCACAATAAGCTTAAGTAATTTGCCCAAATGTTGGAAGTGTCATATTAAAATGAATTGAACCTTATTTTATGGTTACAGGTGAAGACACTGAATTCTTCTGACAGGCCAGGAAAAGAGAAGTGAATCTTTCAGAGCAACAATGACTATCTTCAAAATTTTAAAAAAATCACACATATTGACAGTGTAGAAAGACAAAAGAGGAATGAAAATAAATTAAATGCTTTGATATAAAAGCATAAAAACAAACAAGGAAACAAAAAGAGGATGCCAGTTTCTAGGATTTAATTTGCATATGCAGGTGTCATCGAATCACGAATCTCAAGGTTTGCAGGTCTTTAGGTGGCTGGTTCAGTGCTACTGTTTTTAGCTCATTGTCTCATCCCCTTAGAAACATTCTCTGGAAATAAACTTCTAGATCGCTCATCTTCAGCTGCTCTCTTTCTCTCTGCAAAACATGATGAATGATATTCACAGTCACAGTAAACACACATGGACCTAAGAGCTGAGACAATGGAAAAAATGCATGAGTTATGTGTTATTCTAGCCAAGGTGGTTATTAAAATACTCCTCTTACTCCCAGCTAAATGATAGTGATGTCATTATACAAAAACCCTATATTTGTCCTTATTTTAAATGGAAACGCTTCCAAATTTTAATAACTCAAACTATAATACTAGCAAATTCCTCCAACACAACAGCCTGTCATGATGCTGATCTTAAAATTCTCTTCCACCCTGCAATTCTGCAACTTAAGTGATAGGTTATATAAGTTTGCTTTTGGTTCAGAGTGACATAAAACTTAACTCAAAGTCCTATAAATAAAAATTGAAAATTGACCTTTTCATATAGTCACCAAGTCCAGAGACATGGCTTCCTTCAGGTATGATTTGATCCAGAGGTGCGTCATGGCATCAGGGCCCTGGCTTCTTTTGTGTGCTGGGCTTTTCTGACTTTACTCTTCCCTGTGCCCACTTCATCCTCAGATTTTCCCCTCCTCACACTATGTAGCAAAAATATTTGCACAGTTTCACACACCACATTCATTTTCATACACATTGATCAAAGACCACGCACATTTGAACCCCAAACTCCCAGAAAAGATCCTGAGACTCACAGTGCAAGCAGTTTATGTCACAGGCAAACATGAACCAACCACTATGGCCTAGACTAGAATGCATTGATTGGCTTAGCCTTGCTTGCATGGTTTATACCTGGAGGATAAACATGGCCTCCCAGAAACCACAAAAACCCCTTCCCCACCACACACACTCAGTGGCCATGGCTCATGGGCCCAGCCGCTCCGCGGCACGTGGGATCTTCCCAGACCAGGGCATGAACCCGTGTCCCCTGCATCTGCAGGCGGACTCTCAACCACTGCACCACCAGGGAAGCCCCGTGGATAAATCTTTTAAGATTCCCTTATCTTAGTTCAATCATTCTTTTAAAAGGGTTGTGCCTTTCCCACACCAGCTCTTGTCTCATTTTTCATGGAAAGAAACTCTCTTATTTTTCTGTAGTAGGAGGGGATTTTGACCTTAAAGAAGACAAGAAACAAGCCTAAAACCTAGGACACTTCTTAGAGTGTTGCTATGAATTACACTGGTTACTAACCATGGAAGAATATTTAGAATTTTACACTCATGTTTTTCTTCATCCCAAACCTGACAGATGAATTGATAGATGTGAGACAAGCCATTTTATTTTATTTTTGTTAACAGATGGTGTGTTCCCATTAGATGCTAGTACATTCTGAATTGTGATAGGTCTACTGGAAGGGAAATTTGTGGTGCCTCAACCATGAAAATAATATTCTAAATTCGTTTTGAATGAAATGCTCTTTTTGATTCCTACTGCGGGTAGAATCAGTGATCAAAATGGCCTTGCATACACACATAGACACACACACACATACCACATACTTTCAATTAAATTACCAAATTATTGTTGGAAAGATTCACACATTTCATTATATTAGGCATGGCACTTACTACGAACAACACTGAAAACTTAAATCACTTAACAATTTATTAGGGAAGGAAGACATATTATAAACATGAGTTCTAGGTGTTTAAACTGTCATAAATACAAAGTGGACACCAGCTGGACAACTTAATCTTTGAAGACAGTTGGTTTAATCCAGAATATACTGATAACCACATCCCATAGGGTCCTGCTCAGCTTCACTAGGAGTGTAGAAATTTTAGAATTCATTAACCAAATGATGTGCTTTTGTTTTTCTTTTTTTTCTTTTTTTTTTTTTTGCGGTACGCGGGCCTCACTTATTGCTATTAGGTTAAAGGATGATTATTTAAACATTTGTGTGGCTTTCATATGTCTTTTGAATTATCTATTTTATTTATATATTTTTTGAATCATCTATTTTAAAAGCTTAGTTTTTAAAAGAATAGATAAGATGATATGATAGTCTTGTCTCATTAATAATTAACACAAATATTAAAATTTCACATTCTTAGACATGGTCTCTATTATTTCCTCCTAACAGAGACAGTGAAATATATATAATAATAAAATTAACATGTCAGACTTCCTGATAAAATACCATTCTTTACATTTATAAGTCTTTATATAAGACCTAAAATAAATGATTTAGACACCTTGTAACCACAAATTTGCATTTTGTCTAATAACATGGATTAAAAAGGTATGTACAAGAAACCAAAACTAAAGTATCAAAACTAAACCAAAAACCAAAACTAAATTAAATATCATAAAACTAAAGATATGTTCTTGAGGTTTTTAGCTAACAAATATGGAAAATAACATTATTTTGTGAACTTTCTAAATGTTATGGGTTGAATTATGTCCTCCAAAAGCATATATCGAAGTCCTAACCCCCAGTACCTCAAAAAATTATCTTATTTGGAGGTAGGATGGCTGCAGAGGTAATTAGCTAAGATTAGGTCATACTGGTAGAGGGTGGGCCCTTAATCCGATATGATGGGTGTCCTTATAAGAAGATAAGAAAACACAGGGGGAGAATTGGGTGATGGAGTCAGAAATTATAATTACACTGTTGCAAACTAAGGAAAACCAAGGATTGCCAGCAGCGACACCAAAACTAAGAGAAAGACATGGAATAGATTCTCCCCTAAAGCTTTTGAGAGACTATGGTCCTGCCAACACTTTGATTTGGTCTTCTAGCCTCCAGGACTCTGAAAGAATACATTTCTGTTGTTTTAAGCTACCCAGTATGTCATACTTTATTATGGGAACTCTAGGAAACAGGGCAGATTTTAAAGCAATATAAATGTACTGTTTCACACTTCTGGAGGCTAGCAGTTCAAAATCAAGGCTTTGTCAGGGTCATGCTTTCTCAGAAACCTCCAGGGGAGGAATGTTTCATTGCTTCTTCCAGCTTCTGGTAGCCCCAGCGGTCTGTTGGTTTTTGGCAACATAACTCCAATCTCTGTTTCTATCTTCACCTGGCCCTCTTCCTTCTGTATCTCTGTGTCTTCACATGGTGTTCTTCTCCCTGTGTCTCTCTTTTCTTTTCATATGAAGGCACTAGTCATGTTGGAATAGGAGCTACTCTAGTTCAGTATAACCTCATCTTAGCTTGATTACATTTGCAAATTTTCTACTTCTGTATAAGGTCACATTAACAGGCACTAGGGTGGGACTTCAACACATCTTTTGGTATGCTGCAATTCAGCCCATAACATTAAGCGTACAAATTTAAAGTTAAAATGCAATTGCAATATGTTAGGTTCCAATTGTCCATGCATTTCTAATGTATGCTCTCCAACACCCTCTTTTAAAGGTAGCATCATCTAGAATCTAAATCATACTTCATAGACTATAAGATAAAATTGATTGCCAGTCACATGTTACTTTATGTACCCTTTTAAAGGAGGAAAAACACTGCCAATTAACTACAGACTGCTTTCTCAGCATTTAAGTTATATGCTTATTGAAGCCTTCTTTTAAACTTACTTGGGCATGGATGTTTTTCATACGTTACTTCTGGGCAAACATCAAAAGAAAAACAGGGCTTCCCTGGTGGCACAGTGGTTGAGAGTCCGCCTGCCGATGCAGGGGACACGGGTTCGTGCCCCGGTCCGGGAAGATCCCACATGCTGGGCCCATGAGTCATGGCCGCTGAGCCTGCGCCTCCAGAGCCTGTGCTCCGCAACGGGAGAGGCCACAGCAGTGAGAGGCCCGCGTACCGCAAAAAAAAAAAAAAGAAAAAAAAGAAAAACAAAAGCACATCATTTGGTTAATGAATTCTAAAATTTCTACACTCCTAGTGAAGCTGAGCAGGACCCTATGGGATCTTCCTGGGACAGGCCTTCCCCCCATATCCTCTGCTTTAGCTTCTCTCTGAAGTAGCTAGATAAGAGTATTTGATGCACATTTCCTGAGTTGTGAAATGTGAAAACCCCCCACCAAATGGATGATGTTAACAACTTGATGACCATGAATACGTAGCCGCAGGCCTCCTGGAGCTGAGGACTGATAAGGTTAACCCCTGTGACTCTGCCCTGTTACTTCACCTTCAGCCAATCAGAATTGTGCATGAGCTGATTGCATACCCTGTGACCCCCCCTCCCTAAACTGGCTTTTACAAATGCTTTGCCAAAACCCTCCGGGAGCTCAGGGGGTTTTAGAGCATAAGCCACCTGTCACCTTGCGTGGCACTGAAATAAACCTTTCTCTGCTCCAAACCTGCTGTTTCAGTTTGTTTGGCCTCACTGTGCATGGGGCACATGAACTTGCACTAACACTAGAATGTTATCGTTTTGAATCAACGAACTTACAAGTCAAAGATGCTTATTTTTTTCACACAAAATCATCCTCTGTGTATCCACAGCACTGGCAAGAGAACATCACTAACCTACTAATGTTACTAAACATTCACCATGAACGCCCTTCTTCCCACAGCTATTTGATTCCTGGGAGGGGACACGATTATCTTTTAATTCAGTAACAACTATTCTTTACGTTTAATGCTAACAATTTCTGATGATCAGGAATGCATGGAAAATAATAATTATAATAGTAATTTTAAGACAATATGACATGAAAGAGACATACTAATCTCAGAGATGTTATAGTGTGAAAAGAAAATGTTCCTAAGAAATAAACAAGATTTCTGCACATCTTAATGACAGAATATTCAGAATTTTAACAAATAGTCTATGCTTTAGATAATTATCCCGCTTAGAAAGCTTTCCCAATTATTGAGCAAAATCTAACCCCGGAGCTTTAAACTGTTTCTTTCAGGTCTACCTCTTACTATGTTACCAAAACAACTTAGTACATCTTAATAGATCTCATAGAAGTTCTGTTGAAACAGCTTAATAGATCTTCTAAAAGAAAGTCCTTCAATTATTTTAAAAGATAGCTCATTATCTACCCTCCTCCCCCAAGAATCCTCTCTCAGGCTAACCACATTCATTTCTTAAAAAATATTCCTCATATCAGTGATTAAGTAAGTACTTACTGGATGAGTCATATATGGCAGGTATCCTGTTAGACACTGGGGAAGCAAGCTTTGACACATGTGTGTGTGGGTGTGCATGTGTGTCTACACCCATCTAACTGCTTACAGGCACCTTTACACATTCTCAGGAGCACTGAGGTGACTGGTCATACTGATGCTAGGGGTAAAGGGAGTGGAGTGTTCAGGGACAGAGAGGAGTGCGTTTAGAGGCCATAATGCAGGAAGGTGTTTGGTGCCCTTAGAAATCAGATAGAAGGCTTTGTGGAAGATCCTCACAAGTTTAAGATTTAACTGTAAGACTAAGATAAATGTAATTCATTTAATGCGGTGCCAGCCTCTATTGACTGGCATTCAGTATGCGGCATAGCTTTAAGTCACCTGCCTGTCCTGTTTATATCCCCTGAAACTTCTTCCAATATCAGTGATCTTTGAAGAACGTGATATCTGACTCTGCATGCAGTCCTGCCAGTGCTTTCTGTTCAGAGCAGAGCAGAAGGTGATTTTCACTACCTTGCACTTACAATGTTAGAACTGTGAGTTCAATCTTCTTGTATTTAATTTGTTCTGATTTGCCATCCCAGACACTTGAGTTTTTTTGGATTCCGAGTCTTTTATCCTTCACAGCCCAGTTAGTGTTCCCCCTCATCGTCCTACCACCTGCTGATGTCTTTTCATATGTTTAAATCATTGATTTAAAAAAAAGTCATGTGGGACACAGTTAAGGACCAGGTCTTACAATGTTACTAAAACATTTCCTGCGTGCTAACATTGATCAGTAATTCAATATTTTGCGGCCAAGACTGTTCAAAAAATTGCAAATTCATCAATTTACACTATAATAAAGTCATTTATCTTCATCTTTTCTTCAAAGACATCATAGGGAAAGTTTATAGAACTTACCATATTGCATAATTATATTATTTAGTTTTTGAATTGTTTTTTTCCCCTGTCCTTTGTACTAAAATGTGAATCTAAGAGAAAGTTTTAAAAGTTTATGATTCATTCTAGGGGAAAAAATGTGCTATGTTAGTGAATATCTTCAAAAGAAATTGCCCTGAAATTGACTTATTTAGTCTGACGGCACTAGAACTTTACTTGTTTACTTGTGACAGTCATGGAGGTATCAAGAGATGCTTCTGCAAGGACTTAACTGGAGGCTGAGATTCCTTGGTACCTTCCATAAAATGAGGCCATGTTCCCAGCCATTTACCGAGCATGTCAGGGTATAGAACTCTTCAACATAGAACCACTCTATTGGGCAATCCTTGCTTGGGGACCCCCAATCATTATGCCCCAAATTTTCTCAGAGCTGTGCTACTGCCTGTGGCTCTTTTAACAACAACCTCTCTCTTTCCATCATTTATTTCACAGGTCAGGTCCACATCAAGGTCCGGAGAGAAGATTCTCTTTACCTGTAATTGCCTGCTTTCCTCTTTATCATGAACAGGCATTACCTCAAAAAATTCTCTTTCACATCTAATTCTGTCCTAGTGTGTGCTTCCTAGAGGATTCAGACAGATGAAAATATTTCTAAAAGACTATCAGGATTTAGTTCACAGCGCTTCCCAGGTCTGCTTACTCTAATCACTGCAGGAAAAGTAAGTTTTTCTTCTTTATTCAATTGTCTTCTAAACGTTCACTCTCATTCTGTTCTCTTAAGGTGACTAAATAATTCACCCATATATTCCCTTTCTTGTAAATCTTTTCAGTGTGCCCTCTGGATCCCTTAAACATGATCATCCCATTCTCCTGCATCTCAACAATACCTCATAATATTCCCATTAGCTCTTTACTTTGGCAGAAATGTGGCTGCAGCCAGGGAACACTGCCTTCTCGACCACCTCCTCAAGTGCTATGTTATTTCTTTTACACAAACTGGTAGGATAATTATATCCTTTGTTCACCATTTATATTTCAAAATGGTAACCTTCTACCTTCTCACAAAAAATCCTGCTTGCCTGATATCCACAACAGAGACACCAGGCTCTTCTCCTCTTCATCTATGGACTTTTTGGTCTTGCCCCTTGATTTCAACAGGTATCCCCACTCATTCAATGAAAATTTTAGTCCCCAGTTTGTCTTTCCCTACCAACTCCAGTAATTCTTCCTGGAGCCATAAGCATCGTTGTGAATGATCTGGCCAATATTCTGATCTCATTGTACTTACTTCCCTATCATCAGTCGTCATGGACATTCCCTCTCCCCAACACATTCTCTTTCAGACACACAAAGGTCACAGAATTTATCACCACCAAATTCTAAATAATGGCAAAATCCTAAAAGCATGCATTCTATTCTATCACCACACTTCCCTATCCTTCCTCCTTACTCAAGTATTTCTGCTTAAATATTTTTGAACATATAATGACTTCCACTTTATACATGTCATGAATTTCTTACTATCAACAACCTCCTGTCTTCACTTTCCATTTTATCCAGGTTAGTCTATGAGCCATCATTTTTTTTAACACCCAAATCATATAACCTATCAGACTGGATTCACATTAAAATCATAATTCCATGTGTCAGATGGACTCTAAACACAACTTGGTAATCTTAGTATCATTTATCGTAAGAAACATCATATTTCCTTCCCGACTTCCCAAACTACTCCACTTTCAACTTCCTGTCAGTATATCTGCTGATGACAAAATTAATAATTTAAGGAAATTAAAATATATAACAGGCACACCTCTATTTTTCTGTCTCCAACTAAAAAACTAGCTGTGCATATTTTCACCTTTATCCATCATTTCATTTTCAAGGAAGATTTTTTTCAGTAAAAGGTCAGTTGCTCAATATATAATCTTTATCCCATTACCTCTTGCCATTTGAAGGATTTTGAATCTTAATCTATACCTTATTAATCTCACTAACCTTTTAAATTTTCTTTAATCAGAACATAGATGTATGCTAATGTCTATTATCCTAAAGAAAAACAAACGAAAAAATCTTTATTTAGTAAATGTGGCTTCCAGTTACAATCTCATTTTTCCACTCTCAGTTTCAAAGCTTTCAAGATTTTATACATAAACTTTATCCACATTCTTATATCCTATTTACCTCTTGACAAACTACAGAGTAGCTTCTGTTCCAGCCAATAAAATGAAATGGCTCTTCATTTTACTGATGACCTCTAGGATTTCAAGGTCAGATGTTAAGGCAGAAATAGTAGGTACAGAGACAAGTACAGTAGTAGATACATCTGATTCTTCTGGGCAAGTGCAGCAGAGTTCTTGGTTTTCTCACCCTAATGCCATAGATGCCATATGAGTGAGATGCCAGTTGTAGAGTGTGAAGATGAGTTTGAGTATTTTCTCTGGTTAATCTCTTTAGGGCTGTTACACATCCATGCTCAATTCTGTTATCTTCCCAAAGATACTGTAAACCACATAATATTTTTGATAAATCCCTTTTGGCTCAAACAAGTTAGAGGAAATTTATTTACCTTCAATTGAGAACCCTAACTGTTAGTTTCTGTGATGCCACATTCTCTTGAATGTTTTCTTGTAACTATGGACACATCTGGTCTCCTTTCAAATCTCCTCATCTTCCTCCACATTGTGAGATGTTCAAGCCATAAAGAGATACCCTGGATGATGAGATGCTTCAAAGAGAGAGAGAAAGGCCAAAGAGGCTAAATATCCCATCATGTGATGAAGTCACCTTTGACGTGGCACCTCCATCCCTAATCACTCCAGCTGACACTACATACATCAGAGACAAATGATCTAGGTGAGTTTTTCTGAAATCCCTTACCCTCAAATTTATGAGGAAAATAAAGTGGTTGTTTTGATCCACTAAGAACTGGGGTTCTTACTTACATTGCTATAGATGACAAAATAATTAGAAAACTAGGAGCATTTCAGGGAGGGAAATTTTCATCACTTGTAGATGTTTGCTTTTTTTCCTCTATAGCTATCTTAAAAAATACTCCAGTTGTGAATAGTTGGACTGCAGATATTTTCACTGTAAATGCTTCCATTTCTATCAAGTGGCGATTGTTTAATTTGCTAATGCCAATTAAGCAGTTGCCTATAAAATGAAGATAAAGAGAATGACTGCTCTACAGTGTTTTATGATCTTTAGATATGGAAAAGCAAGATAATGTAATAAACAGACTCACATTGTATTTGGATATGAATTTTAAACAAAGCTAATTTTACACATAACAGTTGTTCCAGAAAGATTTTATTTGCAGAGTTTCTGCGGTTAGCAAGCAGCTATCAGCTTTATCAGCTTACCCAGTGGAAATATGCAGTTACAGTCATACTTAACAAACAAATAGTATCAGTGATAGGTGATGTGCTGTATTTGTCAAATAAATGAAAACTCTTCCTTTTGAATGTTAATTTTGAACGTGGCTAAATGGGCAGTCATTATTTAGTAAGGACTGCTGAAAATGAATAATTTGAATATCTAAATGTGTATATCAATTAAAACCTTAGTGAAAACAGAGAAAGCCTTTGAACTGATATAGGACTTTTAGAAAAATTGCTTGACACAGTGTTCTGCTGTGTCCTATTTACTTGAGATACGCCTTCGAGGAGGCAAGTTAAGAATAGAGATGGATTGCCTGGGTGCAAAGAAAATAAGAGCAACACTAACAGCTAAAATATGAGACTGCTGATAACCCAGTAAGGTGTGTACAGCAGTGGCTTGAAAGGAGGGAGGAGAATCAGTAAGCTGGGCTTTTCTCTGAGCGTTCAGAATACTCTTCAGACTTTGTATCATCTTCTGGATGAACACTGCACGGCTTAGATGGCAGTCGTAGTAGCCAAATCCATTCCTTTGATTGGGGAGAAAAAGTTTTGCCATCATCACAGAGAAGTGAATCTGGAGAGAAAAATCTTTAACAGGAGAAAGCAAAATATTTTTAGATTTTCGATTCGCCTATGAAGAACTCTAATAAGAACACTGGTGATGCAAAACTGAGACTCTCGCGTACGTCACTTTAATACCATCCTCACTTAAATGGGGGTGGCTGTGACATGACTGAATAAATCATTTTCTGCTAAGAGCAAAACATTTGGAGTGTTATTACGGTAGGTTCAGGTACTCAGTGACAAGGAAGAGCCCAGCAAGACTATGTAAACTGTATTCATAAAATACGATTTATACACCAAGCCCAGAAAAAAACATCTAAACTTCACACTTGGTAAAATACAGTTGGATTGTTTTTTTCTTTCCTGCAAATAGGGGAATAGCTATTCACTAGGAGGTGCCAGATCTGCAGTTTTGAAAACTCACCAAAGGTAGGACACAGCACTTTTCATGTCAGAGGGGATTTAGTGAGAGATTTTTGATGAGAGAGGAGTCACCCTAGTCAAGGTCTCATTGTGGGAGACCGCCTTGGTAAAGAGCAATCAAAAAGTACCACCTCTCAATGGACATTAGGTCACTGATGCGGCATGAATCATTCATCCAAGGTCTCTAAAGTCCCTGCTACCCTGGGGTTGCAGGACCTCATGGTGAGTAGGAACTGAAATAAGGTTCCTGTCTAATTCCTCCTTTAATGCCCATAGAGCTTTCCTTGGGCAGGTTTAAGCAATATTGGCTGGGCCTTGTCAAGACAAAACAGAAAATGCTGCTGCTTATACAACTCTTTTCTCCACGAATAAAGAGAATTTTTCTTTTCTCTTTGTCAATTTTATGTCTTTCAAAAGCACAATAATGATGTAGAGAAAATAAAGCTTTTTTTACTGATACAGGACAGGAAAAGATAATAAAGACAACTAACAAAAAGGGAAACCGGTTTTTGGTTACATTTCTTCCTCTTTTTTATGAGTCTATTTTGGACAACACATTCATCTCTTCCTTCAAATGAATGACTTGGCCATGCTGAGTTATAACCCCTAGCTTCTAACCTTTGCCCACTAATCAGATTCAGAATTTTAAAATTAGCCCTGGATTGATGCCAATATTTGGCACTTAGAAGTATTGGTCATCTTTAGATAAATGTCAATTCCATGGAATCCCCAGTGTAGTATAGAGATCTAGGTGTGTGAAAAGTGTATGAGGTCAGCTTTGTTCACCCTTGGCCTAGAAGATCCTGGGGGTCCGGGGTTGGGGGGAGGGGTGCTGTCTAGCCTCTCAGAAGACTTGTCCTTTCAACTTCTCCATGACTTAATGAGCATAAGTCATGCAGCGTGAGCGGCATTCCTTAATCCTTAGCACCAATCACATCTTATAATTAATGTTTATCTAGCACATTTGAGCAGCGAACACTTAACAATTGGATAGGAGACAGTCTGCCAAGGGAAACATGTTAGATTGCACAATTTATAGCAATTTGTGTACTGATTATTCTTAACATGCTAATTTCTAAGTGAATGAAGATTAACACCTTCCCCATATTCCTTAGTTGTGTTTCACCAGGCTAGCCTCTCCTTTATATTTCAAACTTTTACATGGAATACAATAACCTTCATAAGATGACCATGTTTCTAATCTACTAAAATAAATCCAAGTTTAGATCAATGAAGCCAAAATGCTAAATCCTCCTGAATTAATGAGGGATTATATTAGTTCTTAAATTTAAAAACCAAGTGGGGAAGTAAGATTCTAAATTCAACTAGTATCTCATATTCAACTAGTGTCTGAACTAAACTAGTAGCTCAGATTAAACATAAAAATGCATTTAATTGTCATTTTGGATCTTTTGTAAAAGACATGAGGTATTGTCACAGTGATAATTATTATATTTTGTAGAACAGTGAAAACTAGGAAAATACGAATTTTGGCTACTTTCCCAAAGTACTCCAAAAGAGAATGAAAAAGCCGTAGTGGTTTCACTCCTTTAACAACTTGAGAATTTCCTTTTAAAGGATTCTCACCTTCAAAATTAGAACTAAATGCCTAATCTTTGGATATAAATAGGACTCAGCTTTATATTACAAGTCAATTCTGACGTTATACAAAGACCTAGTGGTATATAAGATAAAACAGATGATGTTGGAACTGAAGTTAATATTAGTGTGTTAATACAATACTCAGATCAAATACTAACAAGAATAGATTACATATAGATACATATATAGATGATATAGATATAGATATAGATGTAGATATATACACACTATCCTAGATAGCTTCTAAGGATATTGACCATAAATGAAGTAACTTCCTGGTTTTTCAAGAATATGCTGCTTGGCTAGAACTTAATGATCAGAACATCTATGAAACATTCTCCACACTAAACCCTCCC
Source organism: Neophocaena asiaeorientalis asiaeorientalis (assembly GCF_003031525.2). Taxonomy (NCBI): domain Eukaryota; kingdom Metazoa; phylum Chordata; class Mammalia; order Artiodactyla; family Phocoenidae; genus Neophocaena; species Neophocaena asiaeorientalis. The sequence continues at coordinate 535,915 of NW_020172476.1, forward strand.
AAGGTTCCTATTGCTCTCTGGTCCACAGTTGCATCTTCTGGAAAATGGCAGAAAGCAAGTAGCCTCATAGAAACAAGCAAGGCCAGATGACCCAACCTTCTCTGAAGATAAATGGTAGAGGATTCCATCATCCTCCATCCATAAAGATCTTAGGGTAGGTCTTGCCATGCGTAAGTCTCACCAGCAGAAGTCCACTTTCTAGTTTGCCAATGTGAGTTGTTTTGCCTAAGGTTTACTGGAATTCCAAGTGGTGATAGACATTCTTGAAGTGAGGAGGAAGAGAAGCACAAAATTAACTCCTGGAAGAAACAATAGAATGAAGAATCAGTAGGCCTTAAACAACACACAAATCAACCAGAATGAGAGAGGGCCCAAGGAAAAGGAACCGCCATACAATTTTATGCAGCGCTGGCATAAACTTATCCAGCACTGGCATGTGGGGCTCAGAAGGATTTTTTATTTTCTTAAGGATATTCAACGTGGGGAGGAACTGGAATTTGTAACTTAGTTTCTTAGGCCAGTGCTGTTTCCTGAAATTCTTATAGTCTTGGCTTTTGGGAGCTCAGTTCAAAGCTCCTTTCCCTCTCTCCTACCTGTTTATTTAGAGTTTCCTATAAATTCCTTTCTTCTTAATGCAATGCTTGGGCCTGGAGAAAAAAGAAGTCTTGAATAGCTTAAGACATCACTTGGTGGTTGCTGGAGATAGTAGAAGAACTTTGGAGGAAGATGTCATTTTAGATCCAGAAACCTACTCTGAAGACAGCCATCAGGGCTAACACTGGGAGTTCTTTCTGGATTGCCAGAAGGTGGCTGGGAAAGATGTCTCTCTCTATTCCAGCAGGAGAGCCTAAAACATCCCCCATTGCCTCCAGCTTTCCTTCCCCTAAACAGGAGGAGCCTCATCCAAACTCAATGTCCTATTGGTTCAGCAGCCATCAGGTTATACAGAGGACTTCTATAAGCAATCCTCTAAACCTCTAGAACCAAAGATCAGACTGCCTAGCTACTCAATTCAAATTGTTTCTGTGTCCCCATACCACGCAAGTCTTCTCTCAGTCATAACCTATGAGAAAGGGAGAAAAGTGGGAGGTAGAGCAGCATCCTTCTACTGGAGCCCATGCCCATGACACAGTCAACTCTTTCCAGGCCTAAGCAGGCCTTTCCATGAGTTACCAAGAGAAGAGAAAACACTATATCACATTGACTCTTCTGCCTCTGAGCCCAGCCTATACCAAGTAATGTCCTGGTTTCACCCTTGAAATGATTCTGATCAGTTCAAATTCTGGGGCTGTCTGTGTGTTGGTCTCTTTAATAGGGACTCATGGCAAAGAAGATTAAAGGGAGCATGATACAAATGCTGCATTATACAAAACTATTCAAAATTAGGAGGTCTATTTCACCCAACAGTTGTTCTTCTGAAATTGATCTTAAATAACTAGGTAGAGATAGATGTAAGAGAAATAGAGAGAGGTTGGCTACAATTTTCACAAAACTAGAAAGAGAAGATTGCCTTTGAAAATAAATTAGAAATATTCAACTTATTTAGTGCATTCATTTAGCTCCAGCCATATAAAAAACACATCTGGTCACTGAAGTAGTAAAGGGCTAGATAATTATGATGATGGAACCCTACGTAGTCAATACCATTCTTACCTTAAAGAATATCTGCTATAGTAAAACATATATATATGTATGTTTACATATATACATATATATTTTATAACTATAGGTATTTATAACTATATATGTAGCAAGATACACATTTATATATTTACTACTAATTCCTTTTAAAAATATTTAACAAAAGCATAACAACAATATAGGGAGTAAATACAACAAAGTATTAACAGTGGCATCTCTGGAATTACGTATAACTCTTAATTCTATCTGCTTGTTTATGTTTTCCAAATTCCTGGTAATAAGCATAAATTATATGTTTCTTACATTTATTTATTTATTTAATCTGCCTCTGTGGTGGCTCCTCCTCTAACATTGATAGGATAGCCTAATGGCCAAGCAATAGATTTTTTTTTAACATCTTGCATCCTGGGTTCAAATCCCATTTCTGCTTAATATTAGCCTTGTGACTTTGTAAAAGTTAAACTGGCTTCTCAGTGCCTTCTTTCCTCATTTGTAAAACAGAAAAAATAAAATGTCTATGTATTAGACATGTAACCTTGAGAAAGTTAATTGACCATAGTTTTCTCATTTGAAAATAAGGGAAATAAAAGTATCTAGATCATAGGGTTCTCAAGAAGTTTAAATTAGTTAATATACCTAAAGTAATTCTTGCCTAGCACATAATAAACCCTCCATACGTGTTACCTCTCATTTTCATTGACAAATACTGAGATATAAATTAACCTGTATTTTATGTAATATTTAGGTACAAATAAGTTCTTATCATAAAACGATATTCAAAAAGTTCAAAAACCCCAGAGAATTTTATTCTAAAATTTGGCACTGAGCTGTGTCACAGTGTGACACCAAAGAAGAGTTACTGTGATTTGTGAGTGTGCTTAATTCCATCTGTGCGTGATAGTAACTAAAATAAGAGAGAAAACCTTCTTTAATCCTTATGGTAAAGGAAAACTTTTATTACAAAACTTAGTGATAAATAAAAGCTGTCCATTGGCATATGAAAACGAGTCTTGAAAATATGAATGTTTCTCATTGAATATTTCTAGAATGAATGGAAGCAAAATTTTCTCATTTGTTCTTCACATCAATGTTGTAAGTTATTTTCAAATGAATTTAATAAGAAAGAAAACTGACACAGGAATGCATGTTTGTTTGCCCCAGGTCATATAGCAACCATGTGTCAGTCTGAATTTGAACCTTGGGTTCTCTGGTTCTAAACCAGAGGATTTCCATGGTTAAGATTCCACTCTTTCTCCAAACTGAAGCATATTATTTTCTTATTACATTGATTTTGAGGGGCCCAGAACCTATTTCTCCATCTGCTTGAAAGGGCTCTATGATTTCCTTTGGGGAATTCCAGCTATACCTCTGTGGAAAACCTAGGTGGGCCCAACACTGAAGCTTCCTGCACTGCCCTAGTGATGTTGTCAGCCTATGATCTAGAGAAACCAATCAAATCCTACCCTGAGAATTTTTATCTTAAGTAAAGTTAAAATCTATGAAGAAGTATATGGACTCCAATAATAGCAGTGGTCACCACATGCTATAACTGTGGAGAGTGGTTGTTCCTACCTATGCACGCCTGGAAATAATTCAGGGAGAAAAGACCATTGATTCCATGCTTATTCTAAGAGCTTTAACAGACAAGTTGGTCTGTTAAAGACCAATTGAAATGATCCAATCCATTCTTATAATTCCATATGACATGGAGAATGCTTTTTGCAAGTAGAGTTTTAGTGCTAGGGGCGGGAAGAGGGTATTCATGGATATTCCTATAGGCTCAGAGGTTGAATCAACCAATACTGCCTCCACATAGCATTAAAGTCCTGATAAGGTATGTAAAGCAGAGTCCTTTTCAACTCTCAGCTATGGGGAGAATTCATTTTAAGAGTGCAGGCAGGCTCTCTGCTTGGCCAAATCTCAAATTACAGCCAAGGTGCTTAATTCAGAATGTAACACTAGTTTCTTGTTCCTTTAAAATAACTTTTATGAAACTATTTATATTGTACTTGTTGTGAAAGTCTGAAATGTCAAAGGGCTTTTAAAAGAATTTCAAAAGTGTGATTTCATCACATGGTGATAAGTGCATTTATCAGAATGTTAATGCTAAAAAAAAGTCTCTCAAAAGTAATCAATCTTTTAAAAAAAATGAGTTTAAAAAATGGCTTTGGCATTCATTTGCCTGTCTTCATTCAAAGCATCTACTTCAATCACCCGATTTTCCTTTCTCATTGCTTCTCATCTGCTTCCCTTTCTCCATATCCCTATCTCACTTCTTTATGTAGGATGAATATATTCTTCTCATTTTTTTTACTCTTAACTGTCTTTGCTCTTCCTCTCCTCTGTAATTACCAAGCTTCACAAACAGGACTGAAATATGAGTGAAAATGACTTAATAAGGATTTTCTATTCAGAAAAATTTGCCTTCAGTGGTGTTTGATGATTTCTCCTGAGAAAAAGGCATTCAAAGTCTTACCCTAGGGTTTCCCTGGTGGCGCAGTGGTTGAGAGTCCGCCTGCCGATGCAGGGGATACAGGTTCGTGCCCCGGTCCGGGAGGATCCCACATGCCGCGGAGCGGCTAGGCCCGTGAGCCATGGCCGCTGAGCCTGCGCGTCCGGCGCCAGTGAGAGGCCCGCGTACCGCAAAAAAAAAAAAAAAAAAAAAAAAAGTCTTACCCTAGTCGTCTCTGAGCAAAACATTTCAAATTGGCCAAGCACCTACATAAATGAGAACTAGAAACTGACAGGAACAAAAAGATTTCCTGCAGCGGTAAACACAATGATGCTTTTATATTGATAATACTCTGAGGGCAATTCCTGCATTTCTAGCGAAGTCTATTTAAAGTGCAGGGTAACAATGAGAAATGTAGCCCCTTTAAGACAGCATGCATGAATAATATGTTGGTTTGTATTCATCAGTTGGTTTTTAGATTTTTCTATTTTGAAAAGCAGAAACAGTATAACTTGTGCCATTTGAAATTCCTATGCGTTATAATAAGTTGTCTTAAAAACTAACTTGGTTGCTTTTCCAAGGGAATGAAGTTTTATTTCTTACAAGAAGTTCTAATTGATGTATCAGAGAAAACAAAATGCCCTAAAAATACTTCTCAAAACGTTTTACCCACTGCTATGCTCGTGAGAAGAAAGGGAATATGTAACCCTCCTGGGATCCGGCCAGTTAGTGAGAAATTTTTTTTAATGTATCTTAAAGATTCAAGTGAATTTGCATTCTGTTCTATCCACATATAATTTTAAAATTATGTTTTAAATAATTTAGCTTAATTTTCCCTCCAATCTTTGAGAAAAAATAATAGCTGCTCAAAAAATGATCATTGTTTATCACTTAGTAACATGCATCCTCCTGGGCTGCCAACTCACATCCCAGTTTAAGAAACACAGGCCAAAGAAAGTATCCTTTCAAGCAACTAAACAGAAGGCCATATTGTTATTTTGGACGAGATACAGCTTATCTCCTTCATGTATTAGATTATTGCATGTGACTTAAAAGATACTCATTTCTTCAGTTAGTCAACAATTACATATTGCATGTTTGTTATGGGTCCATTCTGTGGATGAGGCTGGCAAATAAGACAATTACTAAAGTTGCCCTCATGTTGCTTGTATTTTATGGAAATACTGCAGACAATTAACAATGTCGATAAATAAACAAGCCATTCAACCAATTTACCAACCAGATAGTTACAGATTGCGATAAAACTCCAGAGGAAATACATAAGATGAGATAAAATCCTGGGAAGAAGCCAGTTTGGATAATATACCTGAGAAAGCCTTTCTAGAAGACAGTGATTGTGGTACTCTCCGAAAGACAGGAAAGAGACAGCTGTGCACACCAGTGAATCCTGATTACATTTTTTTATGGGTGAAAAAGGTGGATTTTAAGCCAGAGACACTTTTTAAGGAATTGATTATCAGGTCTCTTTTGCTTCTTGGTTTAGAGATCAGCCAGAAGCAGTTCTTAGTTATGATTGCTCTATTCCTGGTTTCTATGTGCAAAGCTCAGCTTTCTGCTAATTTCATTTCATAGATATGTCACACTTTCTGGAGGAATGCACCTTGAATACATTTCTATAAAATCTTTAGGATAATTTATTACATTCTAGATATTAATCCCATTAGCACAGGCTTTACTGGAGGGTTCATATTTCAGAATCTTCTTATACTTGATTTTGGTACATACTGATCATTATGCATGTATTCCCAAGGAAAATATGAAAAGAAACAATGTTGTTTTACCATCCACATTGAAAGAATCCTTTTTACTCCTTTCAGCAAAAATTTAAGTGTACACATAAACACACACACACGTTCAACTACAGGAAATTTTCTTCAAATGGAATTTCACACAGAAAACAAATGCTACCAAAATGTAGTAACAGAAAAATTCTGATTGAATACATATTTGGAGGCCAGGTTGCTTCCCAAATGGGCCTTTTCCTGCCATGTTTCATGTTCCTCACCTCCTTTCTTCAGCGGCAGACCCTCAGCAACTTCACATGTACTTGTTGTAATTGTGATGACTTGTAATTGTCCACACTGGGGCTCCTGGGAGTAGGATGTAAAAATAATTTCCTAGAATGATACAAAGGTACATAACAACTTTTCATTTCTTACCCTTATGATTTTGAAAGGAAGCATAGGATCTATTAAATGTTATGAACTTCAACCACATTGATGCCTTGGGAATTGAGACTACATGAACACACTCTTAATTCTGCTAATAATTTTAGCAATGTATTACAGCAGATGTTCCACAAAATTTTACCTTCTACATCTCATGTTAGAAAATCCTCTTTTCATTCTCTCAAGGTCTAATTCTAGTTTTTTAAATTGTTAGCTTAGAATACCTGATAAAGTCACCTCTCCAAGATATTAAAATATTTCTAATCATTCTCTTTTCAAGGCAGAATTTTTCCAATCTTCGAAATCTACCATTGGATATTGACCAAATATCCACAAGTGAGTCTTATCACGTTGTTATTAACAATGATGTATGAAAGACACAATTTTAAACATGCCACCAAATTTACAGGTTCCTCAAGGGAAAAGCTCCTCTTAGAAATGTTTTTTAAATAGTTTTCATTCCATGAATAAATGTTTTAAAGAAGAAAAACTCTGTCATTTGTTCCATTACTGTATCTTGTTCAAAGTAGTCTTTACTAGCTGGTCTAGTTTCCCAACTCCTAAGTATACTGTTCAACTAGAATATTGTTATAGACACTCGATATTATCTAAGGCCACACACTGCTTTTTTATCAAGCATCTCCAGGTGCTTCTAAAGTATCCTCACACTTCAGAGAAGCTGACCTAAACTGTGTATTGGTTTATGATTATTGCAACCAATCTTACAGAGGAAAAATTATAAACGTAAACTACTTTCAATAAAAGAGTTTACTCAAGTGTGGTTATGTGGCTTTCCATAGTTGGAGGGTTGGTAACCAGCTTAATTTCCACATTGGAACAGGTTTAAGGGATGTACAAAGTTGGAATTGCCTTATCAAAATAGTGTAGTTCATTCATTATACATATTAGAGGTTCCTTGATAACAACCTTATGTGTAATAAAATGACTTTTAAATTTTTTATTTAAGGCTAATCGCTGAATTTTAAGGATGAGTCCTAGTTTTCTCCCTTAACCATGTACTGTCTTTATTTTTTCAATAAAAATATATACATTTTTCCTGATGTGGCACAGGAAAACTATATAAGTTTTCCTTATAAGTAAGTGTAAAAAAATGAGTCAGAAAAAAATTTTTAAATGAATAACTTATCTTGAAAATTCTCTTTCTTTGTCTTTGTAGGATTTTCTTTCTGATTACTCCATACAATATGCTAATTTTTGTACACACCTATTATAAGCAAGAATGCTTATATAGTTTAGAATATTAAAGTATGTTAAAATATTTTTTCTCCAAATAATTTTTGACTAAGTATTTTCAGAAAAGAATTAAAGAAAATGTTATACAAATTTCCATTGCTGGACTGAATGGAAAGGGATGAAATAATTCAGTGGAACAGGAAAAATTTAATGCAATTTTTTTATTATTACTCTCGCTTGTTGTATCACGCTTTGTCTATCTACTGATGTCTGGGGATGTCTGGGTCAAGATTTTTATTAGCAACCTAGGATTCCTGGATTAAGTAAGCCACTTGTTCAATACAACTAGAGAATCTTCAAGTGTATGATAGTCTATTTCTGGGAAAAAGATCCCAGTTCAATCAATCAATATAAGGTAATTGTCAAATTTTATAAAAACCTGATTTTAAAAAAGTCAAACAATTTACATGGTATTTGAGCACCTGAGATTTTAGTAAGAAAATATTTTTTATTGAAAAGAGAAACGTGGATCAGAAGAAAGAACAGAAATGATTAAACAATTTTTTCTTAGTATTTTTCCAAGTTTTCCTTATTAATTATTTCAGCAGCTAGAAAGAACAAGAGACCCCCATAGAGCTTAAAATTCTTCAAAAGCTTGGTCTGCGTAGATTAACTAAATATTTGGGACCCACTACTGACATAAATAGTCATTTTCAATCTTAACTTTCAGAAGCATATACCTATGCTTCTGAAATTTCCAAGTAATTTCAAATATGCTAGTGTATTTTAAGTAAAAAAGCATCTGCTTTTTTTTCGTTAGTAAAGACAGAAGGAAGTTAAAAGAAAGAAGGAAAGACATAGGGAAGGAGAAAGGGAGAGATGGCAGAAGTAATTTGGATGTACTAATGAAAGCTGAGAGCCTCCAGGGAGGGGTTCTCTAGAACTTTTGCATAAAATCTTGTGATTTATGGTAGAGGTACTAGAAATAGATTCCCACCTTATCTGTTTTCCCAAGACTAGTTTTAGTTTCTCTAACAATGTATAATTCTGGTATTGAATTTTTTTCTTTTGAAAACTTTATACCAGTTGCCCAGAAGATCATAAACCTGAATTATCTTCTAACAGATTTCCTTGGTTTATGTAAAACTATTCTTGGGAAGAAGATCTGGAGTAAAGAAAATGAGAAAAAGAAAAAAAAAAGGCCTTTAACACAAGAAAAGATTTAAGAACTAGGCATAGAAATTACTTAAATATTCAAATTCTATGTCTTTCTACGATTTATGCAACCTATACAAAAATAAAGCTGAGGATATGAGTACATCCTAATACCCTAACATTTCCTTGTGACTTTCCAAGAGGCATTATTGGAAAGAGGTGAAAGCTGACTTCATAAATGAAAAGGAATAAGAATGTAAATAAAGATCTCCTTTGAATATACTATACTAAACACTAGAGCTTGAAGCATTATTAATTACCCAAGCATGTAGGAAGATTAATGGTGTAACTATTTCCCTACACTGTTATTCTAAATATTTCAGTTTGAAATTTTAGCCTTTAAGTATTTCTTGGGAAAAAAAAAGAATAATTTTGAACTGGCCTATATTAGATAAACTGAGGCACGTTAAACATTTTAAGAGTCTGTTTAAAAAGACATCGATTCCAATTGGGCAGCGCCAAGCTGAAAGTGGTTAGGAGTGCTCTGTGGACAGAAGCTTAGGGAAAGGCTTTTATACAGCAGACACAGAAACAAAACAAAGACATTATTTGATTGGCTATAGCTTAAGCAGTTGCCTTATTTGGGAAAGACTCGTTGGCTGTTTGTGATTGATTGTTCTTAAATTTTATTTTCTTGGATACAAGTGCATTTATAACCAACTTGGCTTAGGTTTCAAGTTTGCTAATGTAGGCTACCAAGGCATTAGAGCCACCTCAATCTAATGACGTCCTTGTTTAATCACTTTAACAATTCCTCTTTTTGGTGATCCTCTCATACATGAGGGGCTGACCAAAAAGTTGGCATTAGTGCCATTCTCCAGTCATCATCTGGATTAAGTTATTCTTACCTCATTATGAAACTCATAGGTTATGATGTCAAATTCATGGAAAGACTTTTTGTTGTTGTTCATCTCATTGTCCATCTTGTTTCTGTTTCTTCAAGTGCAGTGAGAACATCTGATGTACTGCTCATGGCCTTGAACACATATTTAGGGCACCTGAGAAAACACAGTGCACCTGGGAGACTACAGTGATGCCCAGCAGGAGGACAAGATGAGAGACTGAAGTATCCTCCTTACCCAGGGCCCCCGTTAACCAAACCAGTTAGTGTCAAAACAAAACAAAACAAAATCAAAGGATGTACCTAAAGAGGCATCAACCTGCTTTAGCCAAGGGGCTTGTTTGTTAATTTCTTGTATTTGAGTTGCTACCATACCAGAGGTGTTGGTCCCAGTGCGGCAGAAGATATTTGCTATGGCACAGACTCCTTGTTGTTAACAAGTAATCCAAAGCAATTCTATTATCTAAAAACCACCTTCGAAAGAAAGCATAGGGACTTTTGTTGTGCAGTTATGGCCTTACGGGTAGAATCAGCAATAGTTGCCGGAGTCGAGAACACGTTTCTAATCATGTTTTCATTTGCACTTACTCCAAGCCGAGGAAAGCGGTAGTCCACACGTGATGTTCATCCGGAGGGGATTAGCATCTGCTGGTAAACTTCTTTTGGATTAGAAATACCAGTTTAGAGGAATGGACCACTGCTGGGTTTCTGATTTGTTTTGTAGTGACAGTGGTGCTGCTAAAATTCCTAATTCACATTAGCCTGCATTGGCCAACCACTGAGACAGGCTGAACCATGCATATTTATAACAGTTACCATCACAGACAAAAATCATATCCTGGCAGCAAGTACAGCAAGAAGAATGATTGACTATATAGGATCTTTTTAAGTTTGGTTTGCTGGAACTTTTCATAAGGAATCTCAGAATAGATTTTTTAAAGCCTTTTGAGGTTAAGAAGCCAGCAAAGAACTCACCATTAGACTTTATCTAAAATGCCTATAGATTTGAATGAATTGCTCTCTTCCTGTTGTTCCCAAAATATCCTGAGTTTTCTGTGCACGCCAGGAAGTAACCTTCCTTACTTATCTCTTAAGGCTGCCAGGAATCCTGTAAGCAGGGTACCAGATGGTTTTTACAAGGGTCTTTTTTGGCTCCATAAATTCAACCTTAGTTCCTTATGACTGTCTAGTCATATCTGATTCTGCGCACATCTCTCTCAAATATGGCATTCCAGTCAAAGCCTTGGTAATACAACCAATGTTCCCAATTGTGTCCTGTTATGGGCAAGCTGATTCTTACTGAAATTATGTGAATAACTATCTGTATGGCCATGAAAATAAAAATACTAAGAATTTTCTGAATTCTGGAGGGGTTAGGTAGGGAGAAAGAAATAAATGTTTCAATTTTGTTTACAAAGGTATAACTTACCAAATTGCTGTAAGTTATAGATAACTTTAAAAAAAGTTTCCCTTAAGTCTGGAAAGCAAAACTTTAAAGAAACAGCAATATTTCAAAAAAAAAGCCATAAAATTATAATTATCCCCAACAGTTCATTCAATCCCAGATAATTAATTCTTATTCTGCTTAATCTTATGTTAGCAGTTTATGAATTCAGTTATTCCATTAGAGTTTTAGAAATTCTTACTGAGTTCAGTGGTATGATTGTAAAGTTATCAGAAACCTATATTTGTCAGAGTCCTTTCCTTGAATCTCTTTGAAGACAAAGCAGTTTTGCAAAAGCATCAGAGTAAAATAACTGTAAATGACAAAAAAAAAAGGCTTAAAAATAGTCTAAGAAAACTGTCCTTTTAACAGATGAAAGAACTAAATTTTCATGTGAACTTGAAAATTTTGGGGGTTACTTTTTGTATTTCTGAGAGAATCTGTAATTTATGTAAGTGTTTATTTTTCTTTAAGCCAATTAAATAGAGCTCTTTTACAAATTAATTTTGGCAATACCATCTGGAGGTAAAAAAAAATCACACATCTGTAACATGTGTATATTGCCATATAGAAACATACAGACAGATACAAACAGAAATCTTATAGTTTTTGTTTTAAAATTTTAGCTGTGAGACAGGTACCATACTATAAAACTCACTGGTTTATAGAAAGAACATTTGAATCCAAATTGTGTTTCTGGTGGTGGTAATAAAAATTAAAATTTCCCACTAACATGACTAAAGCTTTTCACTAATATTTGTGGAGAAGACTTTCAAGATGTTTTCATTTGCTTTTTTAAAGAATCGAGGCAATTTTTGATTCTTTTAGTCTTAGAAGCTTCTGCATACCAATCAAAAACACATCCCATTATTTTGGGGAAGTTTGGAACCCCTATTTCTCTGTGTACCTCATAAATGGTTAAGCTCATCTAGATTTAAGTTCCCCAAAGTGGTCACAGTAATTCAAGATTATCTTTGGTAATAATGTTAACCCACCTGTTCAGACAAACACATGTTCTGTACCTATGGTTTTTATACATATATTTAGCTAGAGTCCCAGATGGAGAGGTCTCAGACTCTTTGGACTTGGAGGAACCCATTATCTTTTTCCTTTCTTTAAAACAAAATTTTACCAACCTGAGACCTCATACTGGACCCACCTCAATTTAAGTAGGATGCAGTCTAACTTCAGAATCAATTCGGAAAAAGAAATGTTCAAATAAATACAGAGAGCTCATAACACAAAATCAGTGTGAGACAAACTTACCTGCAACCCTCAGGCATGGTGCGATGAGCTCAGGAGGTACCATAGAGAGGCTCCTTTCAACAACAGAATTGTTGAAAGATAAACTGAAGCACATTAAAGTTTTCAAGAGTTTATTTAAAGAAGCCTGGTTTAAATTGGGCAATTCCAAATCAAAAGTGCTTGGGAGGGATCTTAATACTTACCCCCAGTGGTTTGGCAGTCCTACCCCCCAAAATGTCCATAGCCTAATCTTCAGGACCTGTGAATATGTTGCCTTCCAAGGCAAAAGAGACTCTACAGATATAATCAACGTTTAAAACCTTGACATGAAGAGATTATCCTGTATTATTCAGATGGGCTCAATTTAATTCCATAAGTTCTTAAAAGCAGAGTCCTTCTGGCTGCAAACAATCAGAAAGAAAAAGAGCCTATTTTTGAAAATGATCAAGAGCAAGTTCTTAAAGGAATAGAGTTTAATCTGTCTTTATTATTTCTTTATCTTTGGAAAAATAATTTCTAAAGAAAAAGAATAAATTAAAAAAATAGAAACCCCAGTCAGTGGTCTTAATAATTTTTTCTTTAACTCAAGTATTTTACATAGTGAATGAACAAACATTTTTCAAAATACTCTAATTGTTTTTATAATCTTTGTATTAGAGGGAACCACAACATGGTAAAAACATTTAAACGTTATTAAAATAGTTGACTCTTTTGTAAGAGGGATAATGACCAAGTATTGACAGTTTAGCTAGTTTAGTTTTGAATTAAAGATGACTTAAGTAGGGATGCTTACATCTCTGAACTGAAAATTTCTGGCCTTTAGAGGAAGTAGAAGCCTTAGGAGAAATAGTGTAAATAATTGCACTTCACAAAACATGCCTAAATATTCATGCAGGCATTTACATACATCACTTGCCTGTCCCACATATAAGTGTATTCGGTTTGCCTGCTTCCAATATTACATAAACTTGGTTTATGTCATTGCATTATTTTCTTTCTTTCTTAACCCCTTCATCCAATGGTAAACTAATTCTTAATGGAAAGGAACATTTTATTTCTGTTTTGTTCCCCTACACAATAAACACTCGATACATCGTTGACTGACTTCTCAAGGTAACGGAAGCAGAAACCACATTTTCAGAGACAAAAATTTTTCTTGAAACCTCAAATACAATATTACTTTATCTACACTGAATTCATTTAGTACCTTTATTCCTGGGAGATAAAGCCAACCTACATTGACTGTGAAGCATCTTCTCACCTGTGTGATGTGGAGGTAGAATGTAGGGCACACGATAACAATATGCTTGCCTTAATAACACAAATAAGTTCTTGTGCAAAATTTTAAAAAGATATTTCAAGTAGGGCTAGGCAATGGCTCTCCAACTTGAATGTGTCTAACCATCATATGAAATATATAGAATATGCAGATTCCTGGGTCTCCAGCTTCAGAATATGATGTTTCCAATACAGGCTGTCAGGGGACCACACTTTGATGCCAAAACCAAAAACAAACTAAACAAAACCAAGTGAGTAGACCCAACCTGGGGGAAAAAAAAAAAAAAGCAGTTGAGTGAGGTAGATCATTTTTCTATAAGAAAAGTTTACCAGATAAATCTTACCCAAGGTAACAAGCATAATCTTAATCTCTAAGGGTTTTTTCTCCCCTACTGTGTTTAAAACACTCTAAGATGTCTTCAATTTCCTTCAAGGAAAACCATGTGTGTTTGTTGCATCGCCATGATGCCTCTCTATTATAGACTAGATTGAGCTCATCTGTGAAAAGTTTTGAGCCATGAGCTGAATTGGGCAGATATGAGAATATGAGAGCCATGGGGCTAAGGCACTATCCCACTGCAGACGCTGATCTGGGAAGGATAGCTATGTGCGCTAAGACAAGGATTCTGTTATCTCAAGAAGGGAGGGACTGAAACCCCCAGTGTTTTTCTGTGTAGGCACAAACGTGTGTGTGATTTTCTGAAAATGGCATGGCAGACCAGAGTATGCAAGCAGAGAGGACCATATGTGACACCAAAATAAAACCAAAAAACACTACCAGTTTTTTGTGAAGCATGTGTGTTTCCAGAGCGCGGATGAGTTTACAGACATCAGAGGTCATCTTATCCTGATTCCACTACTTCTCTAGCAATGAAGTATGTGGTCATTAGCAAATTGCTTTAAGCGTGATTTTTCTTCTTGTAAAAATGAAGGTAGTAATAAACAAGAAACAATTTATCTGGATGTCTAAACACTGGAAGCATCACCAAAATGGAATTGTCCTAAAAAGTTTTCTATAAAAATAGCCTTATGCAAAAAATCTTTAAAGGTCACAGGCTAAGTAATACCCTCTTATCCCTTTCAATATGCTTCACAAGGTTTATTAACACAAGAATAAGTTTAAATATGTGGACATATGTATAATGCTTTAAATTAGAGCAAGTTTCTCCTTTAGCTCCACTGATTTCATTTGAGTTTATAGTTACTACTCATTATGAGCAGCATCTGCTTTATTGAATAAATCAAAAAATCAATTAGGACCACAGAGCATGAGCTAGCAGAATAGCACAAATTCCAAAGCTTAGGGAGGTGTATGTGAATTCTTCTGGTTAATTCTAAGGAAATGTAGTAAAAAGAGCACTAAATTGGGTATCAAGAGACTTGGGTTCTTTAGCTTCACACCTGTCATGGACTTCTTGGGCAAGTCATTTTCAACAGAAATATGAAAAAGAAGCTATATACAAATGGTTTACATGGATTGTTATGGAACAGTAGTTCTTGTTTTCCAAAGGAAATCAAACTCATTTCAGCTGTAAGAGTCAGAAAATGCAGGACCATACCTTTATTTAGGCTAGGATCCAGGGAAGTGCTACCTGCTGTCTCCCTTTCTCCCATCCTCCTATTCTTCCATAAAGCCTCACCACCCAATGAAAGAGACACCTGAGGCAGATCAGTGGGATCCTACACATTACTTTTTGAAAACAACTGTTAATGTCTAAAGCACTGTTCATATCTAATTTTGATGATTTTTGGAATATTTAAGCTAAAATATTTTTCTGTCCGATATTTTATCTGGATAACTTTATTTATACAGCATAGTGTGGATTCACATGTTATTACACACACACACACACACACACCCTTTCTTTCTTATTAACGGAGCCCCTACATTGGGAAAGGGGAGGCATCCGGACTGTGTTCAACTCAATTCTACATTTTCTTCCCAGCCTTTTAGATATAGCTAGCAATGAGATGGAACCAGAACTCACGATTAACCCTGAGAAAGCGCTTTAAATAGTCGTAACTCAACTCAAAGTCCTGCCCCTGCTGACATGTGGTGGAAGCAATGGCCAGGGGATTGGGGCCTTCTTGAAAACAAGGGGTGATCTTACAGATAGAAGTCAGACACTAAGGAAGGGAGAGAAGATAGGAGGGGACCAGAGCCCACTGAAGGTGCAGCAGGCAAACCTCACATCAGTATCAGACTGCCTACCTCTAGGCTTCTCTTATGAAACTTTATCTTGTTTAAGCCACTGATATTAAGACCCAGCCTCCTTACTCCCGACACTAATGTTTTCTAGACCAAATATAGAGAAGTATAGAATTGCACGGACTACTTCTACTTTTTTTTTTTTTAATTTGAAATACTACTGCTGAAAGAGCCTCATGACTTTAAAAAAATGGCTCAAAGAAAACTGATGGGCTCACATAAGAGGAATAAAAAACCCTGGGCAAATGAGGAACAGTTTATGGACTATGTGGAATGGTGGATAGACACACTGACAAAGGAGAAAGGCAGAGACACAGGTCACAATTGGGATGTGTTTTTATGTTTTGCAGAAAAAATAATGACACCTAGGTTTGAAAGCTCGCTGGACCACTTAGCCGTTCTCTCCTAGACATGCACATGACCGTTCTGATTCTTAGTTTTCTCACCTGTAAAGTGAAGATTATGTTATTACCTCACAGAATTGTGTGATAATTCAATGACCTAATTCTGCACATAACATTTTAATCCACCCAGATAGTAAGTGCTCAATAAATTGAAGCCACTTTTGTGCTCACTAGCATCAGTGCACTCTCTTCCATTAGTTAACTATAGTCTGTGCTTCAGGTGACTGATTCAGGTGGAATGAAAGGTGCTTCAGGTGAATGAAAGTTGGAAACAGATGACTTATAATGCTGCCTCACAAATCAAAATTCTCTGACCCAAGGCAGATATATATAATGTATATGTTAGCAGTGTAGGCTAAAGTATTTTCCCTCTGGCTGCTTGCACATTTTCTACTTGAATTTTTATAGTGCTTCAAATTCTAACAATTTGAGATTTCTTGTGCTTTTGATTAGAAATAAAGGTAATGCAGGAGTAGTCAGGGGTTGTATATTCTACAGTGTGGTGGGCATCAGATGGCTTTATTCTGATCCCTACTTGGTCTGTGAGCTTTGGTGTTATGAAATAAAAAGAGGTAATCAGGAGGAGTAATGAGTGAGAATGGATGGAGCTGTTTGCAAGGGAGGGGCTGGGTTGAATAGATTTGCAGTTGAATATAGCTTATTAAGTAAAAAACGATAATGAAGGGTTTTAGAGAAAAATAATGTATAACCTCAAAGTGTCCTGATCTGAGTAAGGATCAGAGAGATGAAATAGCTCCCTGGACAAAAATCTTCCCAAAGACTGAGATTATCTCTGTGTTGTTCATTAATATATCCCCGGCAATTAGCACAGCGCATCAAAAAATAGCCGATGAATGTTCAACAAATTTCCAGTTTTCACAATACTAAGTTTAAATGCCAAAGAGAACCAAACTTTTCTGATTATAACTCTGGTGGTTTTTTTTTTTCCATCCTTCGCACATTGTTTTAACTCCACTGCTTAGCATACTAAATATCTGGTGAATGAACGAACAATGAACAAATTAATGAATATCCTTCTCTGCTTTTGTGAATATGCCATGGTCCAAACCGAAGGAAGACAGAAGATAAAAAAGGAGAAAGCCATCTCTGTCTTTTCTCTTTCTCTGTCTCCACCCACTCCAATACCCCCAAATAGTTCAAGCCCAATCCAAAAAATTTCTAAATTAGAGCATGCCGTGCGGGAACAAGAATGAGGCATTTGGCCTTGGTATTTTTGTTTTAATAAGTGTATTTGCAAAGGACAAAAGAAAGGTCAGAAAACAAACAATGCAGAAAGCAGTTGGAAAAAAATAATAATTATAGGGGAAAATAGGGTTCTCTCAGACAGTAGTGACTAAAGATGAACAAACGCTGAGTAGCTGTTGTCTAGGGGATTCATCTGAACCACAATTCGGAGGAGAGTTCCAAAGTTGTTTTGTGGCTTAACACATTAAATAAGCATAGAAAGGGATGAGAATAAATCATGCCTCATTGCAAGAGCCGTAATATGTGCCAGCAGGGGCTGCCTGAGTCAGACATACTCCAAAAACCACATTAAAAATGCTGCAGGAAGTCAAAGTTGGATGTTGCCTGTGTCTGATGGGATGGGAACCATTCGCTAGGGGAAAAGGTTTTTTAGCTGAAACACATGTATGTGGGAGTTCGGTGCAAAATGATCTTGCACAAGAGAGAAAAAAAGAAAAGAAAAGGACAGCCTTTGGAGAAGAGGCAAACTGCTTCAGAACAAAGATAAGGCCTTTTCAAGAACTGAGCTGCTGGGAAAGTGCAGATTTTCTCCCAGGAATAGCCCGCCTCTCTCTCTCCGTCTGCAGCAGCTCCCACTGCACTGCAGTAGCTCACCAACTGTTTGAAGCTCTACTATAAAAGATGATATTTAAAAAAAAAAAAAAAAGTGGAGGTGGAGGAAGATTCAGGGAACTCCAAGCTCACTTTCTCTTTCTAATTCTTAATAAACTCGAGGTGCCCTTCTTTTGCCATAGCTTTTATTTAAATAATATTACTTGCACTGTTATGATTACTAAAACAATGAATATTCATAAAAGGCAAAATGGAGTAGTGCCAAAATCCAGTCTGCTTAAATTACTACTTTGATTGTGATCATTAATATCTAGGTGACCTTGAGCATATCATTTACCCTCGCATGGCCTCAGTTTCTTCGGCTGTAAATTAAGAATATTAATAGTACCTAACTCAGGATTACATGAGGACTAAATGAGTCAATTTATGAAAAGAATTTATAACAGAGCCCTGGCATATATTAAATGCTTTGCAAGCGGTAGTAGTTATTGCATAAAACAAAAAAGATGGTAATAATATTAAAACAATAATAGAGATAAGCAGGAAATAAAACTTATCCCTGGTCTCCTCCAACGAGAGACAGCCATTGTAAAATTTCAGTATGTTGCTTTACTCATATTTTGCTACCTTATATATTTTGAAAGTTCTTTTTTTCTGATACTGATATTACTAACCTTATTATAATAACCATAACACAAACATCATATATATTTTTTTAACATCTTTACTGGAGTATAATTGCTTTACAATGTTGTGTTAGTTTCTGCTGTATAACAAAGTGAATCAGCTATACGTATACATATATCGCCATATCTCCTCCCTCTTGCGTCTCCCTCCCACTCTCCCTATCCCACCCCTCTAGGTGGTCAAAAGGCACCGAGCTGATCTCCCTGTGCTATGCGGCTGCTTCCCACCAGCCATCCATTCTATATTTGGTACTGCATATATGTCCATACCACTCTCTCACCTCGTCCCAGCCCACACCTCCCCCTCCCTGTGTCCTCAAGTCCATTCTCTATGTCTGCATCTTTATTCCAGTACTGGCCCTAGGTTCTTCAGAACCATTTTTTCTTTCTTTTTTTTTTTTAGATTCCATTATATGTGTTAGCATATGGTGTTTGTTTTACTTTCTGACTTACTTCATTCTCTTTGACAGACTCTAGGTCCACTGACCTCACTACAAATAACTCAATTTTGTTTCTTTTTATGGCTGAGTAATATTCCATTGTATATATGTGTCACATCTTCTTTATCTATTCATCTGTTGATGGGCACTTAGGTTGCCTCTGTTTCCTGGCTATTGTAAATAGTGCTGCAATGAACATTGTGACATATTACTCTTTTTTGAATTATGGTTTTCTCAGGGTATATGCCCATAGTGGGATTGCTGGGTCATATGGTAGTTCTATTTTTAGTTTTTTAAGGAACGTCCGTACTGTTCTCCATAGTGGCTGTATCAAATTACATTCCCACCAACAGTGCAAGAGGGTTCCCTTTTCTCCACACCCTCTCTACAATTTACTGTTTGTAGATTTTTTGATGATGGCCATTCTGACCGGTGTGAGGTGATACCTCATTGTAGTTTTCATTTGCATTTCTCTAACGATTAGTGATGCTGAGCATTCTTTCATGTGTTTGATGACAATGTGTATATCTTCTTTGGAGACATGTCTATTTAAGTCTTCTGTGCATTTTTGGATTGGGTTGTTTGTTTTTTTAATACTGAGCTGCTTGTATATTTTGGAGATTAATCCTTTGTCAGTTGCTTCATTTGCAAATATTTTCTCCCTTTCTGAGGGTTGTCTTTTTGTCTTGTTTATGGTTTCCTTTGCTGTGCAAAAGCTTTTAAGTTTCATTAAGTCCCATTTGTTTATTTTTGTTTTTATTTCCATTTCTCTAGGAGGTGGGTCTAAAAGGATCTTGCTGTGATTTATGAAAGAGGGTTCTGCCCATGTTTTCCTCTAAGAGTTTTATAGTGTCTGTCCTTACATTTAGGTCTTTAATCCATTTTGAGTTTATTTTTGTGTATGGTGTTAGGGGGGATTCTAATTTCATTCTTTTACATGTAGCTGTCCAGTTTTCCCAGCCCCACTTATTGAAGAGGCTGTCTTTTCTCCATTGTATATTCTTGCCTCCTTTATCAAAGATAAGGGGAACATATGTGCATGGGTATATGTCTGCGCTTTCGATCCTGTTCCATTGATCTACCTTTCTGTTTTTGTGCCAGTACCATACTGTCTTGATTACTGTAGCTTTGTAGTATAGTCTGAAGTCCAGGAGCCGGATTCCTCCAGCTCCGTTTTTCTTTCTCAAGATTGCTTTGGCTATTAAGGGTCTTTTGTGTTTCCATACAAATTGTGCAATTTTTTGTTCTAGTTCTGTGAAAAATGCCATTGGTAGTTTAATAGGGATTGCATTGAATCTGTAGATTGCTTTGGGTAGTATAGTCATTTTCATAATGTTGATTCTTCCCATCCAAGAATATGGTATAACTCTACATCTGTTGTTATCATCTTTAATTTCTTTCATCAGTGTCTTATAGTTTTCTGCATAGAGGTCTTTTGCCTCCTTAGGTAGGTTTATTCCTAGTTATTTTATTCATTTTGTTGCAATGGTAAATGGGAGTGTTTCCTTAATTTCTCTTTCAGATTTTTCATCATTAGTGTATAGGAATGCAAGAGATTTCTGTGCATTAATTTTGTATCCTGCTACTTCAAGCTAGCTACTTCAAACTAGCTCTAGTAGTTTTCTGGTAGCATCTTTAGGGTACTCTATGCATAGTATAATGTCATCTGCAAGCAGTGACAGTTTTACTTCTTTTCCAATTTGGATTCCTTTTTTTTCTCTGATTGCTGTGGCTGAAACTTCCAAAACTATATTGAATAAGAGTGGTGAGAGTGGGCAACCTTGTCTTTTTCCTGATCTTAGTGGAAATGGTTTCAGTTTTTCACCATTGAGAACAATGTTGGCTGTGGGTTTGTCATATATAGCCTTTATTATGTTGAGGTAAGTTCCCTCTATGCCTACCTTCTGGAGTGTTTTTATCATAAATGGGTTTTGAATTTTGTCAAAAGCTTTTTCTGCACCTATTGAGATTATTATATGGTTTTATCCTTCAATTTGTGAATACAGTGTATTAAATTGATTGATTTGTGTATATTGAAGAATCCTTGCATTCCTGGGATAAACCCCACTTGATCATGGTGCGTGATCCTTTTAATGTGCTGTTGGATTCTGTTTGCTAGTATTTTATTGAGGATTTTTGCATCTATATTCATCAGTGATATTGGCCTGTAGTTTTCTCTCTTTGTGACATCTTTGTCTGGTTTTGGTATCAGAGGGATGGTGGCCTCGTAGAATGGGTTTGGGAGTGTTCCTCCCTCTGCAATATTTTGATAAAGTTACGTGTTAGCTCTTCTCTAAATGTTTGATAGAATTCACTTGTGAAGCCATCTGGTCCTGAGCTTTTGTTAGTTGGAAGATTTCTAATCATAGATTCAATTTCAGTGCTTGTGATTCATCTGTTTATATTTTCTATTTCTTCCTGGTTCAGTCTCGGAAGGTTTTACTTTTCTAAGAATTTGTCCATTGCTTCCAGGTTGTCCATTTTATTGGCATATAGTTGCTTGTAGTAATCTCTCCTGATCCTTTGTATTTCTGCATTGTCAGTTGTCACTTCTCCTTTTGTATTTCTAATTCTGTTGATTTGAGTGTTCTCCCTTTTTTTCTTGATGAGTCTGGCTAATGGTTTATCAATTTTGTTTATCTTCTCAAAGAACCAGCTTTTAGTTTTATTGATCTTTGCTACTGTGTCCTTCATTTCTTTTTCATTTATTTCTGATCTGATTTTTATGATCTTTCCTTCTGCTAACCTTGGAGTTTTTTGTTCTTCTTTCTCTACTTGCTTTAAGTGTAAGGTTAGGTTGTTTATTTTAGATTTATCTTGTTTCTTGAGGTAGGTTTGTATTGCTATAATATTCCCTCTTAGAACTCCTTTTGCTTCATCCCATAGGTTTTGGGTCATCGTGTTTTCATTGTCATTTGTCTCTAGGTATTTTTTGATTTCCTCTTTGATTTCTTCAGTGATCTCCTGGTTATTTAGTAATGTATTGTTTAGCCTCCATGTGTTTGTACTTTTTCCATTTTTTTTTCCTGTAATTGATACCTAGTCTCATAGTTTTGTTGTTGGAAAAGATACTTGACGGGATTTCAAATTTCTTAAATTTACCAAGACCTGATTTGTGACCCAAGATATGATCTATCCTGGAGAATGTTCCATGAGCACTTGAGAATAAAGTATATTCTGTTGTTTTTGGATGGAAAGTCCTATAAATATCAATTAAGTCCATCTTGCTTAATGTATCATTTAAAGTTTGTGTTTCCTTATTTATTTTCATTTTGGATGATCTGTCCATTGGTGAAAATGGGGTGTTCAAGTCCCCTACTATTATTGTGTTACTGTCAATTTCGCCTTTTATGGCTGTTAGCATTTGCCTTATGTATGGAGGTGCTCCTATGTTGGGTGCATAAATATTTACAATTGTTATATCTTCTTGGATTGATCCCTTGATCATTACGTAGTGTCCTTCTTTGTCTCTTGTAATAGTCTTTATTTTAAAGTCTATTTTTTCTGATAGGTGAATTGCTACTCCAGCTTTCTTTTTATTTCCATTTTCATGGAATATCTTTTTCCATCCCCTCATTTTCAGTCTGTATGTGTCCCTAGGTCTGAAGTGAGTCTCTTGTAGACAGCATATGTACGGGTCTTGTTTTTGTATCCATTCAGCCAGTCTATGTCTTTTGGTTGGAGCATTTAATCCATTTAAGGTAATTATCGATATGTACGTTCTTTTTACCATTTTTTAAATTGTCTTGAGTTTGTTATTGTACATCTTTTCCTTCTCTGTTTCCTGCCTAGAGAAGTTCCTTTAGTATTTGTTGTAAAACTAGTTTGGTGGTGCTGTATTCTCTTAGCTTTTGCTTGTCTGTAAAGGTTTTAATTTCTCTGTCGAATCTGAATGAGATCCTTGCTGGGTCGAGTAATCTTGGTTGTAGGTTTTTCCCTTTCACCTCTTTAAATATGTCCTGCCACTCCCTCTGGCTTGCAGAGTTTCTGCTGAAAGATCAGCTGTTAACCTTATGGGGATTCCCTTGTATGTTATTTGTTGCTTTTCCCTTGCTGCTTTTAATATTTTTTCTTTGTATTTAATTTTTGATAGTTTGATTAATATGTGTCTTGGCATGTTTCTCCTTGGATTTATCCTCTGTGGGACTCTCTGTGCTTCCTGGACTTGATTCACTATTTTCTTTCCCATATTAGGAAAGCTTTCAACTATAATCTCTTCAAATATTTTCTCAGTCCCTTTCTTTTTTTCTTCTTCTTCTGGGACCCCTATAATTTGGATGTTGGTGCTTTTAATGTTGTCCCATAGGTATCTGAGACTGTCCTCAATTCTTTTCATTATTTCTTCATTCTGCTCTGCAATAGTTATTTCTACTATTTTATCTTCCAGTTCACTTATCCATCTGTTCTTCTGCCTCAGTTATTCTCTATGTATTCCTTCTAGAGAATTTTAAATTTCATTTATCATGTTGTTCATCATTATTTTTTTGCTCTTTAGTTCTTTTAGGTCCTTGTTAAATGTTTCTTATATTTTGTCCATTTTGTTTCCAAGATTTTGAATCACCTTTACTATCATTACTCTGAATTCTTTTTCAGGTAGACTGCCTATATCTTCTTCATTTGTTTGGTGTGGATGGTTTTTACCTTGCTCCTTCATCTGCTGCATATTTCTGTTTTCTCATTTTGCTTAACTCACTGTGTTTGGGGTCTCCTTTGTGCAGGCTGCAAGTTTGTAGTTCCTGTTGTTTTTGTGTCTGCCCCCAGTGGGTAAGGCTGGTTCAGTGAGTTGTGTAGGTTTCCTGGTGGTGGGGACTGGTGCCTGTGTTCTGGTGGGTGAGGCTGGCTCTTGTCTTTCTGGTGGGGAGGACTGCATCCAGTGGTGTGTTTTGGGGTGTCTATGACCTTATTATGATTTTAAGCAGCCTCTCTTCTAATGGGTGGGGCTGTGTTCCTGTCTTGCTAGTTGTTTGTCATGGGGTGTCCAGCACTGTAGCTTTCTGGTCGTTTAGTGGAGCTCGGTCTTAGCTTTGAGACGTAGATCTCTGGGAGAGCTCTCGCTGATTGATTATTACATGGGGCTGGAGGCCTCTGGTGGCCCAGTGTCCTGAACTCAGCTCTCCCACCTCAGAACCTCTGTCCTGACACCCGGCTGGAACACCAAGACCCTGCCAGCCACACGGCTGCGGGCCGATGGGGGAGGCAGGTGGAAGGACTGAGGATGCTGAGCAAGAGCATAGTGGGAGGTGGGAGTTGGGAGATGAGAGAGCGAGTGGCCATTGCAGACAGTCCAGGCTCTTGCTCTCTCCTTCGACTCCCCGCCAGAGCCCAACCGTGTTCAAACATCATATTTTTGACACAATGTTTCAAATTCTTTATCTTATTTGTTATATAATTCTGATTAAGTTGGTAAATTATTAGCTCAGTTTTACAGATAAACACATTATGCATTACTGTGTTTGCTAGGCAGAATTTTAAGATGATTCCCAATAACTCACACCCTCCTTATAACCCCTTCACCTTGACAGTGGGCAAAAATATGATGCAGTTTCACTCCTGTGATTAGGCTACTTTATATGGCAAAGGTGAAGGAATTTTGCAGATATAACTAGTGTTCCAAATACATTGATTTAGAGTTAATCAAAAAGTAGATTATCCTGGGTGGTCCTAACATATATAGCTAAGATACTCTCTTGATTTTTAAAAAAATTTTAAAAAATACATTTATTTATCTTATTTATTTATTTTTGGCTGTGTTGGGTCTTCATTGTCGTGTGAGGGATTTCTCCAGTTGCAGTGAACAGGGGCTACTCTTCATTGAGGTGCACAATCTTCTCGTTGTGGTGGCTTCTCTTGTTGTGGAGCATGGGCTTTGCACTCACAGGCTTCAGTAGTTGTGGCACATGGGCTCAGTAGTTGTGGCTCATAGGCTGTAGAGCACAGGCTCAGTAGTTGGGGCACATGGGCTTAGTTGTTCCTCGGCATGTGGGATCTTCCTGGACCAGGGCTCAAACCCATGTCCCCTGCATTGGCAGATGGATTCTTAACCACTGCATCACCAGGGAAGCCCTTTTGTTGGTTTTAGAGAAACAAAATGCCATGTTGTAGAGAGGGTCACCTGGCAGAGAATGATGGACAGCCTCTACCTGAGGAGGGCTTCAGTCCTACAACCACAAGAAACTGAATTCTGCCAACTACCTTGAATGAGCTTGAAAGAGGACCTCAATCCTCAGATGAGATCACAGTATTTTGAGGCACGATACAAAAGTCTCAGCTAAGCTGTGTGTGAACTCCTGACCCACAGAAACTGCAAGATAAAAAATGTTTGGTGTTTTAAGCCACTAAGTTTATGAAACACAGCAAACAGTCTGTAAAACAGGAAGTCTGTAATTCAGGAAGGTGAAAGTATAACTAAGTATCTCAGTATGAATAAGAAACAGAACCATCTCTTGAATCCAGTTCTGACTAATGTCAAAGCAAGTGTGCTTCATGGTTATACTATAGGCTTTCATTTAGATCGATATAATGTATATTTCTTAATTTACCACATAAATATTATTTGCTGAGTTTTATTACACTTAGCTTAGGAATAAAACTCCTTAAAAAAAAGTATACTTAGAACTAAATCTTCGCTTTCATTTTCTTAGCAAATTCTGTAGAATCCAATTCTCCCAAGTAGAAAGACTAAATGAAAAAGCATGTGTATTTTAAAACCGTTTACCCTATTCCTAATATTGGTATGACTGACAACCCCACTGGAACTGAGTTCAATTACTTTCTAGAATATGCTAGGACTAAAATGTATATTATATCAAAACTATAATTGAAAAATCTGTATTTGTAAGAAAATAATTTTACAGGAATCAGGAAAATATAACCATAATTAACTCTGCACAAAAAGTACTTTAAAACCTTTTTGTGAAAGGTACTGGAAAACCAAAAACCTATCCCTTAGCTTCCTAAAGGACATGTACCAATCCCAGAGTAAAGTGTGGCAGTCTATTAATGACCTTTCCTAATTGTTGGAATGTAACCACAGGCAAAAATAAACTCTGTAGACAATCTGAAAATTCTGTCAGAACAAAAATTCTAATCTCTGTGCCTGTAAGAAATTTGAATCACATCTAACAGGTTTTTCTAACACCTGTTTTTCCTTGGTTTTGCCTGTCTCTTACTGGTGGAATACAATTAAGAAGAGGGAAGGTCAAGGGAGAATTGCCAGATTGAATTAAAGAAAAACATAATGAACCTCCTAATTGAAACCAGATTAGCATACCTTGCACAAAAAATGGAATCTAATATGTCTTAGTAAGAAATGGTTTACATGAGAGAAATAGAAACTTCTAAAGTCTACTATATTAAAAAAAAAAGGAACTGTGGGTCACTAAAATGATGAAGCATCTCATATCTCACAGAACCTAATATTAGGCAGGAAATATACCTAAAATTTATAAGGAATCAAAAATATTAATTAAGTTCTTTATTGCAGGTCTTCAACAGTTTATTACTTCTCCTTACTGACCCTCCCTTTCTGAAGAGCCACTGTTCCTACTTTGATGTGCTATGATCATCCACCACCCAGAGCTCCATGATCACAGATTTGCTTGACATGGGTCAACTAGGGTCTCTGTGACATGATTTCAAATTCCCAAGAGTATTAAGTTGATGTGACTTGAGGCAAGAACTCAACCTAAATTTTTTTTTTCTGCTTTTTCCTCCCCCACAACCAGTCTCCTCCCCAGAATGGCACCAACCTGATTCGCATGGTTCTGGACCAAGTCTCGTGAGATCATGGTCTCAACCTTGCTTCTTACAAGGCCGATCACGAGGTTGAAGGTCACATTTCTGCCTCCACTGGGTAGAACAGACAACCAATAAGGAGCCAAGACAGTTGCCTGGAATTCATATTTACTCTTAGAATGCATTTCCTTTAAAAAACTTACAAACTCTTCATCTTAGGTTTTTTGTTTTTTTTTTTTAATTTTCCCCCTGGTGAAGATGAAAGAGAAAAGAATGATTTTTTTTCCAACTTAAAAAAATAATAATTATAGATTCATGGGAGGTTGCAAGAAAATATACAAGGAAGACTGGTGTGCCTTTCTCCCAGCCTTCCCCAATGCTAACATCTCACACCACTATAGTACAATATTAAAAACAAAAAATTGACATTGATAAGATCCAGACTTTTCTCAAAATCCATCATATTTACATGCACTCATTTGTGTTTGTTTATGTATTTGTATAGCTCTTTGAAATTTTAACATGGGAGTAGCCTTGTATAACCACCACCACAATCAAAATATTCAACAGTACTGTCATCACAGAATTCCCTCTTACCCCTTTCAGTCACACTCATCCTTAGCCCCTATGCCTAATTCCTAGCAACCAATAATATCTTCTCCATCATTATAATTGTTATTTATGAGTTTTATGAAAATGGAATCATGTAGTATGTATCATTTTGAAATATGCTTTTTTATTCAGCATAATTTCCTTAGGATTGTGTAACCTTGTTATATCAATAGTTTGGTCCTAAATATAGTTGAGTAGTACTCCATGGTATAGATGTACCGAAATTTGTTTAACCATTCACCCATTGAAGTACCTCTGAGTATTTTCCAGTTTGGGGCTATTATGAATAAAGCCGCTAATACATCCATGTGTACCTGTATGAAAATAATAATCTTCATTTCTCTGGACTATGTGCCTAAAAGTGAAATTTCTGTGTCATACTGTAACATTATTTTTAGTTCTAAAACTAACTTCCAAACTATTTCCAAGTGCCTATATCATTTTACATTTTCACCAGCAATGTATGAATGATGTAACATTTGGTGTTATCACAATTTCTCATTTTATCCATTCTGATATGTGCATAATGATATCTAACTGTGGCTTTAATTTATATTTTCCTAATGAATAATGTGCTAAACATCTTTTCCTGTGTTTATTTTCCATCTGTCTGTCCTCTTTGATGAAATGTCTATGCATGTCTTTTGCCCATATTATAGTTTGATTGTTGTTCTTTTACTGGTGAGGTTTTATTTTTGTTCTTTTTTTTACTGGTGAGTTTTGAGAGTTCTTTATATATACTAAATACAAGACTTTTGTTGAATATTTTCTTTGCAATATATTTCTCCAAGTCTGTAGCTTGTTTTTTTATCCTTTTAACATAAGGTGATTCACAGATGAAAAATTTTTATTGTTGATGAGTTCAAATTTATCAGTGGTTAGTTTATGGATTATGGATTATCCTTTGATGTTGAGTCTAATAATTCTTTGTCTAGGCAAAGACTCTGGAGATTTTCTCCATATTCCTCAACCTCATAAAGAGTATCCAAGGGATACCTACTGATAACATCCTATGTAACGGTGAAAGACTAAATGTTTTCTCTCTAAGATCAGGGAAAAGAGAGGATTCTGCTCATGCAACTCTTGTTCAATATAGTACTAGAAGTTATAGCCACTGCAATAAGTCACGAAAAAGAAAAAAATGAATACAATTTAGAAAGAAAATAAAATTGCCTCTATTTGCAGATGACATGAGGGTCAACATAAAAAAACTAAGGAACTATTATTCTAAAATTTATATGGAAAATGAAAAGTCCAAGAATAGCCAAAAATTTTTGAAAAAGAAGAGCCATGTGTTAAGAATCATTCTTCCCAATGTTAAGATTTACAATATAGCTGTAGTAATGAAGATAGTGGGTACTGGTGGTGGGATAGATACAGAGATTAATAGAGCAGAATAGAGAACCCAGAGATAGAGCCACACAAATATGCCCAATTAATTTTTGACAAAGATGCAAAGGCATTTTAATGGACAAGAGATAGCTTTTTCAATAAATGGTGCTGGTCCATTCACACACACACACGCTCACACACACATGACCTTGACCTAAACTTCACACTTAATACAAACTTAATTCATATCATAGATGTGTAAAGTGGAAAATTATGAATCTTCTAGATGATTTTTTTTAACCTATCAAAGTCTAAAATTGCTTGCATATGGATACAGTTAAGAAATAGAATAGATTGCTTTCAACAGAGTCAGAGTATTTTAAGCTGTTTTGAACAGGTGCCTCCACATTTAAAAATTGCAAAGGATGTTAGTAAACCCCTCTTTAAAAGAGGAAACATAAAATAAGCTAATCCTTTGAAACGTGAATATTCTAATCAGAGAAACATTCCTGATTGTGACTCAGTGATAATTTTCCCCTTACTCTTTCTTAATTTTTCTTGGAAATGTCCAGTAGGTCAGGAATAAACTAGAACCATGATAGGTAAATGGTTTCCTTTGCCACAACTAATCTATGTAGAAAAATATGAAACAACAGTTGTGTCATGGTAGAAGAGCATTAGCAGATTGAACAGTAAAATTTCCCAAGATTGAAAATATACAGCTTTGATATGTGTCTCCAAAGAACAGATAGAACCAAGAAGGATAGGATGGTATACACTGAAGTTCTGTATAAACTCAATTTCAATAAATTTTTAGTTTCTGAAGGGCACAAAGTAAAGAGACAGGGGGAGTACACTGGGAGTGAATAGTGTAAACCACAGCTGTGCCATGTAGGCACTCTAATCTTTGGCAAATCATTAAACTTCTTTAATTCTTAGTTTCCTTATTTAATATATAGAAATGTAGTATTTAACTCATAAACTTGTGAAGATTAGTGAGTTGTGCAAAGGGCTGGCACCTGGTTGGCACTCAGTGAATAGAAGTTATAGGTATTGATAATATTGTTATTAAAATCCAAAGAAAATCATATTTTAAATCTGTTACCATAAAAAACCTATTAAGAAGCTACCATAAGGGTGATTTTAATTGTCACCTTTTCTCTCTTTGCTTGCCCTCTAGCTGACTGCTACTTACCCACATGCCTATAACAAGTTTAATTTTAAAACTTAAATTTCTCTCTCTGTTGCTCAAGGTGTAAGAACTGACTAATTTCTGACCTCTCCTGGCCATGAAAATTCTATGATGCCATTTTCAGCTTTTCTTAAATTAATATTTATCAGCTTTGCAAAGCCCTGGAGTATATGCTTCCCGAAGACTTTGCTCTGATTACCACAAAATGCCAACCCCCAATAAGAGCATCATATCCTCTCCTTTATGCCATTGCTATTCGCTTGATAACAATTTTCTTTTTAAACAATAGAATGAAATCCTGACATATCCTTTAACATATCACTTGACCCCATGTACTTGACATTAATGAATCCATCTGCTTATTCAGGAAGTTGAAAAACATGGGGCTCCTTTAAGTATATTTTCTTTACACAGGCATCTCTTCACGTGATTCTCAAATGTTCTTCACATAGATAGGCGGAAGAAAGAAATTGTGTACCTGGTTCCTTCATTCATTCAATAAATATTGAGAATCAACATTTATCCAAAACTGAACTGTACATAAGAGATAATAATGAGCAATACATTGAGATATCTAGTCTCCTAATGTAGGTATTACTTCTCTATTATTTATGTCACATTAACTCCACAAACTTAGCTCCCTAAAATAACACAGTTTTATTATTTCAGTGGGTGTGTGTAAGGAGTCTAGACATGGCATTTCTTGGTGCTCTGCTTCAGGGTCTAATCTGAAAGCTGATGCCAAGGTGTGGTGAGTCTCCCCTCAAAGCTTCAGTGGCAAAGGATCCACTTAAAAGATGACTTAGCTATTGACAAAATTCACTTCCTCACAGACTGTGGGACTGAGGGCTTCAGTTTCTTGTTGGTTGTTGACAGTGATGACACACAGTTCATTGTCACAAAGATCTCTTCATAAGGAAACTCACAATATAGCTGCTTATTTCCTCAAATCCAGTGAGAGAGATACTACTGGCAAGACAAAAGTCACAATTTTATATAGCCTAATCACGAAAGTGACACCAATCACCTTTGCCATGTTCTGTTGGGAAGAAGTGAGCCACAAGTCTTGCCCACACTCAACAGGGGAGGAATATACAAGGTGGAAATACCAGGAGATGTAAAAAATTGAGGAGCATTTTGGAATTTGTCCACCAGAGTATAAGATCCATAGACATTTATAAAGATAAGTGGGCTATTACAATATAGTTTCACATCCAACCTATTTAATAATCTCAATTACCCTGATATCTAGGTATTATTATCTCATTTAACAGATGAGGACACAGAACTTCAGTGTTATATCTACTCAATTAACAGCCAGTAAAGTCAGTATTTGAACTTAGGTTAGGTTTATTTAGAGCTCTAGCTGTGCTCTTAAAACAATGGTAATAAAAGAGTATATTCCTAGAAATCCTATGGATGTTACAAAGATAACAGACAATGTAAAATATTTTATGGCAATAAATTCAAGTTATTAAAAAATTGGAAAACTTCTTGAAAACAAAATTTACTGAAAATTAAGCAAGGAAACACAGAAAAACTAAGTATCATATAGTGGTTGAAGAAATTGAATGTATAATTTAAAACACTTACATGATAAAAGTTGTAGACCTGCATGATTTAACTAGTGAATTCTATCACACATTTATGAAATAAATAATATTAGTCATAGATAAATATTTTCAGAAAATAGAAAGGAGGAAATATTCAAAACTTATTTTATTACTACAGAATAACTCAAGATCCTTAACATTTGAAAACCAACCAATGCAATTCACCACACTAACAGAATAAAAGAAAATATCCACATGATCATGTCAATAGGTTAAAAAAAAAAGCATTTGACAAAATTCAACATTAATGATAAAAAGTCAACAAACTAAAAATAAAAGGAAATATCCTCTTTTTGACAAAGGGCATCTACAAAAAAATCTACAGTTAACATCATACTTAATGGTGAAATATTAAAAATTTTCCTATTAAGATTTGGAGCAAAGTAAGCATGTCAGCTCTGAACACTTCCAGTTAACACTATATAGTATGTCTTATCCAGTTCAATAAAGCAGGAAATAAATATACTTGTTGGAAAAGAAGAAACAAAACCGTTTTATTTTCAGTTGATATAATTGTGGTGATAAAAAAATAACCTACCCAAGAATTATTAGAACTAATAAAAAATTCAGCAAAATATCAGTCAATTTACAGTCAGAATACAGTCAATATACAAAGATCTATTGTGTATTTATATGCTATCAATTAGAAAATAATATTTCTAAAAGTGACGTAAAATATCAAAAATCATAAAATCTTAGGAATAATTTTAACAAAAAAATTGTGTAAGACCTGCACACTAGAAACTACAAAATATTGTTGATAAGATTTAAAGAAGATCTAAGTAAATGGAGACATATAGCATGTTTATTGATTGGAAAATTCAATATTTTCCAGATATTAGTCATTGCCGAATTGATGAATGGAGTCTATGCAATACTAATCAATATCTCAACTTGTTTTTGGTGGAAATTGTAAAGCGGATTCTAAATTGGTATTGAAAAATCAAAGGGCCTAAAATACTCAATGCAATTTTTAAAGAGCAGGCAAAGTCGAGGATTTACACTTCCTGATATCGTTTCACTAATTAAGACCATGCGGTATTGGCATTAAATATAGACATATAGGTCACTGGAACAGAATAGAAATTCCAGAAATAAAACCACACTTACAAAGACAAATGATTTTTGATGAAGTTACAAAGGGAAAAAGAAAGGGTTTTCAACAAATGCTGCTGAATAAATTGGATAAATTTATTCATAAAATAAATTTGGTTCCACTATTCATATCATATATAGAAATTTGTTTGAAGCAGATGAAATGTACACATAAAAGCTAAAAGTGCAAAGTTTCTAGAATAAAATAAAGGGGACCTTGCAAACTTGGGTGAGGCAAATAATTTCTATGATACAAAAATCACTAAACTAGTAATAAAAGAAAAAATATTTTAAAATACATTTCATTAAAATAAAACATTTATTCCTTCTAGGAAACCACTAAGATTATGAAAAAGGCAGAGCCTGAGAGAAGTGAATCATGATATATATTTCTGACAAAAGACTTGTGTCCAGAATATATAAATATTCTAACATTTTAGAAATCAATGTAAGAAATGAATAATATTGCTTTTAAAGGGGCAAATTAAATAAAAAAATAATCACTTTCCAAAACAAGAGATATAAATTGCCATTAAGCACCAAAAAAAAAAAAAAGTCCTCAAAATCATTAGCAAAATGAAAAGGAAAACCATAATAAGATGACATTTCACAATTACTGGAATGACTAACATTTAAAAAAAAATTGTTACCGAATATTAGCAAAGACCTGTATTGACAAA
The DNA here is from genome assembly GCF_003031525.2 of Neophocaena asiaeorientalis asiaeorientalis. NCBI lineage: Eukaryota > Metazoa > Chordata > Mammalia > Artiodactyla > Phocoenidae > Neophocaena > Neophocaena asiaeorientalis. The sequence continues at coordinate 569,229 of NW_020172476.1, forward strand.
TATGTAGAGCAACTAGAACCCTCATACACTGTTGGTTAGAGTGTAAAATAATTCAGATGTTTTTGAAAGCTGTTGTGCAGTGCCCTATCATGGTTAGCAGCCTCTAAGATAATTCCCAGTGATCTCCATTACCTTGAGTTTCATGCCCTTGTGTAATCCCTCACCTTCAGTGTAGCCTGGACCTGGTGTCTTGCTTCCGAAGAATAGAATACAGCAAAAAGGATGAGATGTCATTTTCAAGATATGGTAGCTGCAACAGTGTTCTGGAACCTATGAGCTTGAAGTTTATATTCACATTTCTCCTTTGCTTTGTGTCACCTCAAATTTCCCTTCAACTAAGATGTTTTCTATGTGATATCCACCATAGCAGTAGTTGGAGAACTAAATAGATGGCAGGTTTTCTTTACCTTGGTTCATGGTGCCAAACTCTCTTTCAGGGTGCCCCTTTGAAAGTACTTAACTTTTTCTGACATCAGTTGGAACACCTAGGAACTGTTACATTAATATCTCAATCTAGTGAGGCTGCTTATAAACAAATTAAAGATTGTATGGCCAAGAATTTTTACTATTATTCCAATTTCTGCTGGGGCTTGGAGTCAGAAAATGAGAAATACTTTACTCTCTGGCTTTGTACTAAATTTATTATAATATAAAATTCTTCCCTAATAATCAACCCACATCTGGCCATTTTTGCAGCTTGATTCACACAGGAACCCAATGTGATCACATCAAAATATAAATAAATAAATAAAAGGAAAAAGAGGGAAATCTAGTGCTTCTATACTTTTATTTTCTTCCTGTCTTCATTCTGATCTATATCTATATTCAATTCTAGACTAATTGACCTTCAACTTGGAACCTGTTCCCTTTGAACATGGTGTTTTGGAAACTGATCTACTTGGTATATGAATTTCCCCTTTATCTTTGGACTGTGACTTATGTCTCCAAGTTCTCAGCAACCCCTGTTGCCAATCCTAGGAAGGATTCTTAAGTTAGATATTAATGTATTCCAAATACTGTATGACACATGACCTATACTAAAAAATTTTTTTAATTAGTGTTTTATTATTTATCAAGAAATTCAAATTTAGCCGGATACCCTCTTTGTTAGCTAAATCTGGCAACTCTACCTATATGGGACTTGGTGTTATGGGAGAATCAACACTAACAAATATGAATATCAACTTAGATTTGATCCCAAGAAACTTAGCTCTCCTTCTGTGCTCCCATAGTTACACCTAAGTGGACCAAAGGATGAATAGAATGAGTCAGTCCAAATTTCACAGATTTTTTGTACCTTAAGCAAATGAAAGTCTTCAGAAACTCAGCATAGCACAGAGCATATAGATCTCTAATCCAGGAAGAAAACAAAAACAAAAAACCCAGGGAAATATATCCATTAGAGGGCACTGACCTCATCTTAGCTATGCCCCATTATCAAATGGCCCAGAGCAGTTGTTCCTAAACAGTGGAGATAAGAGTGGCAGAATTGGTTTGAGAATATTGTGAATTCCTGTGGGCACTAGTCTACAAATAGGATAGAGATTATGCGTTACATATATCTTTTAATTTGTGTATAAATGTTGTAATAAATGCAATATTAAATCATGAAGACATACTGGATTTATCAGAGAATTTTCTTCTTCTTTGAGTTTTGTTCAGGAATTATGTCATGTGTCTACTCAATTTGTTTTTCTCGAAAGCTTCTGATAATCGAACAAGTTAAGTACCATTTGCCTAAAGTTATTCAAAGAGGTAAATATACATGTTCAACTATGTAAATATCACTTTTTAGGGTTTAGGTTCAACCAAGACATTGACTGTCCAGGAAAGTGAGAGAAGGATTCATCTGCACTACTAAGAAATAATGCATAAAGTGAAATTTGTTTTCAAAGGAATATAAAACAGCCATTTAAACATGGGAGGCACAGGATGGGATTGCATCTGCTTCCCATTGCTCTTTCCTTTTATAAGAAACTCCACTGCAGCAAACACAGAATGGGGACATCAGAGGAAGAAATGAGAGGGCGTTTGGCTCTAAAGCTTTGGCCAGCTACACTCTTACTTTAAAAAAAGAAACTGGGGCAGACAGCAATCATAATAAAGAGAGAGCAAAATATAAAGCAAGCTTCTTTTTAAAAAAAAGAACTGCACTACACTGGAAAGATACAGATGAAATCAATTCTGAGCAGCAGCTGAATTCACTTTGCACAAACTCCTATTCAAAGCCAGGTTTGCCAATCATACTAGATAACTGAAAAAGAGACATGATTGTTTCATAAAAAACTGCCTCCCCCCACCCCAATTTCATCAAGACCATCTACATTTATAAGGTTGGGTAGGGGAGACTTCTGGTTGTTTATGTCATGGTGATAATTCTACATGTGTCTACAGTGTCTCTTTGTGTGTCCAAATTATCTCTTCTAAGGACACCAGGCAGTCAGATTGGGTTAGGGCCCATCCTAAAGGCCTCATGTTTACTTAACCACTCTTTAAAGGCTCTATATCCAAATATAGTCATATTCTTTCCAATCTTGATTCCTTTTATTTCTTTTTCTTGTCTAATTGCCCTACATGAAGGCTCCAGTATAATGAGGAATAGAATTGGTGAGATTCTATTCTTTTGTGTTTCTTTTGATCTTTCCAGTTTTTCACCATTGTGTGTGATGTTAGTTGTGAGTTTTTCATAGATGTCCCTTATCAAATTGAAGTTCCTTTGTATACATATTTTTTTGAGTTCTAATCAAGAGATGGTACTGATTTTTTATGTTTTTTTTCTACTGCATTTATAGAGATGATTATGTGGTGTGTTTGTGTGTATTTTCTGTTGATAAGGTATATTACACTAATTGATTTTCTGATATTAGACAAACCTTGCACTCCTGGGATAGGCCACTTGGTCATGGTGTATAATTTTTTAATACACTGCTGGATTCAGTTAGCTAGTATTTTGTTTAGGATTTAGTGTCCATATTAATAATAATTAGTAGTTTTTTAAAATGTTTTTTAAAGTCTTTATTGAATTTGTTACAATATTGCTTTTTGTTTTATGTTTCTGGCTTTTTTTTGGCTACGAGGCATGTGGGATCCTAGTTTATGTCACCAGGGATCAAACCCATACTCCTTGCACTGGAAGGCAAAGTCTTAAACACTGGACTGCCAGGGAAGTCCCTGTAGTTTTCTTTTCTTGTAATGTTTTTATTCAAATTTTTGCCAGGGTAATACTGACCTCGTAAGACGATTTGGGCAGTGCTCCCTCTTATTCTATTTGAGAAGAAACAACATTAATCATTTTTGAAATTGATGAAATTCAACTGTGAAACAATCTGGGCCTGCGCTTTACTTTTTGGATAGCTTTTGGTTAGTAATTCAGTCCCTTAAATTGTTATAGGTGTATTCACGTTGTTTATTTCTTATTCTATTAGTTTTGATAATTTGTGCTTTCCAGGAACTCGTGTCATCTAGGTTGTCTAATATCTTGATATACAATCTTTCATAATATTCTTTTAATCCTTTGTATTTCTGTAATGTTGATAGTAAGTCTCCTCTTTCATTTCTGGTTCCAGTAGTTTGAGTTGTCTTTCTTTTTTCTTGGTCACTCTAGCTAAAGTATTTTCAGTTGTATTGAACTTTACAAAGAACAAGCTTTTGGTTTTATTGATTTTCTTTATTGTTTTTATAATATCTAGTCCATCAATTTCTGCTCTAATCTTTATTATTTCCTCCTTTCAGTTTCTTTAATTTAAGTTTTCTCTCCTTTTTCCTAAGGTGGAAGGTTAGATTGAGATATTTCTTCTTTATTAACAGAGACATTGAGGAACCAAGATGGTTGAGTAGAAGGACGTGCTCTCACTCCCTCTTGCGAGAACACCAGAATCACAACTAGCTGCTGGACAATCATTGACAGGAAGACATTGGAGCTCACCAAAAATGATACCCCACATCCAAAGACAAAGAAGAAGACACAGTGAGACGGTAGGAGGGGCTCAATCACAGTAAAATCAAATCCCATAACTGCTGGGTGGGTGACTCTCAGACTGGAGAACACTTATACCACAGAAGTCCACCCACTGGAGTGAAGGTTCTGAGCCCCAAGTCAGGGTCCCAACCTGCGGGTCTGGCAATAGGAGGAGGAATTCCTAGAGAATCAGACTTTGAAGGCTAGTGGGATTTGAATGCAGGACTTCAACAGGACTGGGGGAAACAGAGACTCCACTCTTGGAGGGCACACACAAAGTAGTGTGTGCATCGGGACCCAGGGGAAGGAGCAGTGACCCCAGGGGAGACTGAACCAGACCTACCTGCTAGTGTTGGAGGGTCTCCTGCAGAGGGGCACGGTGGCTGTGGCTCACCATGGGAACGAGGACACTGGCAGCAGAAGTTCTGGGAAGTACTCCTTGGCATGAGCCCTCCCTGAGTCCCCCATTAGCCCCACCAAAGAGCCTGGGTAGCCTCCACTGTTGGGTGGCTTCAGGCCAAACAACCAACAGGGAGGGAACCCAGCCCCACCCATCAGCAGTCAAGTGGATTAAAGTTTTACTGAGCTCTGCCCACCAGAGCAACACTCAGCTCTACCCACCACCAGTCCCTCCCATCAGGAAACTTGCACAAGCCTCTTAGATAGACTCAACCACCAGAGGGAAGAGAGCAAAAGCAAGAAGAACTACAATCCTGCAGCCTGTGGAACAAAACCCACATTCACAGAAAAATAGACAAGATGAAAAGGCAGGGGACTATGTACCAGAAGGAGGAACAAGATAAAACCCCAGAAAACCAACTAAATGAAGTGGAGATAGACAAACTTCCAAAAAAGACTTCAGAATAATGATAGTGAAGATGATCCAGGACCTCGGAAAAAGAATGGAGGCAAAGATCAAGAAGATGCAGAAATGTTTAACAAAGACCTAGAAGAATTAAAGAACAAACGAACAGAGATGAACAATACACTAGCTGAAATGAAAACTACACTAGAAGGAATCAATAGCAGCATAACTGAGGCAGAAGAATGGATAAGTGACCTAGAAGACAGGATGGTAGAATTCACTGCTGTGTAACAGAAAAGAAAAAACAATAAAAAGAAATGAAGACAGCCTAAGAGACCTCTGGGACAACATAAAACGCAACAACATTCACATTAGAGGGGTCCAGAAGGAGAAGAGAGAAACAACCCAAGAAAATATTTGAAGAGACTATAGTCAGAAACTTCCCTAACATGGGAAAGGAAATAGCCACCCAAGTCCAGGAAGCACAGAGAGTGCCAAACAGGATAAAACCAAGGAGAAACACTCTGAGACACACAGTAATCAAACTGGCAAAAATTAAAGACAAAGAAAAATTATTGAAAACAAGGGAAAAATGACAAATAACATACAAGGGATCTCCCATAAGGTTAACAGCTGAGTTCTCAGCAGAAACTCTACAAGCCAGAAAGGAGTGGCATGATATACTTAAAGTGATGAAAGGGAAGAACCTACAACCAAGATTACTCTACCCAGCAAGGATTTCATTCAGATTCGATGGAGAAATCAAAAGCTTTACAGACAAGCAAAAGCTAAGAGAATTCAGCATCACCAAACCAGCTCTACAAAAAATGCTAAAGGAACTTCTCTAAGTGGGAAACACAAGAGAAGAAAAGGACCTACAAAACAAGCCCAAAACAGTTAAGAAAATGGTCATAGGAACATAAATATCGATAATTACCTTAAACGTGAATGGATTAAATGCTCCAAGCAAAATACACAGCTTGCTGAAAGGATAAAAAAACAAGACCCATCTATGTGCTGTCTATAAGAGACCCACTTCAGACCTAGGGACACATACAGACTGAAAGTGAGGGGATGGAAAAAGATATTCTATGCAAATGGAAATCAAAAGAAAGCTGGAGTAGCAATACTCATTTCAGGTAAAATAGACTTTAAAATAAAGAATGTTACAAGAGACAAGGAAGGACACTACATAATGATCAAGGGATCAATACAAGAAGAAGATATAACAATTATAAATATAAATGTACCCAACATAGGAGCACCTCAATATATAAGGCAACTGCTAACAGCTATAAAAGAGGAAATCGGCAGTAACACAATAGTGGGGGACTTTAAAACCTCACACCAATGGACAGAACATCCAAAATGAAAATAAATAAGGAAAGAGAAGCTTTAAATGACACAAGAGACCAGATAGATTTAATTGATATTTATAGGACAATCCATCCAAAAACAGCAATTACACTATCTTCTCAAATGCGCATGGAACATTCTACAAGATAGATCACATCTTGGGTCACAAATCAAGCCACAGTAAATTTAAGAAAATTGAAATCATATCAAGCATCTTTTCAGACCACAACACTATGAGATTAGAAATCAATTACAGGGAAAAACGTGTAAAAAACTCAAACACGTGGAGACTAAACAATACGTTACTAAATAACCAAGAGATCACTGAAGATGTCAAAGAGGAAATCAAAAAATACCTAGAGACAAATGACAATGAAAACAGGACGATCCAAAACCTATGGGATGCAGCAAAAGCAGTTGTAAAAGGGAAGTTTATAGCTATAGAAGCGTACCTCAAGAAACAAGAAAAATCTCAAATAAACAATCTAATGTTACACCTAAAATAACTAGAGAAAGAAGAACAAACAAAACCCAAAGTTAGCAGAAGGAAAGAAATCATAAAGATCCGAGCAGAAATAAATAGAATAGAAACAAAGAAAACATTAGCAAAGATCAATAAAACTGAAAGCTGGCTCCTTGAGAAGATAAACTAAATTGATAAACCATTAGCCAGACTCATCAAGAAAAGGAGGAAGAGGACTCAAATCAATAAAATTAGAAATGAAAAAGGAGAAGTTACAACAGACACCGCAGAAATACAAAGCATCCTAAGAGATTACTACAAGTAACTTTATGCCAATAAAATAGACAACCTGGCAGAAATGGAAAGATTCTTAGAAACGTATAACCTTCCAAGACTGAACCAGGAAGAAATAGAAAATATGAACAGGCCAATCACAAGTAATGAAATTGAAACTGTGATTAAAAATCTTACAACAAACAAAAGTCCAGGACCAGATGGCTTCACAGGTGAATTCGATCAAATATTTAGAGAAGAGCTAACACCCATCCTTCTTAAACTCTTCCAAAATTTGCAAGGAAGGAACACTCCCAAACTAATTCTATGAGGCAACCATCACCCTAATACCAAAAGCAGACAAAGGTACTACAAAAAAAGAATCTCCAAAGATGACATACAGATGGCCAAGAAGTACAATAAAAGCTGCTCAACATCACCAATTATTAGATAAGTGCAAATCGAAACTACAGTGAAGGATCATGTCACACCAGTTAGATGGGCATCATCAGAAAATGTACAAACAGCTAATGCTGGAGAGGGTGTGCAGAAAAGGGAGCCCTCTTGCACTACATCTCAGTAGATACAGAAAAAGCTTTTGATAAAATTCAACACCCATTTATAATTAAAACTCTCCAGAAAGTGAGCATAGCGGGAACCTACCTCAACATAATAAAGGCCATAAATGACACACCCATGGCAAGCATCATTTTCAATGGTGAAAAACTGAAAGCATTTCCTCAAGATCAGGAACAAGACAAGGATGTCCTCAGATCGTATGTTAATGCATATATGTAGAACCTAGAAAATGGTACAGATGAACCGGTTTGCAAAGCAGAAACTGAGACACAGGAGTAGAGAAAAAAATGTGGACACTAAGCGGGGAAAGCGGTGGGGGTGGGATGAATTGGGAGATTGGGATTGACATGTATACACTGATGTGTATAAAATCAATGTCTAATAGGAACCTGCTGTATAAAAAAGTCAATAAAATTAAACTGTAAAATAAATAAAATTTAAAACAAATTTCAAAAAAAAAAAAATAAGCAAATTACTTTCTTTGGCTGGAGGCAGGAGATGTGGCAGAGATTCCAGGAGTGAGAAGGACCTGATGCACTGCAGTTGGCTCTGATCTAGGCTCCCTGCATAAGGATGGGGAGCCCTCAGGTTGCTCAGGGCAGCCCCAGCTGACAGCCAGCAAGAAAGCAGAGATTCAGTCCATAACTGCAAGGAAGCCAATTCCACCAACAACCTGAATGAACCTGGAATCAGATTCACCCCCAGATCCTGCAGAGAGGAGTGCAGCCCTGTTCATCAGGCATTAGGCCATCTCCAACTTCCCTCTGACTTATATATGGGACCAGACTAGGCCACTTTGGCATAAGGATGATTTTGAGCTGGAGGCAGATGAGAATCAACAAATGCAGAAGGATGCCTTCCTGGAACCTCCCTTACCTTACTTAAAGCAGAAACGTCTGAAAAATGGGTACTGCCATGTATCCCCTCTCCTGGGAGAGCTTTTGGCCACAAAGAAGATGGAAGCTCTGGGCCAAGATGGACCTGCACAAACCAACATTACTCCATTAGTTTCCCTGTATATTTACCTTCCCACAGTTTGCTACTCTTGAAAGCTTAAATCCCTTTTCCTTTCTCTTCTCACTTCTCCAAAGATTTATTATTCTTTTCTTAAGTTGCTGGGGGCTTCCCTGGTGGCACAGTGGTTAAAAATCTGCCTGCCAATGTAGGGGACACGTGTTCGAGCCCTGGTCCGGGAAGATCCCATATGCGGTGGAGCAACTAAGCCCGTGCGCCACAACTACTGAGCCTGCACTCTAGAGCCCACGAGCCACAATTACTGAAGCCTGCGTGCCTAGAGCCCATGCTCCACAAGAGAAGCCACTGCAATGAGAAGCCCGCGCACCACAACGAAGAGTAGCCCCTGCTCGCCACAACCAGAGAAAGCCCGTGTGCAGCAACAAAGAACCAAAGCAGCCAAAAATAAATAAATAAAATACATTTATTAAAAAACAACCAAAACACAAAAAAACATAGACATTTAGCTATAAATTTCTCTCTAAGCCCTGCCTTAGCTGTGTCCTATAAGTTTGGTATGACATGATTTTATTTTCATTTATTTCAAACTATTTTATAATTTTTCTTTTTATTTCTTCTTTGACCCATTTGATTATTGGAAACTGGACATTTTAGAACATATATTTTAGCAACTCTGACTCTCCTCCCACCTTCAAGTGCTTATTAATAGTATTTGCTTGTTAAATGTTTAGTGACTGGATGGATTATTTTGGTGCAATCTACCATCCACTTATCTCCACAGACATGGTGTGAAGCATCCCTGTTGGTTGCATTTGCCTAGAGCTTAGCCTCAGAAACAGGTAGTTAGAGGCAGGATAAGAAAGGTTGATATCCTGCCCCTCCCCCTGAAAGAGAGAATTCTTTGTTCTTGGTTATACCAGTCTGGATTGGAGACTTTACCTCACTGAACTGGGAGGGAGGAGTGAGGGTTTGGGTGTTTGTTCAAACACAACATATTCTCACAGTCCTTATGAAGATTTAGCAGATTTTCTTGAGCAAATGCTTATTTATTTCCTGTATGCCCTTGGGACCATTTATAGAGAGTGAGATAAATATATATATTCATGTTTTACCAGTTCTGCTGGACAGAGGGTCCAAGGATCTCCTTACACTCTCATGCTTGAAATCAACGCTGCTGAATTTTTTTTTTAATTTAGATATTTCAATGTGAATTCACATTTATTCTTATGAAGATAGGGAAGAATAAGAGTATTAATAATAATAAGAGCACTTATTCTTAAACACTGTGTATGTGGAAACATTATTCATATACTATGCATACTTATCAACACTATTAGGTAAGTATTGCTATTTCTATTTTACAAATAAAGAAATCAAAGATGAGAAAATATTTTAACCAAAGTCATTTAAGAGTCCATGGAAGAATCGTAATATACTCAAGTCTCTCACTTTAATGCCATTGTGTGTAATTAATTATCTGACTTGTAGACAGTGTAGGGGAGCAAAATTTTCCATCCCAAAATGTGTCTCTTTGAAATGAGTATTAATTTAGTTTGATTATCTTTTAAGAACTAGAAGACCAAGGGAATTTTTTTTTTTAACTTCTCCATTGGCTACCTAAAGAAGAAGGCCTATTTCCATAATGGAGCTATCAACAGAGATATCTGAAAAGAATATGAATTAAGTGTGGTGAGGCAAACTCAGCAGGGCCTACAGGTCAGAGTCCACTCTGTGTTCCGTTGTCTCTGCATGGCCCAGCAAACACTTGTATACCAAACATTTGCTTTTCTATCTCCATGTGAATTACCTTCCCCCCCTTTAAAGTCCCACACCACTACCCCCAACATCTTTTTTTGTCTTTAGCTGAAGATGGCATTTAAGGTGAGGGCTTTGGACATTTTGGTGAGTTACTTAGTTTTCCTGAGTCTCTCCCATATATATATATATGCTATTAAATTTATGTTTGAATTTTTTCCTGTTAATCTGTCTCATGTCAATTTAATTCTTAGATCAACCAGAAGAACTTAAGAGGGTAGAGGAAAATGTCTTCCTCCCTGACAGTCGGTGTAGCTGACAGGATTCAACTTTACTGTCTGGATACTATTCACCCCAAGGCTGCTGCAGCTTAAGTGATCCTGGGACAACTGGCAAAAGTAGGCAGAAGGTGAGAATTTGTACCATGTTAGTCAGTCTCTTGGAATTCTGCCTGCAGGGTCTGTTGGAAACAACAGTCCTTTTTCTCTTTTTAAAAATTAAAGTAGCAAGAAATATTTGTAAAGCTGATGCAGAATACTTGGCCTCTGTTCACCAGTGCTGAATCGAATCTCGAGACAGAGTTTTGGGTGAAGTGGAAAAGAATAGCTTTATTGCTTTGCCAGGCAAAGGGGGACACAGTGGGCTTGTGCCCTCAAAACCATTGTGTCCCAACCCCGGGGGCATTTGGTGAGGAGTTTTATAGCAGTGGTTCAAGGGTGAGGTTGCTGATTAGGATCAGGGTGTGTGTACTCCTCTAATCTGGCCTCAGGTGGTCTCCTGGTGAGCTTTTGTGGTTCTATCAAACTGTGACCTTCTCTCTGGAATGAAGAATGCCTCATCAAGTAGTTAACATCTTCCATTGTTGGGGGGTTTTAGTTCTGCAGAAAAGCTCAAAGATATAGTTCTGTGTATCCCTTGAGGTGGAACCAGGACCCTGTCCCAAGGCTGCACTTTTGTTTCTTGACTGCTCCTCCGTCATCTCCACATTCCCTCCCTTTCCTGATTAGCAATTGTTTGAACCTGCCCTTTGGAATTCAGGGAAGGTCATGCAGGCTGAAGCCTATTTCCTACAAACAGGAACCAGGAGACACAGAAAGGCTTCCATGCCCTGGAGCCCCACAGGGTCTTGTTCAGTTTCAGAGCTAGTTCCTTGGACTTAGCCACTCTTGGGGAATTTGCTAGTATACTCTTGGCAATTGATCCGTTTCTTCCCAGAGATGGTTGCTGTTTTTCTTTGTCTCCATTTATTGTATTTTTTGTCATAAGAAGGAAATTTCATAGGGTCAGACACAGGCATAGGTCCTATATTCCTATTGTCTGGGCCAGCTCTGCAGACTGGTGAGTTTGCAGGTCTCATCACACTGACATCTGTTTAAACCAACTTTTCTGTGGATTAATACCCACAAGTAAAAGCTATTGTTACGAGATGTCTTGGAAGCCAAAGCCGCAAAATTGGTGGGCAACTCTCAAGCATTTAAGACATTAGGGTGATTACCACCTCAAGGTGGCACCCATGAAAGGATAAGTTAGTCATGGAATGGGTTATATTGACACTATATCACCCACCAACCTCAAGAAAATTTCCATGCAGTGAGGTTTTCTGTAAAACATCACACAGTCTCCAGCCCTGCAGCACATTCCTCTTAGGTATTAATTTGGCTGCAAGAAAACTTACTTTGGCTAAATCTGTTAAAGTGCATATGTATGGTCAGGCCACTCAAGATGGCTGTTCTCTTGCTCCCTGTACGTCCCCTGCCTGACCAATGCCTGATTCACCTGTATCTTACACACATGACTGACCTTCCTACATACTTGCCCCAGGCCCCAGCTAGTGATTGTTCTTATCAAAGGGGTGGTGAAGGCAGTGCCCTTCAACTGGTCATTAAACCATTGATGTCTCTGTTGCTGACTTCAGGCTCTTTCTTTGGCCTTGAAGCTGGGCAAGCACAGGCCTTATAGGCCTGTGGGGTGTAGCCCAACAGCATATAAGAAGAAAAAAAAAAAAAGATGAGGTTTTTTTCTTCTATATTTTTATATGTTCTGAGAGCTTGGTTTCTTAACCAGTGAGAAAATTCTCTCTGGGCTCTGCCATCCTGAAGGTGTACCTGCTGGTGTGCATTTGGCAGCTAGTCAAATAGACTAGGATTCCAAGCAGCTGTAGCTGGTTGCTCAGAAGCATACAGAACAACCTGCACTTGTGACTGGCATCTCTTTGTCCCGCTGTGCCAGCTCTTAGAGGAGTTTGTCCTAAGGGGTCCCAGTCCATAAGGGGCTTTTGTCATCTCAATCCTCATTGCTTGGTTAGTGCTGGCACTATGCCATCCTTACTGCCCGTGCAACAAAGGTCTTTGCTTTCTTAGTCTATTTTTTGGAGTAAACTTCTGGATCTTGTGAGGGCTACATCCTTTGCAGCCTTTTGTGGGATGCCTCTTTTGTCCATGTTTAAGCCATAAAAGAGCTTATTGGTTTGAGTCACTAGTAAGATTCTACTTGTCAATGGCCAAGAGGATGGATCCTTTGAATTGGAAAAACTTCTAAATTGGTAAATTTTTAAAGAACTCTCATCACAAACAAACAGCTGATTTATTGGTGCCTATGGAAAGACAAAATTAAAAGGTAGATGCAAAGAAATACAATGACTAACTTTAAGAACGGCCGTAATTTAAAAAATGGTTCAGGAAAACTTATGGAATGTATCTGAAAAACTTGTTATAAACTTAAGACAGATCTTCACAAACAGCTCGTATTTAGACAAACTTCATGCCCGCTGTTGTGTAAGCCACTCAGAAAGTTTACCTGAATACCCAAAGTCATCATCAGAGCCATTCAAACTACAAACCAGGAAAATCTGTCAGATTGTCACTGCCTGCCCTCACTCTATCTGAAAATGTTTTGAGCCTGATATCTAGAAATTTTCTCTAATAGTAGCTCTCAGGACTCAGATACTGAGTTTATAATTTGTTCTAAACTTTAACCTTGGTTTTTATTTTGTCTCCATAGAAATGCCTCTTATTAATTATCTGATTGCTTGCACCTTATAAGCCTAACTTCGACACCCCTGTATCACTACCTCCTAAAATGAACTTAGCTGGACTGCTGTATTGTCAGGACGAAGAGACTAGTTCAATGAGATGGAACAATCTAGGAATTCAGCTTCTTGTTTTGAATTTTATTTTATTTGTATACAGCAGGTTCTTATTAGTTATCTATGTTATACATATTAGTGTATACATGTCAATCCCAATCTTCCAGTTCATCCCACCCCCACCACCACCCCCAGCTTTCCCGCCTTAGTGTCCATATATTTGTTCTCTACATCTGTGTCTCTATTTCTGCCCTGCAAACTGGTTCATCTGTACCATTTTTCTAGATTAGGAATTCAGTTCTGATAGTAAAACTTCTTGGAGAAGTTTCAAAGTCAGGACTGTCGCGGAGCGAAATTTGTCACCCCAAAATGTGTCTCTTTGACATGAGGATTAATTAAAGCTGATTATTTTTAAGAAATAGAAGACTCAGGAAATCTTTCTTTTTATCTCCCCCATAGCTCCCTAAGGAATTTAGATAAAGATTTCGAGTTGTCACCAGAGATATCTGCAAAGAATATGGGCTAAGAGGGGTGGAGGACACTCATCAAGGCTTAGAGATCAGTGTCCCAGCAAACACTGTTTAGCAAACATTTGTTTTTCCATCTCCATGTGAATTACCTTCCTTACCTTTGAAGTCCCACACCGATACCTGCAGCAACATCCTCCTTTGTCTTTAGCTGAAGGTGGTATACAAGGTCAGGGCTTTGGTCATTTGGGTGAGCTACTCAGTTTTCCTGGGTCGCTCTCATGTATACATGTTATTAAACTTTTGTTTGATTTTCTCCTACTAATATGCCTCATGTCAATTTAATTCTTAGACCAGCCAGAACTTAGAAGAGGAGTAGGGAAAAACTTCTTCCTCTGAAATATTAGTATAAAAACTTGAATAATAAGTAGGATAACTAAGCTATCTAAGGTGACCAGAAATCAAACAAAAAAATTAGATTCTGAAATCAGGCTTTGAATTATTTGCCCAGAGGACTTTCACTTAAACTTTAGTTGATTTATGTACACATATTTTCTAAAGCATCACTGAAGAACCAAACTTGTTTGGTGCAACTTCACAGGATAGGGTTACCCTACTACCTTATATTATCTTTAGTTGAAATCAGACAAAGAACCTATCATTCACGAAACACCTTGAGTTTGCCAGGCACTATGAGGAGAAATTTCATACACATCATTCCACTTATCTTTTTCAGTAAGGTAAGTTTTGTGGCCCCCATTATTTTAGATGAGAGAATAGACCCCCTGCGGTATGTGGTTAAAGAATGTTTCCTGCAAGGCTGTTATTGCTATGAGGACAAAGCCTGCGTCTGTTCAGAGTTTTACCCCACTTACTTAGCAAACAGTTTTGTTCACAATCACCTGTGATGGTGTGATTTCTTTGGGGTTTTGAGTCCTACTCATCTTGTGCAAAACTCATAGGACTTCAGCTATGTTAAATATTTCAAAATGGAGTCACAGTGGCCAATATTAACATCCACATTAGTTGTTTTGAAGTGTCTGGTATAGAATTGGGAGGGTTTTAGAGTGATAAATTAGGAGTGTTACTTTAGATAAGAAATTTGTTTGGCAACATTGGTAGAAAGACTTCACTGGAACAGAAGGAGCAAATGATAGGAACAAGACCCCCCGCCCCACCCTGGGGATTAGCATAATGCCCTACTGACGCACTCCTTAAAGTGAGACCACTTAGTCCAGAGGCTTGAAGGCCCTTTGCTGGAGGACCTGACATTCTGCAGCTGAGAGCTATTCCAGATGGATGATGCCACAGGCCCTCTTAGAACAGAAGGCGACTTCCTACCACACACTCATCACGAGACCCATTGCCAGACAAGAGATTGCACTTGTGCTGAGACACCTCTTCTTGGACATCTCTTTGGGGTGGTTGGTTGGTTAGCCCCTTTTCTATTTTCCCTACTTTAGTCTGTGGGGTGTGCTAATTGTGTTCAGTAAAACAGGTGTAAATTGAATATCTGCTATGCTATAGATGCTATTGCCAATCCCGTGTTTCGTACCTGGCCTTACTGTTGGGCCCTGTGATAACATAACCATTCAATAAATGTTTGTTGAACTGAGTTGAATTGAATTGAATAACACATGTTCAAGTCATATGATAGGGTTTGAATGGAGCCAGAATTCAACCTTAGGTGTTTGAATCTAAAAGTTAAACTTTATAGCCTGTAAAACTTAGTATAATATCTAAATATTTTTTATACTTTCTATTTTGACCTTAAGAGTAAAAATTAATCTAAAAGAATGGTTAAAAAAAACAATTTCTAACAAACGTCATACACACTCAGACTTACAACAATTTTGAATTAAAATGGCAACAAAAGAACAAACAGAAGGAGCAAAAAAATCTCCACAAAACAAAATTAAGGGGGCAGGAAAAATAAACCTTAAAGGTAACAAACCAGAAAGTAAAACAGAGCTGGGTATTGGACATGCAGATAAAGCATCAAGAACTGTTTTCTTATATAATATGATTAACATATAAAAAGAAGTTAGAAAAGATATAATGTTTAGGTTCATCCATTCATTCAGCAAATATTTAAAATGCTTATTATGTGGCAATGGTCCCTCCTTGAGGAGTTCCTCTTCCCATGGAGGAGAAAGACACAATGAATTGTGTACATCATATTCACAGCTGAGAGCTCTGGTACATGCATGCTATTATGGGAGGGTGAGAAAATGCAAAGGCAGGGCACTTGATGATGTGGGGAAAGTATAGAAGAAGGCTCGGCAGCAGAGATGCTGCTCCAGGTGATGAGAAAATGGTTAGACAGAGAAGGGAGGGTATGTCCCAGTCTGAGAGAACACATTTTAAAAAGGAGTAGAGATCAAAGAGAGAATGGCATATTAAGACATTCTTAAGTTTGTTAGTTTTCTGTGGCTGAGTCACCAAGTCAAATATAGTTGAGTGATTGGAGATAAAAGCTGAAGAGGGAAGGAAGAGGATCCAGCTTACCTGGTCTGGAGATCTGGAAATCTGAGCAAACTGAACTCAAAGCAGGGGAAGAGTGCCATCTATTGAGTCTCAGCTTCTACTTGCTGCAACCCATCTGAATCTTTCACTGTGCCTGTAGTCTGACCTTCCCAATCTTCCACAAGCCTAACAAGCGTAGAATTTTGTTAACCAAAGTGTGCTTTGCTTATGCCATTCTTCATGGGCCATATTTATGTGGCTGTTTTTCAAACTCTCACTTAATAATGACAAGTATAAAACAGTTGAAAAACCTCCATAAGGTTTCACATCCATAGAAACTGTTGTATATCTTTTTAAAGTAGATCTTGCTTGATTTCCTTTTTTCTTCTTTTGACAGTGGCACAAAAATCCTGTTCACAAAAATGGTGAGTATTTTTGAAAGTGCCTGCTCACTTTGTAAGTGAACTTTGAAACATGCCTGAGACATTACTCTTTTCTTGTCGAGTTCGCTTATGCTTGATATCCTTGCAAAGTCATTTTGAGTCTGTTCTCATAACTCAGTTTGGAAGTAAGAAAATTTTGTAGTACCTTAATTCTTTTGCTAAGAGAAAGACAGGGGGAATTTTTTTACTATAATCAGAAACCTCAGATATGACTATCTCCTTTCACCTTTTCAGATATCTAAATCTTCCACCACTGTCATGACCATTGTATGTTACCTAACATGATTTCAGTTGTTATTCTATCAGTATTTCACTCTACTTTTCATAGATTGCCATTTGTTTGCCCCCAGAATTCACGTTGAAAATTAGCTTTGTAAAATAATATTTGCTTGAAAATACTTATGAAGGAAAATTAAGCTCCCACTATTAATATTATTATTAATGATATTATTATCATTATTATAGGGGTGGTGGTACTAATTATTAAGGGATAGTGAAGCTGGTAGTTTTTGAATGAGATTAGACGTTCTGATGGATGAACATGTACAGGAGAAAAGTAACAAGGAGAAAAAGCAAAACAAAGCTCTTATCAATTTGTCACAATTGTGAACAGATTTCTGCTGGGCAGTCTGAACGCATTCACCTAAACAAAAGGACATGACTGACAGATAAATAGAAACTTAATGCTCTTCTTAACGCCTCTTTTAAAGGAAAGCAAAATTGAGCACTTTTCAGAAAGCATAAAAGGAAAACAGCGGTAGAGTGTGCTTCCAGGAGTTTGAAAATGATTAGGGCCCTATTCTACTTCTTTATGAAAGCACTTGAACATTTGATTCTGAGGGTTTTATTCTATTGAATCTCAAAGCTTGTCTGTGGAATACCCTTTGATGGCGATTTACCAAAACACAATAGCCACTGAAAATTCAAAAGACTCAAGGAAGAAAATCTCAATTTATTTCTAAACTTTTAATTCAAAATAGGCACTTTGGAATAATTTACTTCGATTTTTAAATATATTTGGATTATCTTAATACCTTCCTTATTACCTACACAATAAATGCAAAAATCCGTAGCAAACTGCATAAGTGACTCCACTAGCATCTGACTAGCACTAAGCATCAGTTCATCCCAGTTTCTGGTGACTTATCTGTGTGAACCCACAAGTCTGGTCAGGATGGTGTTTTTGCTGCCTTATTAAGTTTACTCTTATTTCTATTTCTCTCCTACTATCCAAACTGGTATTTCTCCATACCTCTCTAAATGTGTGGGCTTTTGTGACATCTACGTATCTATCTCCTATCCCAATCTATCTATCTATCTATTTATCTATCTATCATCTATCTATCAACTGATATACACAATAAAATCTCATCTCCTCTTTGAATCCTTTTTTACTGCCCACTTGAAGGTAATCTCTTCTCTCTGAACTACCATAGCATTTATTGTTGGTTTTCTATTGATTCCTGCCTAGAAGCCTTTATTCAATGGTTCAAAATTAATAACAATAGTTTAGCTCCCATAAGTGACAGGTTCTTTTAATATATAAGTGGAACATGTATGAACCGTGCTTTTATTCTTTTTTTAATTTTTATTTTTTGCGGTACACGGGCCTCTCACTGTTGTGGCCTCTCCCGTTGCGGAGCACAGGCTCCAGATGCGCAGGCTCAGCGGCCATGGCTCACGGGCCCAGCAGCTCCGCGGCATGTGGGATCTTCCCGGACCGGGGCACGAACCCGTGTCCCCTGCATCAGCAGGCGGACTCTAACCACTGCGCCACCAGGGAAGCCTCCGTGCTTTTATTCTTGAGGGCAGTATCTTGATGGTAGTAATTGTTTTATATAGTAGATACTTGTAGTTTTTAGCACAAAACCGCATTCACATTAAACAGCAAATATTTATTATGTTAAAATTTAAGAGCCCTATTTTTCCTTTTCATTGTATATTCTATATTGAAATCAGAATGTGTTAAATCTTACAAAATGACATTGCATAATGGATTCTACAAGTTCACACACAGGCCAATTTTAATCTATTCCTAACCAAGATACTAGTTATGGGATGCTATGCTGTGAAGGCAACAATAACAAACTCCAAATATATTATAGCTCAAACTCAGTTAAAGTTTATTCTGCACTCATGTAGCATTCCAGGTTAGATATTCCTGGTCAGCAGGAGTACAGGATAAGGGGTAGTATGAACGTTGCTCCTCCGTGTGTACATTTAGGGACTTAGTCTGATTGAGGGTCTGTCATTTCATCACACGCCTACCTTAGTGGTAGGCTCTGTCTTAGTTAGCTAGAAGGGGAGGAAAAATTGTGGAGTTCTCAGCCATAAAAAAGAATGAAATCATGCCATCTTCAGCTACAAGGATGCACCTAGAGATTATCAGACTAAGTGAAGCAAGTCAGAAAGAGAAAGACGAATACCATATGATATCACTTATCTGTGGAATCTAAAATTTGACACAAATGAACTTATCTATGGAACAGAAATATCATTGACTTTCTGAAGATAGTGTGGATTCAATCCTCTTTCATGTTTTAAGTGTGGATTCAAAGCAAATCTTCATCATCATGTTCATCATCATCATACTAGGTAAATATCAAAAAATGTTTGAATTCTAAAGCAATTTTGAAAATTAAAATCGTAATTATCTTTCTTCTCAGTCTCCAATTGCTAACCAGTAAAGCAGGAAGAAAGGAGGAAAAATATTTCCATGTAATTACTAAGGATTTAAATATCATTACTCAGATTAAAAAAAAAAGAAACAAACTATTTTCAGTGAAATATTCTGAAAACTACTTAACCAAAATTTGTCCAAATAAACTAATTTAACTGTAAATCTGGTGGGAAAGTTTCAAATATTCCCTTTGTTTTTTTTTGTTTTTGTAGTTTAAGCAAGGATTGTCTTGTCCAACCTGAATTTTATTTAGGACATAACATTTTTTTCTGCATGAAACAATTCTTGTGAATGTAAATGCGACGTGGCTGATATTAACATATTCTAAATGCAATTATTTGACTACAGAGTTTTTTAAAAAAGCAGATATTTTCCAAGTCAAGTTTTCATTTTTATCAAGTAAGGTAATACCTCCCATCAAAGAAAGGTCTTTTTAGTTTTAAAAAATTTTTGTTGTAGACAAGAATCATCTTTGACAATCAAATGAACTGGAAAATTCTACCTATGACTTCCCATGAACACTTGGTGAAATTTTCATTATTGCAGTAACTAGCAAAATCTCTTGAATCCGGGAGGAAAGACACTTTTTTTTCCTTCATAGAACTAAAGTTAGTGATCAGCAAATTACCTTCTGAGATGAAATAAACAAGAATTAATATCAAATTCTGTGCTTTGACTCAAAAAATAAATTTCATATAAAAAGAATGGAGGAGATGCTGTTTAATTGCAGTGGATGTTAAGAAAAAAATCATTTAAGAATATAGGGGACTATAAGCTTAATATGAATCAAAATGATAGCATAACTGTTTTAAAAATGTAACTGTTGTTATCAACAGAAGATTGAATCTTTGCAAACTACATTTTGATAAATATTGCAACAATGCAATCATCTGTCTCATGAAATAATGAGTCACCTCCCCCTAAAGAATTCTAGAGGAAACTTTATGTTAATCTTTAGGAATAATACGTGAAGAAATCTTGTTTTAATCTTTAAAGTAGTTTTGTTCTAATATTTTAAGATTTGATATATTAGTTTGGTCTTGTTGGGGAGAAAGAAAGCTTTCCTCTGTCCTTCTAAATTCTTCTTGCTGGTCTAAGAATTAAATTGACATGAGACAGATTAACAGGAGAAATAAAAATTTAATTTTGTATGTACGGGAACCCCACAAATGTGAGAGGGTCAGAGACAAGCAGGTAAAATGAGGTACATATGCTACCCTGAGCTAAGGAATGGAATAGGGGCTTGGGGCTTCCAAGGACAGGAAGGTCATACACAGGATGAAAGGGAGAAGAGAAGATGTTAAGTGATTAGATATTTGCCATGCTATATTGATGGGGCTACTTAGATAAAAGTTATCTCCAGTAATAACTTTTTTGAGAAGAAAAATCCCCAATTTAAATTTTTCTAGGTAGTTAAGGTGAGTTTCTGTTGAACCAGCAGGGTCTCAATTGTCTTTACCTCAAACTATTTCTCATGCAAAAGTGGCACATTTTGGAGTGGTTCTGAACCCTACAATCTTTTGCATTTCTGTATGTCTTGCAAAAAAGGTAGTCTTCTCCTTTGTTTGAGACTATCTTTTCAAATATATTTGCATAGCAAAACATCTTTAGGAAGTAAAGTTAATATTTTCCTCCAGAGAAATGGGCAGACATGCTCAACTGTCCAGTATAAAAAAGATAATATTTTTCTGCAGGCAAAATCAAACATGCTCACTATCTGTTATAAAGGATTCAGGTTCCCTCAAGTCAGGATCCCCTTCTCTAATGCAGTTCTGTTGGAAATGGGCTTCAGGGAACTAACGTGAAAATAATCATCCTGTGCTCAGTATTGCTGTGAGTAATAAGTTGCTAACAATCTTCAACTCAGGAGTCAAGAGTCTTCTACCCATATCCACGGAACTATGGCAAGCTAGCTCGTTAGCTTGAATGACAGCTTCAGAGTTCTTTATGCTTACCTTGGCCAAAATTACACAGCAATGTCAAAATGCGCTCTTTTTAGATCAATGCCTATTGGGATATAAGGCCTAGTTATTGAGACACACCTATTGACTTAAAGCCCAAGGTCACTTTTTTAATGAAGATTTCCTGGACATCATGGAATTAGTCTTCAGTAAGTAAGTCTTTACAGTATTTTGTGCTTCTACAAGATAAAATATTGGTTATCTTGTATCCTTCTCAAAATAGGTTAGAATCTTAACAATGGCCTCAACATTTTTGATAGATTAATATAAATATAATAGCGTTGAGGTAGACTGGGACCAAGCAGGGATGATGCAGAGGAGAAAGACAGTGAGATCTGTTATAACAGAGGTCAACTGAGGCAGTACCTTCAATGGGTAGCAAATCCAATTCTCTCCATGGCTAAAGTCCCAATTCTTGAGCTCTTTTCTGGAGCATAGGTTCTGGAGTGGGAAGAGAGATGCTAAAATGTATACTGTCATCTTCTCTAGGAGCCTTTATTAATGTGCAGTAAAAACAAGGAAAAGGAAACAAGTTGGGGGCATAAAACTAGTCTCTCCAAGAACTCAGGTAACTGAAAATATTAGGAAGCCTCAAGAATTTCAGAAAGAGTGGACTAAAAAAGGAAACTGGTTCCTCTCCCAACCCTGCTCTTTACAAGATGGTGTTAGTTTTAGAAGTAGGAATCCATGTTCATAATACCCAGGTTGGCTGTGCTCACATTTTCTTCTAGAAATTGACAGGCTATGAAACATATACTTGGATTAATCATGCAAGTACGTTATCACAATACCTGTGCAACAGGTAGAATCGGTTCAAAGACTGACAGAGATTGTTTCCTTCGTATTGCCATTTCTGTGCCTAGGATAGAACAGACACCAAATATATGCCTACTGAATGACTGAGTTAATTTATATTTGCTTTGAAGAAAGGAATTTCATATGCCAATGAATGGAAATTGTTCCAGTTATATTAGCCCTGCCTGGAGCTAAATGTATTTTATTCATAATATAGATGCACATGTTACTATTGTAATAGAAAACATTGACTTCCATGCATAGCAACACAAAACTGACATTGTCATCTGAGCTCACACATAACCTGATATTCTAAAAGAAACAGGTTTTCATATTTAAAGTGCGATATTAACAGATATATATCAGAACTCTGGTGAGACAGTCTCTTTGAATATGTATGATATTTGTCTATTGTTGACATTTTATATTTATCTTTCTCGAAAAATCCATTAGCTTGCCATATTATCAGGGGAAAAATAGTCTTTCGACATTAAACAAATTTGCAGTATTAAGATAGGTATCATTGTAGTAAGGAATAAAAAATGAAGAAAAAGACAGTAGACAAGATTGCTTACAAGAGAGACAGATTCTTTGAAGATTTTATACTCTTGGTGCATAAATATTTGAGTAGCTCTCTAGTGAATATATATACATATATTCTATCTTATGGCTATATTCTCCAAGGTACAGCTATTCATCACTATTTCTTGGAAGTTAAATCTTATGAAAGATGATCTACATGAATACCTCGTTTCTTAGTGGAAAGTATGAAGATTTTCTCAAATTCTTAAGCTTTCTTGTCTGGAAAGACTATATTTTTCTCACTTTAATGTATACAATCTTTCCATGTTAGAAGTTTGAAAATAAAAATCAAAGAAATAGTGAGTCATCTATTGATAGGAATTCATGCTGTGAGATTTGTCGATTCATCCTCAGTTGCATACTACAGCACCTGAGATAATGTGTAATATGGAAACAAACCACAGGTAAGCATGGTATACATCTGAAGATCATGCATCACAAGTAAGGACTGGCCAAGGGAAGTATATTACTTCATCCTATCCTGACCACCGACCTTGCAGTGAAGGCATACTAATCCCTGTCTTACAAAAGAAGCAATTGAGGCCAAAGAAGGTTAAATACTTTATTCACGATTCCATGTGATGATTATAAAAGCTGTGACTTAAAAACCGAAGTTAATGTTCTTTTTACCAGATCAGAATACTTCTGTGAAGCTGTTCATGGACACTAACTATGCACCTAATGAGGGCATAAAGCCTCATGGTCTTCAGTCAGAGTATATGTTTGACTTTGCTACACTTAAATTACTGAGTTTTTAAAATCATGTTTATAAGAATGATACTAAGCTTCACACAGTATTGAAATTTTCATAAATTTACACAAATATTAACTACCACAACTGACTTCTTATCAACTCACACGTGCACAAGGAATTTCTGAGCCATTTGGTCTTTTTTCACTCTTGCAGAGTGAAATATTCTAGTTGAGAGTTTTGTCAATTATTTTGATTTTTAGAACTTATTTTTTAATTTTAGCTTACCCCAGCTTATCTCAAACCCTCATATTCTACCTTTTTCTGCCTACACACATAGACTTCTCCCTTGCCTGCCACAGGTTCTACTTACTTGTAGAGTGGTTTTGCTTGCATTATTTGTTGTATTTTTAACATATATCTCAAGTATATCACCACTGAAGAAATACTATCTATTTTTCAAGACTCAAAATAAATACTAGATGTCTTCATCATTTCCTGATTTCCCCAACTGAGCTTTTTTGTGCCATAAGTTATGGATACAACATAATGTAGTAAATGTTGTTGTTATGCTTCTGTTTTATTTATTTTTATTTTAAAATTTTATTTATTTACTTATTTTTATTGAAATATAGTTGATTTACAATGTGTTAATTTCAGGTGTACAGCAAACTGATTCAGTTTTTTATATATATATCTTCTTGTAATAACCATTATAGGTTATTAGAAGATCTTGAGTATAGTTCCCTGTGCTATATAGTAGATCCTTGTTGTTTATCTATTTTATATATAGTAGTCTGTATGTTTTAATCCCAACTCCTAATTTATACCCCCCTTTCCCCTTTGGTAACCATAAGTTTGTTTTCTATATCTGTGAGTCTATTTCTGTTTTGTAAGTAAGTTCATTTGTATCCTGTTTTTAGATTCCACATATAAGTGATATCATAAGATATTTGTCTTTCTCTGTCTGACTTCACTTAGTATGATAATCTCTAAGTCCATCTATGTTACTGCAAATGGCATTATCTCATTCTTTTTTATGGCTGAGTAATATTCCATTGTGTATACATGTTCCGCATCTTTATCCATTTATCTGTCGATGGGCCTTTAGGTTGCTTCTGTGTCTTGGCTATTGTAAATAGTGCTGCTATGCCTCAATATTAAATGTCCTCAGCTTTAACTCCAGTTTTGCCACTTACTAGTCACGTTGCCTTGGACAAATTTCTTAATTTTCTAAACCACACTCTCCCCTTCTGTTTAAGGTGAATGTTAATTTCTACTCTAACCAATTTACAGAACTGTTGTGAGGAACAAGTGGGGTAATTGTGTGATATTACGTTGAAGTAACATTAATGTTATCGTCTTGGCTAAGTAGTGAAAGGCTAAGCAGTAAAGGCTTGAAATTGAAAACCAGATGGAATCCTAGTCTGGCTGGAATGTTCTAACCATTTTCTGTGTGACCACTAATGAAGTTGGATACAGCCTGAATCTCAGTTCAATTGTCACTCTGCAGAAAAACTGCTAGTCATACACAGATCCACATTTTTCATCTGTCCATCTCACTCAGGGTTTTGAACATGGTAGATATTGAAACAGATATTGAACAGGAAAGCCCTGTGCTTTCAAAAGTCTCACAAATTACAGATTACTCATGTCCAAAAGTGATGATTCAGAATGTGGTGAGGATTTGAAAAGCAGAAGCTTTTAAGTCAAAACCAAATTGATTAACCTGTCAGCACAGATCGATGGATACAACAGGTTATTTCAAGTAATGTAACATTTCCTAACATGACTGAGCACCCATACTGTTGCTTCTATTTGGGTTCTAGCTCATGGTTATAAAGTTACATAAGAATTAACACCATCTTCACATGGTGCCTGAAGACTATTTTGCCATATTAAACAATTCATACTGCCTTTAAAAGTCTGTGTGTGTGTAAATATGTCTAGACATAATATGTGAGAAGTGTGATTCTAGTTCTTTCTCTACATCAGCAGCTAGCTGGTCACTGAACACTAGCATTGCCATTATTTGGTATACAAATATTTAACATTATTTAATTACATTTTTAAAAATAAAAACATTTCAGTCTTTAAATAATTTAACAGATTATTGGGGGCAAACATATGATAATGGTGATAACATGATTGGTTATGAAAAGGTATACAAGGAAGACTTTTGGCTAAAATCCAAAAGAACTCTTTGGTTATGAATCGCCCACAACTTGAATATTTTACTGGAGACAGAACATCAATTATGCCAGTAATGTTGACATCCTTTGGAACAATTCAGAGATTATATATGAGATTTTTCTGTATCTCTCTAAAGATGGAACATATCGATGAAACACATTTCAAATTTGACATGATGGGAATGCTGGCTGAATCTTTTTTTTAATGCAATTATATTAAATCTAGAGAAAATATAAGTTGTACTAGAAGAGCACAACAAAACAACTAAAGATTCCCCAAATAAAGAGCAAACCATGGTTAGCAGAAAAAATAAAATTTTGAATTTCTTTTATCCACAGGACTGTTTTTTGCTAGTAAAAAGTCTGGCAAATGCTTAACAACAGCAACAAAAAATCTCAAATAGCTATAAATTTATTATATCACATACTATATTGAATTACACACAATTTTTGGACTCTCCTCACTATACACAGTACTCCACTGAGTACATACATTACAAGATATAAGTTGCTCCCAGGGCTTATACTTTCCAGAGATAATATTGATGTTAATTTAAGAAGATATAAAATTTTATATCTTGTCAAAACAATACCAGATCTGGACAAGTTCCTATTTCCTGTCTTATATTGGCCAATTCTATGCTCTGCAACGGAAATTACTTTTCCTACTACCTGATTTATGTTCATATTTTCTTTGTTAAGTTGGCCTTGGGACATACTGTCAATGATATTTTTTGAAGTTTGTAAAATAATCATCATATAAAATCAAGCATGACATATTTAGAAAGACAGACCTCTCTTGATTGTTCTGATAGATTTCTTTCATCTCATTCTATTCTGGAGCAGTTACATTTAATTATCAGAAATCATAATTTAATATTGCCTAGAGCTACTACATACCTATAAATGTAACCTTACAACCATAAATTGGTCTTAAAAGAGAAAACAGTAAGAATCCATACTTTTTTTAGTGCTTTATGATTTACAAAGTACGTTCATCTACTCTCCAAGCTGACTCATGTAATTATCTAGTGAAATAGCACAGGTCATTTTATAGACAAGAATGGTGGAGATAAAAGATATTAAATGATTTCTTTGTCGTCGCTCAGAGCAAGAAATAAAAGAAGAAAACAATGTCTCTCTTGCTTTTAATAAGAATAGTTCTACTTATACGTTTACTAAAAGAAGGAAAATAAAGTAGCTTTTATCAACATGCAACTTTTGATGATATTTAGTCATTTGCTTATTTTGTTCATTTTAAAAATAAATTCTAATGATTCGTTTTAAGACTATAGTTTTTTATTCAACATCTATGAATATCTTAGCATTACAAAATGATCACTAAAATTCTGTGGGTATACAAAAACAGTGAGTGAAATGAAAGCTATATGCTTATCTAACATGAAGAGACAAAAGAAACGAACATTGACAAACATAAGTAAAAACAAAGTTTTTCTAGTAAAACTATCATCACCTGATGTTGGCCTTTTTAATTGAATTTTTCATAAATTAGACATAGGTGTACATGTATATATAGTTGTAGATATAGTTGCAGATGTAGATATAGATAGATATAGATACAGTTATAGTTGTGGATATAGTTGTAGATGTAGCTATACATATAGATGTAGCTATAGATATGGATATACTCTCTCCAGGGCTTCAATGGTGAACAAGGAAAGCTACTACCTTTGGTCTTATGGCTTTTTACATATCAGTTTTATTTTCTTGGCTGGTTCATACCTAAAATCTTATTGTATACTCAACTCTTTTAGGATTTCTTGCACAGGCATGCTTAATCACCGTAGTTCATCCATGCAGAACCA
This sequence comes from Neophocaena asiaeorientalis asiaeorientalis, assembly GCF_003031525.2. Taxonomy (NCBI): domain Eukaryota; kingdom Metazoa; phylum Chordata; class Mammalia; order Artiodactyla; family Phocoenidae; genus Neophocaena; species Neophocaena asiaeorientalis. The sequence goes on from NW_020172476.1 coordinate 596,581, forward strand.
ACATTTCTCATGAACCTACACACAACTCTAAATAGATTGCAGTGCAGATATACACTATAGTGGATCTGAACCAGATGAACATGGATTAAAATGCAGACTACTTCTTGTTGACTTACCTGTCTGAATCTCAGTTTCCTTATTTATGAAATATATAGTAATAATTATGTTTTATTATTGATGTAAAAATTAGAATTAATATGTTAAAATAACTTACCACAGAATCTGGTTTATAGTAGGTGTTCAGTTTTTATTAGCAAATAAAACTTGACAAAAGCTCCACTGCTCTTCAGTGTTTTTATTTTCTTACACCTTCTTATCTTTTGGTGATTGATATTTTTGGTGATATATATGTTTCATGCTTGATACATTTGGTGCTTATACAATAAGCTCCTTGAGGAGCTATGAGTTACTTATCTCAAATTCCCTCACATAGTCTAACCCAGGAGATTACTGGTGGTTAATGCTCAATAATTATTAATCTGACTGGATTTTATCTATTAAAGTGTATGAGAATGATAAGTAATACCTAATACAGACTAGGCAATCACTAAATATTTTGGGTATCAGTACAGGTCCTTGATTATGGTTATCATGTATCATAAATTCTACTTTTATTTAAACAAATAATGTTATTGGCTTAATAAGAAATACTTGATTTGGCAAGTCCATTATCTTCAACTTTAAATTTTGCTAACTTTACTAAAGTCTCAGTACCACCCAAAATTCATGAACTTATGTAATAATAATGATGATAATGTAATAATAATAATAGTAATGACAACAACAAAGACTACTTTTTATTCCAATGGAATTTTATTTATAAAGCACTTTGAAAACTTTAATCTCATAATGTCTCCAAAGTTTATGATGTAAGCCAGGCCAGGATGAAATAATTTATAAACCTCAGCACTGGAACTGTAATTTAGACTGTTTCCTTGCTCTCCCCCATTGGACTGTAACTTTTTCCCTATACTTTTGTGAATTTTGTCTTTAGGGTAGACTACCCATAGTTCCAGGTTTCCAATAAATTGAACGCATTACACCAAGGGTTGTTTGGAACACAAATTCTAAAAATAGAATTTGATGTTCAGCCCCAGCCTTCAGAGGAAATGTGAATAGCTGAGAATATTCAAAAAGCAGCTAAGTCATCTAACCCATGTGAAATCAAGTAGTCACGTAATCTGTAAGTCACTATACTGGTTTGTCATGCTTCCAAATTTGGTTGGTAAAGATACAATAAGCCGAAGTTGATTTTGATCATTTATTTCTCACAGCACAACACAGAGCAAAAGCTTCATTGTTTCCCCTTTCTTCCCAACTTCTGCTGAGAGGTGATAGATGACGCAGGTGGATGCTGCTCTTCGAGGTGTGTCTGTTTCACAGGTGAGGAACACTGAGCTTGGAAAGGGCTACTAGCAAACCTGCCTTACTTTTGTATAGGAGGAAGACATTACCTTCATTACACTGGAATGTAAGCAAATCTCCTCTAGAGAAAGGAAGGCGACTTTACCATCATGGAATAAAATAATCTGCTCTCTGACCCAGATGTAAACACTATGACTGATCAGTGCCCTTTGTTCAGAAAATGTTCAGAAATCCCAGAATTATCTCCCAAAATCCACAGCTCGATTTTAGGCAAAAACACTTCCTGAGCCACTCCAGACAAATTAGTATTAAAATTTTCAAAGACCAGGTGATCTCACATAGTTCTCTAGTACAGTGACAAAATGAATCTGTTGGATTGTTTTCAACAGCTCATAGTAGATGTTAAAAAATGTGATCATTGTAATCAATATGATTCAGTACTATTACAAGTATCAAAACAACAAAATTTACAATAGGCACTCCATAGGTCAAAGAGACAGAATCTAAAATAGGCACTTTATAGATCAAAGGGGGTAAAGAAAAAGGCAGTGCCGTTTGTTGGGCATCTATTTCTAACCAGTTTCATATTTGACTTTTTTTTCCTCTCACAAGAACTCTTTGAAGTATGATCCATTAACCCATCTGGCATATTAATAAACAAATGGGCAAAAATCTGGACTCAAATTAAATTATGTACATTACTCAAGATTACCTTGCTGCTAAAAAGCAAAAAACGATGTGTTTTCAGCTGTAGATCCTATACTTATCCCAGGCCATCATAGCTGCCAAGCTTATATCTATTAAGTTATTTGAATTAATTCAGTAAATAGCTTTATGGAAGAAACTGAAATAAAAATTTAAACGAGAACTGAACGATTGTAGTTTTAGACCATTTACAGGCATATCTTGGAGACATTGCAGGTTTGGTTTCCAGACCACTACAATAAAGCAAATATTGCAATAAAGCCAGTTTCCCAGTGTATATAAAATTGTGTTTACACTATACTGTAGTCTATTAGGTATGCAGTAGCATAATATCCAAAAAAACAATGTACACACCTTAATTTAAAAAATAGTTTATTGCTAAAAATGCTAACCGTCTTCTGACCCTTCAACAAGTCATAATCCTTTGCTGGTGGAGGGTCTTGTCTCAGTGTTGATGGCTGCTGACTGATCAGAGTGGTGGTTGCTGAAGGGCAGGGTGGCTATGGGAATTTCTTAAAATAGACAACAATGAAGTTTGCCACATTGATTGACTCTTCCTTTCGTGGATGATTTCTCTGGCACTTGCAATGTTGTTTGATTGCATTTTACCCACAATAGGACTTCTTTAAAAATTAAAATTAATGCTCTCAAACCTTGTGGCTACTTTATCAACTAAGTTTATGTAATATTCTAAATTCTTTGTTGTCATTTCAAATCTTCACGGCATCTTTTCCAGGAGTAAACGTTATCTCAAGAAACGACTTTCTTTGCTCATCCATAGAAAGCAAGTCCACATTCATTAAAGTTTTATCATGAGAGTGCAGCAATTCAGACACATCTTCAGGCTCTAGTTCTCTTGTTATTTCCACTATATCTGCAGTGACTTCCTCCACTGAAGTTTTGAACCCCTTAAAGTCATTTATAAAGGTTGGAATCCATTTCGTCCAAATTCCTGTTAATGTTGATATTTGGATATCTTCCCATGAATCACTAGTGCTCTTAAAGGCACCTGGAATAATAAGTCATTATTTGAAGGTTTTCAATTTACTTTGCCCAGATCCATCAGAGGAATTTCTATTTATGGCAGCTAAAGCCTTCTGAAATGTATTTCTTAAATAATAAGACTTGAAAATGGAAATTCCTCCTTGATTGATGGGCTGCAGAATGGATGTTGTGTTAGCAGGCATGGAAACAATATTAATCTCATTGTACATCTCCATCAGAGCTCTTGACTGACTAGGTGCAGTGACAATGAGAAGTAATACTTTGAATCTTTTTTTCTGAGCAGTAGGTCTCAACAATGGGTTTAAAATATTCAGTAAACAATGTTGTAAACAAATGTGCTGTCTTCTAGGCTTTGATGTTCAACTTATAGACACAGGTAGAGTAGATTTACTGTAATTCTTAAGGTCTTAGGATTTTGGGAATGGTAAATGAGTATTGGCTTCAACTTCAAGTCACTAGCTCCATGAGCCTCTAATAGGAGACAGCCTATCTGACCTTTGAAACTTTGAAATCAAGCATTGACTTCTCCTCTCCAGCTATGAAAGCCCAGATGGCATCTTCTTCCAATAGAAAGTGATTTCATCAACATTGAAAATCTGTTGTTTAGTGTAGCCACTTCCATGTATTATCTGAGCTAGATTTTCTGGATAACTTGCCACAGCTTCTGCATCAGCACTTGCTGCTGCACCTTGTACTTTTATGTTATGGAGATGGCTTCTTTCCTTCAACCTCAGGTAAACCAATCTCTGCTAGCTTGAAACTTTTCTTCTGCAGCTTCCTTACCTCCTTCAGCTTTCATAGAATTTAAGAGGGTTAGGGCCTTAGCTCTGGATTAGTCTTTGGCTTAAGCAAATATTGTGGCTGGTTTGATCTTCTATCCAGACCACTAAAACTTTCTCCATATCAGCAGTAAGCACTTTCCATTTCATTTGAGAATGTTTCCTTTGTATTCACTACTTGGCTGACTGTTTGGTGCAAGAGGCCCAGCTTTCAGCTATCTTGGCTTTTGACATGACTTCCTCACTAAGTTCAATTATTTCTAGCTTTTGGTTTAAAGTGAGAGATGTGTGACTCGTCCTTTCCCTGGAAAACTTAGAGGCTATTGTAGAGTTATTAATTGGCCTGATTTCAATATTGTTGTGTCTCAGGGAATAGGGAGATCTGAGGAGAAGCAGAGAGATGGGGGAATGGCCAGCCAGTGAAGCAGTCAGAATACACACATTTATTGGTTAACTTTGCCATCTTGTATGGGCCAGGTTTGTGATGCCCCAAAACAATTACAATAGTAACATCAAAGATCACTGTTCACAGATCACCATAACAAATATAATGAAACATTTTGAAATATTGTGAGAATTACCAAAATGTGGCACAGAAATAAGAAGAGAGCAAACGCTAGTGGAAAAATGGCCCTGATAGATTTGCTTAATGTAGGGTTGCCATAGACCTTCATTCTGAAAAAAAAAAAATCCTCACAGTATCTGCAAAGTGCGATAAAATGAGGTGTGCCTGTATTTCACTTCTATCAGTGTTTTCAGGAATAATTTTGGATCTAAAATTGCTATTCAAATACATTTTGCATTTTGGTATTAGAAGGTTCACTGCTTGAAAGTTAAAAAAGATGGTGCTTTATATTTAAGCAAGTACACAATAATTAATATACAATAGACTGCTAGCATTGTTATCAGGTTTTTAAGAGACATAAAAGCCAGAGTAAAAGTATTAAGTATTTTGTGATGGGGGAATAGGGCATGTTAAGAAAGAAAACCACACACCAAAACAAAAAGTAAAGACGAGCGTTAATGATAGTGTTAAATCACTCAAACTTGAATTCAAATTGTGAAAACAATAAAAACCTGCGCTGTAATGAAAGGTGTCTTACTACAATATTCTACACTAAAATAAAGTCAATCATAATCCAGAGAGAAATCACCTATTTAAATAACATTCACCATGTGCAGTAATATCAAATTTATGCGAAATTGACTTGGAGTCACTGATTTTTTTACAAAGAAACTTATAACTGATCAACTATTTTTAAAGTCTGTCCATTTAAAACAACAGACCATTGGGTCCCATTAAACATATTTTTCTCTCTCTAAATATCTGACTTATGATTGAGTCCAATGGATTTTGTTCATTTATAAAACTCTTAAGTCATTTCTGGTATACAGATTATCCAGAATTTACATTTAGCTAAAACATGTGATAATGAAAAATTCACAAGTCTTCACACAGTTTTTTTTTTAAAAAACATCTTTATTGGGGTATAATTGCTTTACAATGGTGTGTTAGTTTCTGCTTTATAACAAAGTGAATCAGTTATACATATACATATGTTCCCATATGTCTTCCCTCTTGCGTCTCCCTCCCTCCCACTCTCCCTATCCCACCCCTCCAGGCTGTCACAAAGCACCGAGCTAATATCCCTGTGCCTTGCGGCTGCCTCCCCCTAGCTATCTACCTTACTAAGTTTGTTAGTGTGTATATGTCCATGACTCTCTCTCGCCCTGTCAAAGCTCACCCTTCCCCCTCCCCATATCCTCAAGTCCGTTCTCCAGTAGGTCTGCGTCTTTATTCCTGTCTTACCCCTAGGTTCTTCATGACATTTTTTTTCCCTTAAATTCCATATATATGTGTTAGCATACGGTATTTGTCTTTTTCTTTCTGACTTACTTCACTCTGCTTCATACAGTTTTGAAAGTAATAGGAAGATGTAGTCAGGGAAACTGTGGGAAAGATGATAAGAGATAGGTTCAGAATGAATAATTTTTCTGTTGCACAAATACTTATATTAAGGTTAGACCTCCTGGGGGCCAATGGAGAGACTAAATTACTTTCTCCATAACATTCCTGCCTAATAGGAAAAAAAATAAATGCATTTTTCAAGTCTGGAATGACAAGGTCGAAATGGATAAGGTAAATTAGAATTTGCTCTTTTGAGTTTAAAGAGACAGTTATAATAGTCCTAGTACTATTGTTTTCTTGCACTGTGCCAGACACTTTGTTAAGTGCTGCTTTTTCTAAATTAGCTTATTAACCTTCACAAGAATTGATGAAAGACATACTATTCGTATCTCCATTTTATTAAGGAAAAAAGACTTGGAGAGTTCAAGCAACTTGCTCAAGCCCACATAACTGGTAACTAAAACAGAAATAGTATAAGAAATCATGATCTGAAACCAATTACGTCTGAGTTTACAACTTATAAACACTAAGAGATATTTCCTCCTGAGAAATCAAAATGCTGACTAGTAAATGTATAGCTATACTACATGTCAGTTAGTGCTCTTATATGATACTAAAACCCCAGGAGCTGCCTTCTTAAAACTTACAATTTGAGATATACTGTCATACAGTATATCATACCACTAAGGAAAGTTGATTGAACCACAGCATGAGGTCTTGTGGCTCACTTTCTACTTAGAGACTCCCTGGATTAATTCCATTCTCACATTCTTGTTTATTTTAGTCATTGTCAGAAGCCAGAGTCTCTCCATTATCAAACTCAGTTGCTTATCCTCATACTACTCTATGCATCTCCTACTCAGATCCAGTTCTCTACCATCTCAAATCTTTCTACCAGGACTTTGTGATCACCTACTCAGGATAGCAATTGTGTTAGTTTCTGAGAATTTCTGCCTTTTACCCCTTTACTGAAATTTGGCTGCTCTGTAAAGACACTCCTTTTCCTATTCTCCCTCAAGATGAGGCTTGTTTGTATTTCTTCAACTCTGTACCTCAGAGATAGAAGAGATAGAAGATTGGGTTTGTGTCACTTTCAAAACATTATTTCCCCCTCGTATAAAAACTTCACCTCTATAGTCTATTCCAAAACTGAAGGAAGGACATCCCTCTCGCTCCTTGTAAATAGACATGGTGTGTGTGTGTGTGTATGTATGTGCACGTGACAACCCACAAGTCCTATTTGTTGCTGTCATTTGCTGATGTTGTCTCTCTCTCCATATTTATGAAGCATTTTACGTCCTGACATTTCTATGTAAATCATAATTTTTCAAGACTCCAGATTTTAAATAGTTAAATCATCCAACATCCTCATTCACTGACCGCCTTATATAGAATTACCATTTTTCTTAATCTATCTCAAAAACTTACTCTAATGTTCACAAGTTTTATTTCACAGACCTCTTATAAAACTCAATTTCAAACAGCCTACCACCTACTTTTGATTGTTGTTCCTCAAATTCTCTAGACTTGCTGACTTCAAGACATTAAAATCGAGTCTTTGTATAGACCTGTGCTCTCCAATAGAAATATAATGCTAAAACATACATAATTTAAAATTTTCTAGTATTCATTATTTTAAAAATTACAAGAAAAAAGATGAAATTAATTAGTATTTAAGTTTTTCAAAATATTATAATTTCAACGTATAAACAATATAAAAATTTTTGAGCTATTTCCCCTGAGAAACCTAGTGGACAAGTTCATTTCAATTTGGGCTAATCACAATCAAGTGTTCAGATGTGGCTATCATATTAGGGCAGGGAAACTCAATGTATGTAAATAAGTTTTAGAAGATTTAGGTAGATTAATAGCAAGAGTTATGATAATAAAATTTTAGTTTTTCCTTCATTATAGAAGCTGGACACTTCTGTCCTTAGTTGCAATACCAATAATCTTATGAATAATATATGTAAATGTTACCATTGGTTCCACCTTTTATAGATAGGAAAAGGCCTCAGCCAACCCCAAGGGAATATTTGGAGCTGGAATGGCCCTTCAGATCTGTGCCATGTTGGGGTGAGCTGCTGGGTCTTTATAGTCCTAAGCTGATCATCAGAGTGGGCTGCCCCTGGGAGGAGGTGTGCACTTGAGTGAAGCAGTGTTCTTCAGCTGATATAATTTCCAAAGAAGGATGAGACATGAGATCTGACTTCTGGCAGTGCTTCCAACAGCTTGGGAAATAAGTTCGTCATTTTTAAGGGGAATCTGGGCAGGGCTGCTGGGCACCCACCACACCTCAATTTTTTCTACTTATCTCAGCATTCCTTAGGCAAAATACACATCAGCCCATCCCAGATTAGATTTCAATATCATATAAGCTAAATATACACTGTATAATTATACACTGCATTTTTTTTTCTTGCAACTTAAAGAAAAATGAATGTAGTTAATTATTTCTTCCTCACTACACTGCAAGCTTCATGAAGTCAAGGGCCCTGTTTGTTTGGTTCATGATGCTATGTCTAGGATTAGTAAATGGCCTGGCATAATGTAGGGTTTAATATGTGTTTGTTTCCTTCATGTTGAATGATTTAATTTACATTATTGATGACTTCTCTTATTTAACTATATCAAAACTGGTAGAATGTAAAAGTCAACTATCTAGCCCTTCTGTCTCTAAATTACATGAGGAAGGCTACATATTTATAAAAGAAAATTGAAGCCATCCAAGTATTATCGTTAAACTTCATCAGTATTTAAGAACCCTGTATCTAAGATCCAGTGTAGCTGTAAAGCAACAGTTATCTATCATCTATATCTATCTACCTATCTACCTATCTAGCATCTATCTATCTATCTGTCATCTATCTTTAGTTATTTGTAGAAAGAGAGCCAAAAATTCATCCCGTGTAAATCTAGATGGTACTGGTATCATCTTGTGTTTTGTAATTAATATAAATCATCTCAATTGCCTATCTCAATTCTGGTGGAAAGTGAAAATCTCTCAGCAAGATTTCCAAAATTTCAAGAAGCTTATATTTTCATGTTATTGTTGTTGTTTAGAGTTCTTGTTCTGGTTAAATTTCAACCACTAATGCATGGTTATTTTCTTTCCCTCTTCTGTAAAAACACAGAAGTGAAACCTATCTCCTCTGCTTAAATTTCTTCCAGAAGATATTTGTAAGTATCCAACTTAATCAAGTTTTAAGACAACGAGAATTGTATCAACACATTTTTAAAATAACAGTCCTAGTACATTGTACAAGTCTCAAGTGGCAGGACAGAAATGTGTTGATGTCCGGCACTCATTCATCTTCCTGCCTAACTGTTCAGCACCAAGGATCGATTTCTTTCTCTCTTTCTCTCTCTCTCCCTTGCCTGGCGGTATACATTTGAGGATTTTTGCCAATACAAGACAATTTTTGATACTTGAGTGTACTGTACATTATCTTTCCAGGTAATGCAATATATCCTTCTCCTCTTGCATTAACAATTAGCATATGCTTCCAGGAATCCCTGGGTTTTCTAAATTTTATATTAAACATTTTGTATATTTCAATAAATTTCTGATGGCAGCAGTCTTTCTTTCAGTTAAAAATGAGCTCCTGGGAGGATAAAATAACAGTGTGTCTCTTTTAATGCAGGCTGCTTTCACTTGTTCTTCAAGTGGAACTTACATTCTTACTCAAGACATGTGATGAATCTCAAAGACTCTTCTTGTATTGATCTCAGTCTTAAGAAATAGAGTGAGATCTATTCTAGAGCTACTATCCTCAGCTGTCCACTCTTAGGGTTTTCTAGGTAAGTCACATCCATAGCTACCCTATCAAGGCAAAACTAAGTAAAATTAAATCATGCATGCCACCAAGGTTTCATTGCTTTAAAACTTGTCATGGCCTACCAAAATCTCTATCAAGCCCCACCCAAAATCTAGGCCTAACTCTATCTTTGAATGTGACCCTTATGCTTTCAAACAATGAATCCTTATTGAGCCTTACACTAGGTCCTTGGAACTGTAGTGAGTCTGCCCTTGAAATATGTGTATATGTGTGTGTGTGTGTGTGTGTGTGTGTGTGTGTGTGTATACATATATATGTATACACACACACATATATTCTCTTTCATAGATGTTTGTGAGGGATTGGTAACAGGTTGAGAGAAATTGTATTATTCTGCTCTCTCTGTAGTTAAGCAGTCAAGCTTTAGGTATACGCCTAGAGTCAAGGTGTCAGTTTCCTTGATTCTAATGCTAGTAACTCAGTCTGCTTTCATTTTTCTCTTTGAAAACTGCAGCTGAAGACTTCTACTTCCTCCAAAAACCCTATGAAGTATAATTCAGTTTTATCAAGTAATGCAGAGTGTACCGTGCACCAAACAGGGAGTCTGGTGATTTTCATATGCCCTATTTCACTAATTCTAATGTTTTGCCTACATTTTAACATCTCAGAAATCAGGATGAATTACTTAATTCCTGTTTCTTCCTGTCTCTAAAGTAAGCACAGTATGCTTTTTTCTAATTTATTTATTTATTAATTTCAAAGGTTTTATTGATAATCACTTGGGAGGAAACAATGAATGGTTTTAATAGAGAATCTGGGAAGCTAAAAATTCTTAAAAATCTTATATTTACAAATTGAAGTATGCCCTTGAACCTTAATAATTATCTAATTTTTATTCTTTTGATTGAGAATATGAAGTTTTTTACAAAAAAAGTCACCTTATAAGAGTAGTTTAAAACCTCCACTCAGGATAGGATATACTAGTTAACTTCCCTTCAGTAGGTGATAAACCTAAGACAGTACTTTGCATTTCTGAAAACCTTCAGACAGGATGACACAATTAATATGGCTTTTACCTCGGTATACTCTCCACATTTATAATTGTCCTCTTTAAATTTGTAGCAATTTCGTTTGACCAGAATTCTTCTTTTAAGATTTTAGGCTTTCCCCAGGTTTTATTTTTTTCTTTTTATGATTTTACTGACACTTAAGAGGATAAAAATTGTCATTTAAAGTTGTCATGCAAGAAGCCAAGCAGACAATGAGGATAACCATTTTCCTGTTGGGGGGAAATGCTTTTCTAACTGGTTAAACCATGCACACTTTCTTATGTAAGAAAGGCCAGCCAAGAGGGAGGAAGGGTCATCTGGCCCAGTCAGGACATCTTTGTATTGTCTGTAGATAAAGGCACAGCCAGATCTTTAACACTTGACCCAGCTGGCCAAAGCTGTCATGAACTCATTCCTCATAACCTATGTGTCTTCCATTCCTAGGGCAGGGCAGGGCTTAATTGATTAATGTATTTTGAATACCTCTTTTGTGCTGGATATTGTACCAGGCATTTTATTTTATTTTTATTTATTTATTTATTTATTTTGCGGTACGTGGGCCTCTCACTGTTGGGGCCTCTCCCGTTGCGGAGCACAGGCTCTGGACGTGCAGGCTCAGCGGCCATGGCTCACGGGCCCAGCCGCTCCTTGGCATGTGGGATCTTCCCGGACCGGGACACGAACCTGCGTCCCCTACACTGGCAGGCAGACTCTCAACCACTGCACCACCAGGGAAGCCCTCTCTTTCATTTTGAACAACATCATAATATATTGTCATGTCTGTTTCCTTTAGACTGTGATGTCTCAGTTCTCAGTGACCCCTTTATTCCTTATTTACCTTGTTTTCATTATCACTGTCAAAAACAGTATTTTTTCTTGGGCACGTTACCTTATAACATGGGGTTTCAGATTTTGAACACCCTGTATTATGATTACCAGGTATTTTGGTTAATTCTATCACTAATCATGAAACAGAGCAGGACCCTATGGCTCTTGTCCCCCTCCCTCCCATGTTCTCATCCTGCCTTTTGTCTGTGGGAAATCTTTAGCCAAATAATAAGTTGAATCTGAGAAGTTAGAAAATGCAGAAGCAAAGAAAAGGAAAGACTAAATAATAATAGTTTAGTCATTAAGCTAAGTCAGGGACTTTTAGTTCCTCCTTAAGGGCTACAGATAATATTCTGAGCCATATCCTGTGAGCTGTCTCATAGATACTGAAACCCCGCCGGTTGGAAGAAGTTAACTACATGATGACCAGACTGTAGCCATGACATAAGCTGCCACAATTCCGAGAATTGGCCTCAAGGAAATGGGAACAAACCGACCCTGGCACTGAAGATTCATTGTAATTAAAACAATCAAGATGATGCTGATCAGACCACCAATGACCAATTTCAAGATGACTGTCAGAGCTCACTATGCTGTTTCTACATGTAACCTCCTCCTGCCACCCATAAAAGCTGTTGCCCACTGACTGTCAGTTGCAGGAAGTTGGCCTTTGGCCAGGAGTCTGCCATTTGCCCCCCATCCCCAGGATGCTGGCCTCCAAAATAAAGCAAACTTTCCTTTCCACCAACTTGCCTCTTTATTGGCTTTTGAGTGGTGAGAAGCTGGACCCCACTTTCGGTAACAATCACGTTTCATCCTGATCCTATTGTTTCAGATACCTATACTTTTAAAACTCATTTGACTCTGTGTATCTTAGGACAAGCTGTTATCTATCTGTGTCTAGCCTTTTTAGTTAATTCCATTAAAAGATTATTCTTCTCTGAAAAGAAACAATATTCTATTTATATAGTTTGCTATTTCTATTTTTAATAGTTCTGGAACATGGTGGAAGAGGAGGTCTTGGGATTCCATTCCCCTTCGACTCCTTTCAAGCTAAATAGTCTTTGGCAAATTACTTAACTTTTCTTAGCGCCATATCTTCAAAGTTGGTATAGGAACAGATTTTTATTGTGAGGGGGAAATGAACTCTGTAAAGCACCTAAAAAAGTACTTTGCACACGGTTGGCTCTCAAATGTGGCAGTGCCTTTTCTCTTTTCCCACACAGATGCAGAAAAAGAGATAATGTCTAAGTTTCTCACATTGCTGGCTCATCCTGAACTGCTGCCTCCTTGGCAGACAAAGCTTTGAAGATTTTTCCTGGCTGCCATGTCTAGGTTACATACTGCTGTTCATGACCTGGGGACCTCTTCATCCACTGAGATTTTTCCCTAGTTTTCTTGAATTCTGAAAGGTGGCAGTTATATGAGGCAAAAAAGAAACTTTTGCTCAGACACATAATGAAAATAAGGTAAGATGTCAACAGCAATCTTCTTAGGAAGGTAATGTGAAACATATATATTTGCATTTCCTTTCTGAGTACATTTCATCAGTTTATATAAGACTCTAGTGTGTGGAGAATTTCTTTTTTGAGGCAGGCCTGAGTATCCTTTAACTTATTGATCAAAGAACAATAGACATTGAGAAGGATTTGAGATATATAATGCCAGTGAACTCATTCATCTATTTTATCATTACAAATTTGAATAATCACTTAGTAAACAATATTTTAGACCCTGTATATACAAGGATAATAAAAAAGTCAATTAAGGTTCATCTCCTCATGGAGCTCAAATTCGTGTGAAGAAGAAAATAATGAACAAATTAAAAGACAAAAGCCATAACTTCAGAGATGTTAAAAGTTATGAGGAAAATACCATAAGGTAATGTGATAGATTTTATACAAAAATTGTCCCAATTCTCGAGCTCTCCATATATCAACACTCTTTGTGATATGACTTTGTAGTTCCTCCCATCAACAAGTATGGTCGTTTTGTCACCTTTTGACTCTGGGTTGGCTTTGTGACTTGTTTTGGCAGGAGGCTGTGATGGAAGTGACAGTGTGCCACTTCTGTGAATGGGTCTCAGAACCTCTCATGTGCTTCCACTAGCTCTTTTAAAATAAGCCTGGCATAACCTGCTGGATAATGAGGAATATATGAGCCTGACACCAGCATTAACCCATGCATCAGCCAGTGAACCACCAGATATGTGAGTGAAGTCATCCTAGAATAGTCAGTCCCCAACCAATTCACCACTTGATGCAGGAAAGAACCTAGCTGAGATCAGCTGAATCTGCCTGGCCTTGATGATTAGAATTACTCATCCCCAAATCCATAGAATTGTCCATAGATTTGTGGGAAGTAATGAATAGCTGCTGGTTTAATCTTCTAAATTTTAAAGTGGCCTATCACACATCAATAGATAACTGATACGGATGGAAATGCCTGGGAGAGAATATGGATATTAGATACATAAACCAAAGAAGGGACATTTGAACTGAGAAAAAAGGACAAAAAGGTGTCAGCCATGAAGGCATTTGGGATCTGTCCAGGCATAAGCTACAGAAAGCACCAAGGCACTAAGGAAGCACTAGAGATAGTTCCTTATAGAAAAGGGAAGGCCAGTGTGGCTTTAGAAACATAATCAAGAAGAAGATGAATAAAAAACCTCTTTGGTAAGATAAGCAGATATCTTTTGTGCGAATTACTTTGGCCTTTTATGAGGGGTTGGACTAGTGAGGGTTTAAGGTATATAAATTAAAGAGGATACACATATATTTGAGGCCAAATCATCTTCTTGGAGTTAATGACAGCTATTTGTTTATCTGACTTAGCTACTGCAAATCTATCATTAAGATGGCAAGAATATTCCTTTGTAGTATTACAGAGATATAAAACTTCAGCAGCACATTTAATTCTAGAGATAAAAATCTCTATGGAGTTATAATTTCTTTTGATTAAAAAGACAGCAATTTCCAGAATCATGCTGTACATGGCTCCTTTTCCTGACTTAAAGTTTGGTATCATTAAAATGATCTGGGTGATGTGATTATGGCTGGTGATGCTGTAGCTGTGAGATGTGTCAGGCAGTCCCCACTGAGAGCTACACATTCTTATTTCAGGAGGTTGCCTCTCATTCAGCGCTCTGTGTCTAAAGTGAACTACCTAGATATTAATCCTCAGCGATTAGAAAAGTATAATTAATGCTTTCCAAATTTGTCGTATAACCTGAAATCATACACCTAGTCTGGATGAAAGGCTGTATTTAACCAATGTATTTTATTTATGTATCTATCTATCTATCTATCTTTTTATTTATTGGCTGCATTGGGTCTTCATTGTTGCGCAAGGGCTTTTCTCTAGTTGTGGAGAGCGGGGGCTACTCTTTGTTGCAGTGAGTGGGCTTCTCATTGTGGTGGTTTCTCTTGTTACAGAGCACCAGCTCTAGGTGTGTGGCCTTCAGTAGTTGCGGTACGCAGGCTCAGTAGTTGTGGCTCATGGGCTTAGTTGCTCCGTGGCATATGGGATCTTCCTGGACCAGGGCTGGAACCCATGTCCCCTGCATTGGCAGGCAGATTCTTAACCACTGTGCCACCAGGGAAGCCCCTAACCAATGTATTTTCATAGGAAAAGCTCTGCAGAGTCACAACTGAGGAGTCTGACTGAGATATCAATGTGGATGGCTACAAAGTGATAGGACTGTCTTATGGTAATGGATCACCTTGGTGGCAATACAAACTCAGAGATGGAATGAACCAATAACCCATGAAACCATAAATAAATAAAATTGATTCTTAAAAAAAAAAGTTAAAAAAAGAAAAGAATTATAGATGCAAGTTGCTACCAGTCTAGGAAAAAATATTATTCCTCTGTCCCATCTTTAAGACACAACAAAACACAGATCAATTTTTAAAATTATATTATCACATAATATTTCTGAATTATGTTAGTATAATAAGAATACTAGATATGCTTTGTAGGGTTTAACAACAGACTATCAACTCTGCTACCAGTTTTTAAGATAGAGTGTTTCATCTTTAATCAGCAGTAACAGAAAATCTGTTCTTCAGATACCAGATAGAATTTAATCTCCAATTATGTACTCCTCAGTTCTTATCAAATGTCCAGCTGAGAAAAATGATAATTAAGATAGTTTAAGGGACATGAAATATATGCCTTAATATAAATGGCCAACATTCTTTGACTTATTATGTAATTGGCTTTTATAAGATATTATTCATCACTATGATGCCTTTGAATAATAATCACCATATCTCTTTAGGAAACTATGGATCTCATGAATATTTCAGAGATGAATTATTAAGCATTAACAAATAAGTTATCAACAGCTGAGCCATGAAATGCTTGGAAAAATGTAGTTTTCATTCATTAAAGCTTAATTTTTTGTCATATATTTCCAAGTGAATATATTTAGTGACTATCTAGAAGATCCTTTCTAGTAAAGCTAGTTTGGGAAAAAAGTACAGAAATTTTCCACTTGCTTTGCATACTACTGTATTCAAAGCCACAGAATGACTAGAAATACCATTACTTTTGCATTGAAGTACTAATTTCATATAATATAAATGCAACTGACGACACTAGTTTCTTTGAGTGGTAGTTCTCGAAATGTAGCCTAAGATCAGTGTCACTCTGGAACTGTTAGAAATGCAAGTTTTTAGCCTCCATTTGCTAAATCTAAAACTCTTGGAGACGGGCCTCTCATAATGTATTTTTACAGCCCCCCCTCAAAGTGATTAAGAGGCACAGGAAAGTTTGACAACACTCTGTAAAGTCAACAGTGTTGACTCAGCCGAAGAGCAGTAATTCACGTTGACATCTTATGAGAAAAGAAATGAATGACAGACAGAAAACAGTGAGAGTTGTAACCCATCTCAATTTCAGGAAGGTACCTTTTCAAATTACAGTCACATCAGCAACATAGGAAAATAAGATAATTACTCCACAGAAGTTAGAGGGATAAAGATCTGCTTTCAAGGACATAGTTAGGATCTACCCAAATTCCTTACCCACATTATTCCCTTCTATGGAGTTACAGGATACTTAACTAAATGCCTAAAATAAATATATAGCACCAACTCTATGCTAAAATATTGGACTAGCTAGAATTGACCTTTGTCCTAAATATACATCTATCTTAGAATTTTGCTCTCAGGGCCATAACCTTATTCTCCTTTACTCTCTGCCTTGTCCCTGATTCAAAATCTTATCTTTTTCTGGGAGATTTTTGTACCTCATGCTTAATGATATACCTTAAAAGAGGTTGGCTTTCTCCACATTCCTAAGATGTGCCTATATATAGCATACTTCCTGGATCTGACTTATTTGTATCTACATAACATTCATTTCTGAAATTGCCATTTGTTAAACCCTCTAAACTATGGTTTTCTCAGCTGCAGGAAAATAATTATGGCCTCCTTCCCCTTGACTGTCCTGAGTTGTAAAAATTCAATGAGCAACATTATGTAAGTAATTTTTGTCCATTAAAATAATAAATACCATGATCACAGCAATGCCAATGACAGCAACAACAACAATAATGATGATGATGATGGCTTTTTGCATGCTAAAACTGTCAGTACAAAGTATATTTCTGGGTTTGTCCTACTAGGATAAATTTCTATCCTTATGCAGTAGGTTGAATGTTTGTTTACCCCAAAATTTATATTTTGAAATCCAACCATCAATGTGATGGTATTTGGAGGCAGGGCCTTTGGAAGCCAATTAGGTCATGAGAATGGAGCCCTCATATATGGGATTAGTGCCTTTATTAAGGGACTCCAGAAAGCTCCCTTGCCCTTTCCACCATGTGAAGTCAAACAAGAAGACAGCCATTTATGAACCAGGAAAGGGGCCCTCCCTAGGCATTGAATCTGCTGGCATTTTGATCTTAGACTGCTTAGACTCCAGGACTGGGAGAAATATGTGTTCATTATTTAAGCCACCCAGTCTCTGATATTTTTGTCATAGTAGCCTGTATGGACTAAGTCTAGTCTCCTATCAAGAGTCTTCTAGTTCTTCTTTTTTCTCCTAAGATTCACCTCTTCATCTATTATGTCACACACCCAGCACTAGATAGTCCTGACAAACTGGAAAACAAAACAGATTGAGATTTAAACAGGAAAACTGAAGGCAGTAACCTCCTGAATTACAAAGAGTGAAAGGGAGAAAGAGAAAGAAAGGAGAGAAAGAAAGAAAGAAAAAAGAAAGAAAGTTTTAAAAGAAATAAGGAAAATCTTGCCAAATATAGCAACTGGGAGAAACTATGGAAGAAAGAGAAGACACACTGGCTACAAAATAAATGAGTAAGTTGTAAGAGCAAATAATGGAACAGAATTTATATTATTCAATTGAAAAAAGCTCCTTATTATATTTTCAGCAAAATATTAAATTTGTATACTTCCATAAATTAATCTTGAAAGCTTTAAAGGATTCTATTCTCTCTGTAGAGTCATCTTCCCTTCCTTCATCTATTCACAGGTTCTAGAAAGAGGCAAATGTAACTGAGGCAAACAAAGGTAGGGAAAAAAACCCCTCTGCAATCAGACTTACTTCATCAACTCCAGTCATTAATGGGAAGATGACTCTTTCTCAATTTTAAATGTTTAAAACTAAAATAAAGCAAGATGTCTCTATTCAGCCCAAACCCCATTTAACTATCTATTTTCTTTTTTTTTCTTTTTTATTTATTTTTTTTTGCGGTACGTGGGCCTCTCACTGTTGCGGCCTCGCCTGTTGCGGAGCACAGGCTCCGGACGCGCAGGCCCAGTGGCCATGGCTCACGGGCCCAGCCGCTCCGTGGCACGTGGGATCTTCCCGGACCGGGGCAGGAACCTGTGTCCCCTGCATCAGCAGGCGAACTCTCAACCACTGCACCACCAGGGAAGCCCTATTTTCTTTTGATCAGATTAAAATAAATGTTTAATTTTCCCCCTTCTCTACTAATCCCTTGGGTGAATGAATGGTTAGATTGGATTAAATCTTAAATTTACTCCTAAGGATATAAAATCTTTCTTAATTCAGCTATTACTTCTGCTATTATATTCCCCACTATCCTTTCCTTATTAAAAAATGTAATAATAATAACTGTGAGAGAATAGTAGGAAAGATCCAGGTGAGCTCATTTGAAAAGAAATTCCGTTTTAGACTTTAAGGTACTATAATAAAAGTGATAGAGTCTTATTTATGATAATAATTTTATTCCTTATAGACAGAAACCAAATACTCAAACTTATTTTCTGCTGACACTTCTATGTTTAACTTTTATAAAATCAATATGACACATTTATAAGCATTAGAAAATATGGCTTTATACCCGGAAAATGAAAAAGAGAAACATAATTTCACCTAAAATATAAAGTTCTGAATGGCGACTTGAAGCAAAACCTTTTTATTATGTTTTATTTCCAAAATGTCAAGGAAAAAAAACAGTCATGGAAGAGATTTTGGTAAGATATATGAAAGAATCTATTGATCACCACTAGTGAAAAATACTTAAATCCCATATAAGTTAAAGTTGTGAGGCCTGTTTCTTTAAAATATTTAAAAGGAGAATAGACCATTTTCCAGATGAAGCGCTTAGAATTTTACCTGCCTGAGAGCAGGAGGAGGAAAATTAACTTGCGTAACATCTACTGGCTTTACAATTCAAAGATGAAGATGACATTATCAATATAGTCAAAAGAACCATTGCCTCAAAAAACAGAATTGAGTCATATATCTAAAGGCATGGTTTAGTGAAATCTAATTGGTCACAGACCTCTATCTGTGACAGCCATGGCGATGGTCATGATGTTTTAAACAAAGAATCATTGACAGATTGGTAGAATTCAGGAGAGAAAATAAATTATTCCTAGGAGAAAAGCATTCTTTCAAATAAGATCATCTGCTCAGAAGTGGAAAATGCTCAATATTACTGGCAGAGTAAATTGCATTTATCTAAATGTTTAAAACTTATGCTTGTTATACATGTGAAAGAGTAAAATATATTCTACTTTATGTTTAAAAAAACACTAACGATTTTTTCAAAAAGATATCCTAGCCAACAAAAATTTAGTTATTCCATCACAAAAACTTCATACATCACCACCCAGTTATTTAGAACCCAAGAAGCCATGGAGTTCATTCCTTTGCAGGGATAGGATATTTAACACTGTACAGTATACCTCTTGGTGCTTTTCTCTGATTGTTTAAACTTTGTTGTTAGTGAGTGAGGATCCAAATTACTCCCTGGAAACCTTCTCAAGAATCAATACAGCTGTATGTTAAATCATAGTATGGCTCTGAGCATTTCAATAAATAGGTATTGATGTATTTTTACCAAATCCACTAGAACAGCGTACATTGGATCCACCTTATTCTCTACAACCAAGCAACAGCTGAAGTAAAAACAAATGGCAAATGCAGGCAGTATATAAAAATAGGCCAGATAGGTTTGTCCTCAAACCCAGTTTCCTGAAAAGAGTTAGTCACATCTTTATTTTCATGAAAATGATACAATTTCAAAATGCTTATGTAAAAATGGATTCAGGTCTTTCAATTTTCTGTATAGGTTGAATTATTCAAGTATATTCTTCAATAAATTTTAGGCCCAATACACATCTGGCCCATGAATTCAAGTGAAAGGTAGCACTGACTATTCTTTTCAAGGTGGTATTCTGAATGCTTTGAAATAGATTCTGAAAAAAATTAATCTGGTATTCAGATCCATGTGATTGCATTAAATTATCCATGAGGACTAACATGGTGATGTTTTGCTTGATATAGAAAACCACTAACCAAGTAGCATTTTATTCATCAACTTCAAAACACTAAACACAAGCAAAAAGGGAACTAAAATTTACAAACACACAATAAAGCTAACTTCATTTTGTTTCTATTTGTATCATCAAATTTGTGTGAATATTAGGTCTTACTTTCTATCTAATACTGCAACTAAAAGTGATATAAAGGGCTTGATGTCTTCATGGGAGGAAAACAGTCCCTTAAATTATTACTTTATTTTACTTCTCTATCTAACTGTTCTCAATGATTTATTCAAGTGCAGTCTCAATAACATTCATGATGTGCATTAGACATGGTTTCTGACTTCAAGGCATTTATGATGTACCAGAAAAGCAAAGACATAATCAACATAACACACATGTGGACCACAGTAATACTTAGTGTAAAGGTGATTTGGTGATTGTGTGCTGCAAGTTTACTTAGTCCTATTTAAAATGAATTATATATATACATGTCACAATTAAAAATTTGTATTGTATGGTACAGGAAAACTAATGCAAATGATCTTGAAAATAAAGGAACAATTTTTGGTGCAAGTGGCCAAAAAGTCTAGATGTTGTGGCTTAATCCATCAGCTCAAACTATGTCACCAAGGATATGTGTTCTCTTCTCTCTGCTTTCCTTGGTGTTGACGTATTTTTATTCTCCACAGTGTAGTCCCACATCATTTTCCCTTTATATTTCACACAGGTCAACAGGAAACCTTTCTTAC
The DNA here is from genome assembly GCF_003031525.2 of Neophocaena asiaeorientalis asiaeorientalis. Classification (NCBI taxonomy): domain Eukaryota; kingdom Metazoa; phylum Chordata; class Mammalia; order Artiodactyla; family Phocoenidae; genus Neophocaena; species Neophocaena asiaeorientalis. The sequence goes on from NW_020172476.1 coordinate 617,517, forward strand.
TAATAAAAAAAGGAAAGGATTTTGATCACAGAAGTCAAATAAAAGACTTGGATCTGGCTCTCATTCAGTAAATAGATAGTAAGCATTAAAACATGATAATAATAAAATGATCTTCTAAGGAAGCATTAATAATAACACAGAGCTGGCACTGTATAACAGGAGAAATATATGTAATTATTATAAGACCATAAGTGTAAGATGCCTGGCTTACTGGGATCCACAGAAAGTCACATCTCATTTAGTGCTAATTTTCTATTTCTGCTGTGAAAAGTTGGCACAATATTAGCATTTTAAAACACCACAAATTTATTTTCTAAAATCTCTGTGTGTCGGAAATCTGGGTGGGCTTGACTGGGTACCCTGCATAGAGTCTCACAAAGCCAAAATCAAGGTGTCAGCTAGCTGGCCTGTGCTCTTATCTGGAGGCTCTGAGGGAGATTCTGCTTCCAAGCTCCTTTAGGTTGTTGATGAAATTCAGTTCCTGCTGGTTGTAGGACTATGGTCCCTATGTCCTTGCTGCCTGTTAGGTCAGAGACCTCTCAGCTTCTTAGGCAACATATGTTCCTCATTCTGTTGCCTTCTCTGCCTTCAAGCTATCAATGGTTCACATCATACTTCTCTTGCTTGATTCTTCCTGATTCCTCTTCTGTTGCATCTCTCTGACTCCAGAGAAACTTCTGTTTTTAAGGGTTCGTGTGATTAGACTGAGCTAATGTAGAAAATTCGGGATAATTTTAAGATCTTAATGGTTGTAACCTTAATTATGTTGGCAAATTCCCTTTTCATGTAACGTGAAATGTTCATGGGCTTACACCAAGGGGCAAAGATCATGGGGGTCAAAATTCTACCTACAACATACCCATTGAGTGATAAATGCCATCTACAGCAGAGAATTGCACACGGTGCTATGGGAGCAGGGGTAAGTCTGAGAGAGAGGCTCTGGCACATTGAGAGATGAGAGCAGACTCTAATAATGGGGAACCAGAAGCTGAAGTAATATGAAGACAATTCATGTTTTCAGTGGGAAGACATTGAGGAGTTATCTTCTATAAAATGTCATGTGCATAGTACTAGAAATTGCTATAAACTTTAAACTAAAAGGGCAAGATATCTTGAAGTCTCTGGGACAACATGGAAAGTCAGAAAAGAAAAAGAATTCTATAAAAGGACTGTCTTTCCACCTGCCATATAATTTTGCTACCTTTTTGTCTAATCAAATCCATATAGTAGAGCTTCTCAAACAGAAATTGGAGCAGAAGAGTGAGGAATATCCTACCCAATTTGCAAAAGTCTATGAAGAAAGAAAAGATGCCACGTTTTTATCAGCTTCCTTAGTAGCTTTTACATACAATAATTGCCCTTATCTATAATTTGTTCATCTTCTGGTGGAATTGAATCCTTCATTGGCTCCTTGGGTCAGTCTGATTAATATAGTCCAAGCTAACTGAAGTTCAGAATAACTAGAGAAGTAAAAATAGCTAAATTTTATTCTTATAACCAGATCCATTGAAAACAAGAATACATTCATGTTATCATTTTTTAACATCTTTATTGGAGTATAATTGCTTTACAATGGTGTGTTAGTTTCTGCTTTATAACAAAGTGAATCAACTATACAGTGGCATGGACTTATATATACATTCATGTTATTTCATATTGGGGCACACTACTTTACTGTGGTTTGATTGACAAATATTTGGAAAGAAGGCACCTACAGCCTTTAGTTCACAGGCATATAAGGAGATGTGGTACACAAATATTCCTAAAGAATGGTATCTGTGCACAGAACTATTAAACATCAGTTTCATGATAATATTTTATATTTTTGGTACTATTATACACACCTTTTAGCCAAAAAAAGTTTTAATCCAATTAAAGGAAAAGGACACGATGTATCTTTCAGAAATCAGAAACAGTTAAAATCAAAAAGCTTCCCACTGACTAATGTAGCTGTACAAATTAAAAAGCATCAAAAATCCAGTAGCAATTGTTGAAATGCTGGATGTCAACTAGAGGTTCATTGCTAGAGATGGCTTTGGACTGAAAAATATTTAGGCAAACAAATGGATAGAACAGCAGGAACTCTTTATTAAGCAGAAAGATATATTTCCTTCAGTTTCTTTGGTGCCATTAATTGCGAATGCTATGTCAAGTTCTGGTGGCTAAGGGAGGTGACCCACCTTCCCATGTGGGTGAGACTGTAGCATTCCGTGATAGATGAAAAGGGTGGTCATTAATTAAATGTTTTACAGAAGAGAGAGAGCATTATGGTGTAGATAGCTGCTTCCTTTGCAGTCTATTGTAATCTAAATACCCAAGAATATTCAAATGAGGTAGTAAATTTTTAAAAACATAGGAGTAATTTATCCTAAGAGTGAAACATATACATACTTATAACTCTAAAGCCATCTCTTTCCCTTGTCAATGGTCTGATGATACAGCTGGGTTGCAGAGGTCAAGACTGAGCTAAAGGCAGTGGAGTCTAAGCTTTGGTGTACATTAGAAACACATGAGGAGATTTTAAGACTCCCAATGCCCAGACTGAACTCCATGCCATTTAAATCTGAACGTCTAGGGTTGGGACACAGACGTCAGTATTTTTTATTAAAGATGCCCAGTTGATTCCAATGTACTGCAACATTTGGGACCCAGTGAGGTAAAGATGAGAATCTGAGTAATCATGGGTGTATTATTAGGCTCTACAGAACTATGGGTTCCTGCAACTAAAAATGATAGCTATTTAGAAATGTAAAATTAATCAAAGGGCAGGTAATGTTTATGCCACTAAGACCTTGAAGGATATTAACATTCTGCAAATCCCATATTTTGACAGGACTCCATATGAATAAATTACCTTGGGCAAGGAACTCAACATACTCTGAGTCTAAGATGGAGAAACAAAAAGTGGCTTATTCTATCTTCCTTACTTCTCAAGGAAATGAGGCTCATAATTGTGAATAATCTTGACTAAGGGCATTTCTATAGTACTTAGAATATATACCTGTAGCATGCAGGAAAGGACTATTACAAGAGTTAGGATACAAAACTAAGACCAGCCAATGGTAAAATAGTATATAAGTTTGATAGATGTCCAATTAGCCTCTACTGCATAGAAACTACTCCAAAAAAGGTGTGGGTTAAAACAATAACTCTATGTAACTCACAATTCTGTGAATAGGCTAGGATTTTTTTAAAGTCTGGAATGATTCAGCTAAACTCTACTAGGCTTACTCACATGTTTGCCGGGAGCTGGTAGGTCTACTGGTGGTTGGACGATCCAGGAAGACCTCACTCACTTATCTGGTGGTTGGAAATCTGTTTTACTGGGGAAAGTGTTGACTGGCCCATGTGTCTGTCTTCATATAGCAGGTTAACCCAGACTTATTAACATGGAAGTGGCAGGTTTCATGGGAATATGAACAAATGCTATAGGGCTTCTTGAGGCAAGGCCAAAATACACACTTTCACTTTCTGCACACCTGTTGTTTTAAGTAAGACCCACTCACATTCAAGGGGTGAAGAAATAAACTCTGGCTTTTTGTCTGAAAGCTACAAAATCAAATAACAAAGGGGCATGAACATAAGAATGAGAAAATGTTGTCAACATTATCTGTAGTATATAACCATAGGAAAGATATTTTTGTTCACAACCATGAATATCCTTTTTAACTTCCCTTTTTTCATTTCTAATCACAGCCATAACCGTCTGCACCCTAACATCTGCCATAACTCTTTCTGTCTTTCTTTTTTCCTTTTGAAAACACTGCTTTTATCTCTTTCCAGCTGAAAGTTCTCTGGGATACTTGTTTTCCATTAATGTGGAAACTTTGTTCTGAAAGTCAATATAAACAGGGTAACACTTTTTCCACAGAGGCTCTGATACAAGTTGACGCTGAAGTCCTTGCAGAGGTTAGGCCTAGTAAGATATTTTAAATGAGCCAGTTTCTACATTTCTTAAAACACATTACATAAGCAACATCAGTTATCCTCCCCGTCCACACTCATACACTTACTTTAGTATGACACTTCCTAGCATTTTGGAAATGCTAACTTGTACAAGAGGAACTGCTTACACTGCACTGTTCTCTTCCCCAACTCTCTCTTCCTGCCTCTTTCCATTAAGGGAGGATTTGAATAATTGAATCTGATTAACCAGTTGGAAGAGACCGCATCTACTAGTAGGAAGAGCCACTATGTTAAAAGACTTCCCTTTTTTTCCCTCAAACATTGCAATACAAAGGTCTTTTCTACCTTTAAAAAAAAAATGAACTTCTTTCTCCATGGAGCTGCCTCAGTTTAATCCAGAGACTATCATTACTGCTTTGATTACTTGTAACACATAACCAACCAAAATATGGTACAACCCAAGATTCAGATTCAGATTTAGGCATGATTAGGCCCATGGTTAAGCATGTAGGTCCAAGCCAGGTATTGCAGGTAGCCTCTGAGATGGTTCCCAGTGATCTGTACCTCCTGGTATTCATGCCTTTGTATAATCTCTTCCTGTTAAGCATGGGCTGGACCTAGTAATTCACTCTAACACATGTAACACTGTGAAAGTGATGAGATGCTACTTCTGAAATGAGGTTACCAAAAGACGGTGGCTTCCATTTTAGATGTTCTCACTCACTTGCTTGCCCTAAGGAAACCAGCTGCCATGGTGTGAGTTGCTTTATGGAAAGGCCCAGCGGGGAAGGAACTGAGGGAGCCTTCAGCAAACAGTCGAGGAGAAACTGAGGCTTTTAGTCACATAATCAGGGAAGAACTAAATCTTGCCAACAACACCATGAGTGAACTTAAAAATGGATTATGACTGGAATAGCTTTCACATGGAATCACAACCTCAGTCGACAGTTTAACTGCTACTTCTAAGACACCTGAAGACAGAGACACCCTACTAAGCCATGCCAGGTTTCTGACCCAGGGAAATCATGAGAAAATACATTTTTTTAAGCTCCTAGGTTTTATGGCAATTTGCTATGTAATCATAGGTAACTAATATACCAAGTTATCATAGCTCTATAGCTGAAGTCATTGAACATAGAAAACTACTTCCCTCTACCATGGAAATAATTTTTCCACAGATCTCAATCAGGATGTAGTATATTACTTATATTAATCATTTGGGACTAATTATATAGAGATAACTCTTGTTATCTCTATGTAAGACAAGAAAACTTCTCATTTAGGTTATGAAAATAATGGCAGTCTCCATTTGAATTCTGTGATTGAAATAAGGGATTTCCTGTTGTTTGTGTTACACACAAAAATTATGAACCACAAACATTTTCAAATTCTACAAATTAAAATTACATGTGGATACAGAGGCACCAAAAATAGTGTGAAAAGGCAATCCATGATATGGAAGAAGGTATTTAGAACACACATGAATGGACAATAAATAGGACCCAAAGTGTAAAAACAATTGCTTTGTGGCATTAAGAAAAATTAAAACAAGGTACTCGAGAAAACAAGCCACAGGTGAGGAAACCTAAACAACCAATATACATAAAAAATATTGACAACCTCATCAATGAGGAAATTGCAACTTATAACCACAATGAGATATCATTTTACACTCATCAGTTTGTCAAAATAAGTCTAGTAGTACAATGTTGATCCAAGCACCTAGAATATCCGTTCACTGATGTGGAAATTTAATTGCCGAAACCATGAGTGTAAAAATGTGCAATTTTCTAGTAAAGTTGAATAACCATACATAATGTCCTAACAATTTTATTTTAAAATATATACTCTAAGGAAAACCTTGCATATGTTCTATGGTAGAGATTTTTAAGATCTTTTATAGCAGCAATGTTAATAATGGCAAAAATATTACTAGAAAAAAATCGAAGGTTCAGAGTTGCTAGAATGAATAAATATTGTATATCCATGTAATAGAACAGTATTAGGCAACACAAATTAATTAAAACAGGTATTTGCAACAGTATGTCAATAGTAAGGTTGTGGTTAATTTGTTTTGATTTTTCATTTTTCAAAAAGTTTTAAAGCTACTATATCATATTATCAATTCAAAACAATCCCTAAAGAATATTATCCAGTATAGTATAGATTCCTCTATGGGCTGATTACCTCAGCATTACCTGTCCAAAACTCTGAAAGGACATGGAAAGGAAGGACAATAGTTAGAGGCAGAAAACATAATCCCCACCTGTCTTATCTCAGGCTGCTATAACAAAATAGTATACACTACTTGGCTTTACACAAAGGATATTTACTTTCCACAGTTCTGGAGTCTGAGAAGTCCAAGATCGTGATGCCAGCATGTGTTTTGGTGAAAGTCATCTTCCTGGCTTCTTGCTGTATCTTCATATAGTGAAGAGAAACAGAAGACTACCTTCTTGTTATATACTCATTTGTCAAAGAAAGAGAGAGAGAGGGAGGCGGGGGGGAGAGAGAGAGAGAGAGAGAGAGAGAGA